>NC_086338.1:39453987-39759420 GCF_032445375.1 Bacillus rossius redtenbacheri
AAAAAAGATAGTGTAGGCTGCAAAACTTTAGCTGAAGATACAATTCGTAGGCCCGTGCGAATACCAGTTTTTTTTAGTTTGAATTGAATATAAATATCAAATTATTCTCAGATACAAATATTGAATTTGAATAGTAAGTATAAAAATTCCACTAAAAAAATTTTTTACACCTAGATATCATAACAAATACATACTGAAAGAACCAGTAATAATCGTTTTTCTGAAGTGAAAACGAATAATTAAAAATTTGTTTTGATATTCAAAAATTTGAAC
Organism: Bacillus rossius redtenbacheri; assembly: GCF_032445375.1. Classification (NCBI taxonomy): domain Eukaryota; kingdom Metazoa; phylum Arthropoda; class Insecta; order Phasmatodea; family Bacillidae; genus Bacillus; species Bacillus rossius. The sequence continues at coordinate 39,454,261 of NC_086338.1, forward strand.
ATTCGCACAGGCCTAACAACATTTTCCCGATTTTAAAAAGTTTGAGGACCACTGCCCTAAACAGTACTTGAAACAGCAATTCAAACCACTGTTATGCCCAACATGAACACCAAGGAAAAAAAGAAGTGGAAACGATGCAGGTAGTAGCTTCGTACCACGCTCTGTCTTGGGCGTCTCGTCCCAGCGGTTCCTGCGGGCGGACGCCTTGTCCTGGCTGGGTGTCTCCCGGCCCGGGGTGGCGTGCCCCGGGGTGGCGTGGCCCGGGGTGGCCTCCCACATCCTCGTGCTCTGGCCAGGGGTCGCCCCGGGCGTCTCCCCGCCCTTTCCGTGGCCAGGCGTCTCGTCCCAGCGCGTCGAGGCAGGCGTGGCCTGCAAAATATGCACAGCTTCTTACTAGTACATGTTTACATTATGATGTATTGTGTTTTGTCTCTGCCGAATGATTGATTCGAGTAAAGAAGTGTTCATCGAAGTTGAAGTCCGTTAAGCTGCACGCCTCGTCAGAGGTGTATGTGTGTTAGTGAGGCAAGATGATAAGCGCGACGCACGCTGATATTTCCAGCGCGGTATCGCCTCTAAGCGCAAGGCTCTGAACTGACGCGCAGTCTTCTCGTCGTCACGGGATAACTGTGAAATTTGAGCGGTGACCCTGACATTATATGGTGGAGAAATGAAGATAAAGGTGTAATGCAAGTCCCTTAAGTGCTTTCAAGAATCTGTACTGCTTGTTTTACGCCTAAAAATTACTCTGAAAACATGCATTTTAGCCATTTTAACTCTTCTAAAAATACAGTTTAAAAATTTAATCCTAAATCAAAAGTACTTTTCGGCCCTCAGCGAACTCTTAAATGCTTTTCGTAAACAGACCCCACTCGGATATCTCGAGTGGTTTTAAAATCGCGTTGTTTTTCCTGAAGCTCTGCCCACCGTATGTGTGTCCCGGTAGGCGGAGCCCTTAACAGGTTTCTTTAATATAGCAGAGAACAAACAAGGATTTTTTTTTAACTCTAATTCTAGGTAACGCAAGCCTACATCTTTTGTCCCTCTTGTATAAATCTGACCAAGATAGAAATTATAAAAAGGATGTCATGGCAGTGCAACTCGACAGAATAAAGGGATGACTCACATCCTCCTTCTCCCAGGACGAGTTGGAAACGACGGTGGGCCCCGTGGCTTTCTTCTTGGCCGGCGTGGGCGTGTCGTCGCCGGTGGTCTGGTCCCAGCGGCCCCGCTTCTTGGGGGCAGACTTGGGGACGTCGCCGTTCGCGACCGGCTTCAGCGTGCCGTCCCGGGACTTGTCAGAGATCTTCTTGCGCAGCTGGCGGTCCGAAACAACAACACGAGCATGGTGATCACTGTGGTACTTCGCAGCACACAGTGCCTTACGAACATTACACAAGTGCAAGTGTCTCTCCGAGACCTGAATCAACAGGCTGGGTCAACGACAGAGGAAAAGTAATACAGACATAAGCCGCACCAAAATACGACTTAAATACTATCATAATCAAGTATGTGAGCTTTCTGAAATATATAGTAGCTTAAACAAAAGGAACAATCCAACACAAACACAAACAAACAGAATGTATGTTATTCACAGTAATTTTTCAATCAATTTTCAATCAATCGCACAACTTTTGTGCGATTTTAAACTTGACTGTCCTTTCCAAAATTTTCTTGGTAGTTTAAAATATTCACTGAGTGTTTGAAAAAAAGTTAAGTTGGTTAACAGAAGATACAATGACAAGATTTTTACCTCTGCTTCTTCCCCGTGAAGCATCTGCTCCCGCATAATCTCAGTGTATGTCCTGGAACCAGTGTCCGGGGTCTTGCCGCCTGCAAATACAGAGCAAGGTCATGCCGACCACCGGGATTAGCATTCATGGAACTCAAAGTTTCTTACTGGCGCACTGAAGAAGACTATGCAACGTCAGAGTACAAGCATCAGCATCTGCCATTTACACAAATCAAGCCAGATTTAAAATCAAGCAGAAAAAACTAAAATATTGTAATAATTCTGATGACAAAATTGAATTTTTTTTTAGAATCCAAGTATAAAGTGAGACTGAATATTTATATACACCTACATAATATATATAACAACTGATGCTTGCACATTTTAAGTGTTTTAATGCATGTATGCTAAATGCATCAATGCTGCCATAGCAATTGTGAAAATATTTTTTTCATTAACTAAATTTATTTGTGTGTTTCTTCAAAAATTAGAAAACAGTTCAAGAAGTACTATAATTTTTGATGAATAAAAATCACAGTGTTTTTTTATTTTTATCTGGCACTTAATATATACAAACTTTTCATTGTTCAAAAAGAAATTTTTTCTTACCTCAATGAAAATTACTGAACTCCAGCACACAACATTGTTTTGTTATATGCACAAGCCTAACTGAAGGTTCACTAATCTTACCTGCATAACGTTGCTTGATGAACCACCAACTGTTGATAACAGGCAACTAAAAAATGTTCTAACGACTGTATACTGGATATTACTAGCCAGTAGCATGACGTAAATTCAGAAGGTGGATGACTATATGGTGTCATCTTGTTCACTCGTATCCCTGTCCATACTGATTTTCAATGAGAAGGACTTGCAAGGGTGTGTTTATGTCATCCTTTATAAATCTTCATTCTTGATTTTGCAATTCAAATATTAAATTGCAACACAGAAAATAACTATAGTCGCCGCACGGTAAGTTCGTACTTTTGGGAAGAACTGTTGAAAAATGGAACTAAGAATACTTGGTTTACTATTGTGCAATTTGTTTGACAAATAAATAAACAAAATAGGACGACATAATTTATCAAGCTATTACATTTCTGTACGTGTGTATGAATACTGAAATAATTTGTATTTGTTAATTTTATATGTAAGTTTTTAAACACGCGTGGCAACGATATTTATTGGTATGTTGGCTACACACTTGAAGAAATAGTTCCTTAGTATGTAATTTTGAACAGCTGAAATAACGATAAATATTGCTTAAAATGTTTCACATATGTTTACTTCCAGATCCTGGAGTAATATTGTTTAATATATACGAAAGTTAAGTTATTTTGTTTACAGATGACGTTACAAGCTGTTGCGGATGAATCACCTACGTAACTGTGTGTCGGCCCGAGCCATGTTGAACGCTTGTTTGCTCAAAACGACTTCTGATTTTCCGAAAACATCCAGTGTATTTGTGTACTAATTAATTTTCTAATTTTAAAGGGTTGTCTTAATTGTAACTTGTAGTGAACTATTGCTTTTACAGTGTAACTTTGTGTTAGTTATTAAGGTTTGTTAGGTTATTAAAATGAATGTAAAGAAGGAGACCACAATATTATCAACGTGGCACGAAGAGTTACGATGTTAATGAATACAGGTCAACTGGAACAGGGTGATGTCGCAGAAATAACAGCATTTCTTCTAGATCTGGGCGTCACGACCGTGAATAAGTGAGTGACTAATTAACACGTTATGAAAGTATGTGCGTGAAAACGTTCCGTTAGAATGGGGCATGTTTGTAAAATAGTGTAAAAGTACCTTCCTCGCAGCTTTCTTGTTTTGAATGTCGGGAAAATTACAAACAGACACGTTCTTATATTTTCGTTTATATATTAGGTAATGTCCCACAAGCAAAACATATTAAATGTAAGGGCATGTACACAGATACTAACCTAACATAACCTATCCTCAACCAACATAATGTAACCTAACCCAACCCAAATGAGGTTTATTTACATGAAATTAGGTTAATTTTGGTTAGGTTAGGAAACATAATTGTCAATAATTAGAACGCATTTTAAAAAACTTGAGTAGAAATTCAACTCTATGTAGGTTGTAGTCATGACTTTTTGTTAACACCTGTAACCATAAAAAAATACAGCATTTGAATATATGCTCAGGGTAAATGTGCTAATGTATGCTTTTTAATTACAGGTTTTCTGGATAACGTGTTTAGTGATATGTAATTTCTCTGCTGTGTTTATATGTGATTCTTAAACATTACTTTCATTACAGGATATAACATAATATTGATGGTAGTGATAATTTATTGCCGAGTTTCGATTTATTTAATATCTTTATTTTATTACAGATTCTTAAGTTAAGTTTTTTATGGCAACAATTTCTTTTCTGCATTGTACATACTTAAGTGATATAGTTTTTATATGAGACAAACCACATAGACACATAAAAATACACACTTACAGAAATGTTTAATGTATAACTTAGAATTTGAATTTAAAATTATTCTGCTTGATAGAAAATAATGCCTCTAATTACATAACACATGTTGGTTAGCCATAACCTTTAACCGATACTTGACTCGGTTCGTAGTGCCAGAAAAGTGTTACTCACTTGGGTAAATATGTAGTTGAGCGGTATTTGCGAAAAAAAAATGTTAAAAATCCGAAAATATCTTTATTATATGCTCTTCAACTTCCTCTTTTCATTAAAAGCGGCGGAGATAAGAAATTCCAAATACTTTAGGAGATATCTAATTTTTTAATTTTGCAATACAAGACCTGTGGAACCATTCGAGCGGCGCCATTTTTGTTATTTTGCCGTGTGTTCGTGAATACGCGAATCGTCAATGCGTAATTAATAAAATGGTTGATTAGGTCAGGTCAGTTACATTATTAATACTTTCAAACTAAGCCGACATTAAAAATAATGTGAATTAATTTTAATTATTCTTTAGTTTTAAATTATTTATAATGTAACTGACCTTGCCTAACAAACCCGTAACAAAGGATTCACAGTAATAACTCACGTATTTTTTTTTTGTTACTTATTACTTGCACAACAATATCAAAATAACAAATAAGACTTTAAAATTAGAAACGTTAAAAACTCACCCCTAAGTTGGAGGCTGTAATTAAACACCGTTTTAAACAATAAATGAACTAAATAATCACGTATTGGTTCGTTTGAATTCTGGCCTATCACGAACAATCACGTGACATCGTTATCCAATAAAAAAAGTAGATACTCGTACGTAAACAAGAAACAATGATAATCGCCACATCAATGCACTGGTATTGTGATGAAATTTAAAAATTCTATATCCCCTAAAGTATTTGGAATTTCTTATCTCTGCCGCTTTTAATGAAAAGATGAAGTTGAAGAGCATATAATAAAGGTATTTTCGGATTTTTAACATTTTTTTTTTCGCAAATACCGCTCAACTACATAGGATGAAATTTTAAAATTCGATATCTTCTAAAGTATTTGGAATTTCTTACCTCCGCCGCTTTTAATGAAAAGATGAAGTTGAAGAGCATATAATAAAGGTATTTTCGGATTTTTAACATTTTTTTTTCGCAAATACCGCTCAACTACATAGGATGAAATTTTAAAATTCGATATCTTCTAAAGTATTTGGAATTTCTTACCTCCGCCGCTTTTAATGAAAAGAGGAAGTTGAAGAGCATACAATAAAGGTATTTTCGGATTTTTAACATTTTTTTCCGCAAATACCGCCCAACTACATATTTACCCCAACTTGTTATTTTTTATTCACAAATGACCTCTCGATGTAATGGCAGTGATGTGCCTGGCACTCACGGCTTTAGGAAACTAACAGTTTACATAGCTACCTCATACTGAATAATTTCTTAAAGTTAAATTCTTCATAAATGATACTGACAATTTTCATGCTTTCAACCATAGCACTTTGTGATATAGTAATCTCGAAGCAGCAAAATTTCTTTAGTAAAACTTAACATCAATTTTTATAGATATTATGTGAAGACACAGCACCACGCTGGGTTTAAACTCTAAACTATAAAAATTTGCTTAGATTTTTTTTATATTTAATATTTGAATTATTAAACATGGTGTTATGACATTTTCTACTGACATTTAACCAATTATAAAAATTGCAGTGTAATTTTATTATCCATTAATTACATCCCTATTTGACAGTTACCCAACCAAAACATTGTCATGTGGTAGTCACATGGTTTTCCACATGGCAATGTTATTGTTGATATTTGGCGGAAGGATACATAGTCACCTTGAAAATAGATCCCAGCTTGAAGCAGGGCTTCCTAAAAGTATGAACTTACCGTGCGGCGACTATACATCAGTGTCTGCCCACTTTATTTGGTTTTTGTAAGACTTGTTCTGCACAAAATTTGTAATCAATTTCAACAATATTCATCATAAAATAATTGTGTGTAATTTATTGTTGAGAAATAACCAATTATCACAAAAATTTAATAAACCTAAATATAAAAAAAAAATTAGTATATGAAATAAAACATGATATGGTGAAGTCTTTTTTGAGCACCTGGTTCAAAGCCTCTAAGAAACAGGTGATTAGTGATTACTCAATAATGCAATAAAATGTCTAATGAGGGAAATTTTTGAAGCTTCACTGATCCTTTTTTCTATTCCTTTTTGCTGGGAAAATTCTTTATATGGTGAAGATCAAATAAGTGCTCACACGACAAAGTTTTCATGCACATTAACAACTTTTGATAGTTGTTTACATGCTCATTTCTCTCCATTCTCAAGTCCGGAATATCCTCAATTTCTGCAAACATGATGAATCATGGGTGTATTTTCTTTATCCCAAGAGTGTCTACACACTTTTCTGAAATTATAAATTTTCTTGCTCTTCATGCCCCTTTCAAACACTTGCTGAGTTCTGAGCAGCACTCTTGAAAAAACCTAAACTGGTTTTTCTTACAAGAGATTACTATAGGCTTAATATTTTATCCTTGCTGCCAACATTATAAATAAAATTCTTACTCTCACAATCTCACTTGTATATATTCTTATACCTTATACTCATACACACATTATCATCTTAATAGCACATGCATGCTCTCACACTAGCCTACACATTCAAATTCTCACTCATTCGCCCACACATAAACATATCCATGCATTCACTTTTTGAATATTAATAGTTTATTACCTATTCGTATTTGATTCGACCTCGAATACTAACACTTCGAAATTACAAATATTTGTTTGTGTTTGGAGTGTGTATAGTGTACATAGGTATTTAAGTACTTTTGCTGATTTTACGTGTGCAACAAATTCGAGACTGAACATTCGAACATTTGAATTCCCGCGCTGCACAAGTAGCAGCGCCACCCCTTCACAGTTGGCCACCATGGTTCCAGAGTTGGCAACGCTTCCAAGGTTGGCAGCGCGTCGAACTTCCGTCAGGAAGTCAGTTCATCGTGTGTTTTCGTGATGGTAAGTGTGGCTATCGGGCCCGCTCACCATTGTTTTTCGTCTCGTAACGCAATCCGTTGCAATCGTTGTTTGTACAGTCAATTATTTCGCGTGATGCGAACATTTGGTCCTCCGGGCCGGATCTATTTGTGCCGGCGTCGCTTTCGTTGTTTCGGCGTGTCGTGTGCCGCGTGGTGAACGTTTTTGTGTGTAGGGCGAATTTCTTGGGTATGTAATTTTCTCTAACCTTTTGTGCTTCGTTGAACGTTGAGCTTGTCTCCGCTGTAGTTACTCGTGCGTCACCGAGGTAGCATTTACCGGCATACTTTTCACGTGGTGGTGTTTTAGGTTATGTGTTGAGTCATTGTACTACGTGACTATTTACTATGGCAGATAAACGGTCAGCGCTGATACGCGTGCGCATCGCAGAGAGTCGCCTGAAGCGGGCATTTGACCTTTCTCAAAGCGCGCGTGAGGACCCCTCGCAAAGAAACTTATTTCTTGCAACAGTGCGCGACTTGGAAAACATAAAGGAGCAGTTCGAAGTTGACTGCGTCGCGGTGGAAGCAGCCATCGGCGAAACAGATGTGGACGTAGCTGAGCACGCTTCTCGCATGGAAGCTTTCGATGATAAATACTTCCAAATCAGGGCCGTTGTAGCCGGCATAGAGGACTCAAAGGTACAGCCCTCCAGCCAACCACAGTCTCAGGTGAGCAAACCACGGGTGGCCCTGCCGAAGATATCACTTCCAAGTTTTGATGGTAGTCCACAGCAATGGCCCAACTTTTCGAACTTGTTCAGTACACTTATCACCAATAATAGTGAGCTTTCCCCTGTAGAAAAGTTAGCCTATCTGAGATCTGCCCTCAGTGAGCCTTTAGAGATGATCAGTTCCTTGACTATGTCCAATGCCAACTTTGATGTGGCCTGGAAGCTACTCGCAGGGCGGTATGAAAATAAGCGACTTGTCGTGGCAATACACGTAGATGCACTCTTGCACGCACCAGCTGTTACCTCTGACTCACCTAAAGCACTACGCCAATTGTTGACAAACATCACTGAGAGCATTTCTGCCCTGACGGCACTGGATGTGCCAGTGACTCAGTGGGACTTGATCCTGCTTCCTATCCTATGCAAGCGCTTAGATTCTTTTCTTCAGACACAGTGGGAAATGTCGCTTACTAATGAGTTCCCTACAGTGAGTGATTTCGTAAAGTTTTTGGAAAAGCACTGTCGCGCTCAGGAGGCTGTTGCTCAGTCGCGTGGCAAGTCGTCAGGACTGCAGCCGCCCATGAGAAAATCTTCTCCACCATTCGCTGGCTGGAAGCAATCTCGTGGTCAAGCGCTGAATAGTTTAGTCAGCTCCTCACAGACCTGCGGTCTGTGTGGTGGCCCACATGCTCTTGTAAAATGCAGTAAGTTTAATCAAAGTGACCCTAAAGATAGGTATACCATTGTGAAAAGACAGGATCTGTGCTTGAATTGTCTTTCGCCTGCACATCGAGCCAAAGGTTGTCCATCGTCAGCATGTCGTCATTGTGGAGCTCGCCACCATACTTTGTTACATTTTAAGCAGCAACCTCCCGAAGGCAGCTGTACATCTCCAGAAGGCTTCAACGCTTTGTCAACAGAAGCTAATTCTGCGACAGTTGCCGTTACCGCCGCAGCCCCGAGCTGTTCTAAGACTGTCCTGTTGTCAACTGCTCAGGTAAACATCCTCGACCGCACTGGTACACCATTTGTTGTTCGGGCACTGCTTGACACTGCTAGCCAAGCTAGCTTCATTTCAGAGAAGTGTGTTCAGAACCTGCGGTTAGCAAAAAGGGGGACGCATTTGCCCATACAGGGCTTATCCAACACCCCTGTCAATGTGGCCAAATCCTATGTTTCAGTTGTTATCACACCAGTTGGCATCTTAGCGTCTCAGTTTGCGCTGGATGTTTTTGTGCTTCCTCGTATAACCAGTAGCGTGCCAGGTACAAAGTTGTCTGATAGGGTTCGTAAATCTGTGGCACACTTGCACCTTGCTGATCCTGCCTTTGACACTCCTGGTCCAGTCGACCTACTTATTGGTGCTGACCTGGTTCCGTATTTAATGAAAGGTGGAAAGATTGATGGGTCTCCAGTGGCTCTAGACTCTGTACTAGGTTGGATCCTGATGGGGAAGGTGGAAATTGAACAGACTTCAACCAACATGACATCCCTTTGTGTTTCGCTGGTGACCTCTCATCCCCCATTACCTGATGTCATGAGAAGGTTTTGGGAGATTGAAGAATTTCCCCTTGTGAAGCATCAGTCTCCCGAGGATGTACACTGTGAAGAGCTGTTTGTGAAGTCTTACACAAGGCATGAGACCGGCCGGTACAGCGTTGCGTTACCGTTTTGTCAGCCTGAGCCAGAGTTAGGGTCCTCTAGACCTCAAGCCATTAATCGTTTGCTTCGCCTGGAAAGACGTCTCAAAGGGGACCCTGCCCTCAAGCAGAAGTATTCCGAGTTTATGGAGGATTATCTCGCGATGGGCCACATGGAAAGAGTCGCTGAGTCAGAAATGGACTGTGCCCATGCCTTCTATATACCTCACCACGCTGTCGTGAAACCAGACAGCTCCACTACAAAGGTGCGCGTTGTTTTTGATGCATCAGCCAAGAGTTCCACAGGTGTGTCGCTTAATGATACTTTGTTAACAGGGCCAAAATTGCAGCAAGATATTTTTAATCTACTATTGAGCTTTCGTTTACATGTTGTAGTTTTCACGGCAGACGTAAAACAAATGTATCGCCAGATCCATGTCCATCGTCATCATCAGGATTATCAACGTATTGTGTGGCGCTCTAGTGACGCAGCTCCAGTCCAGGACTACAGGCTGAAAACTGTGACCTATGGAGTGTCTTCAGCCCCATTCTTGGCACTCCGCACTCTTAAGCAGCTGGCTGAAGATGAGAGAGAACAATTTCCCACTGCCTCTCGAGTGTTGTTGTCGGATGTGTATGTGGACGATGTTGTTACGGGTGCGCCGTCTGTGGACTCTGCCGTGGCCATGCAGCAAGAGCTCATCAAGCTTTTAGCGAAAGGGGGATTTCAACTCCGAAAATTCATGAGCAACCATCCGACACTCCTGAATTGGCTTCCTGCTGAGGATATTGAAACCCTCCAACCGTTAGCCTTGGATCAGGACAGCTGCACTGTAATCAAGGTACTGGGACTACAGTGGAACCCCACCTCCGACACATATTCATACAAGGTCCGAGCCAGCGCCTGCCCTGCGACAAAAAGGACAATTTTATCGAATGTGGCAAGGATTTTCGATCCTCTCGGTTGGTTGACACCTATCAGCATGTTTGCAAAATGTCTCATTCAAGTCCTTTGGGTTCAAAATCTCGACTGAGATGCAAAACCACCACCAAACATATTAGACAGCTGGAACAAGTTCAACAGCCAGCTCCCTCTTCTGTCTGCACTCAACATCTCTCGCCTTGTCAGGGGAAAACAGGGCTGTTCCTATCAACTTCATGGATTTTCAGACAGTTCAGAATTGGGTTACGCAGCAAGTGTCTACCTTCGTGTGGTTGATGTTGATGGGACAATCACGGTACACCTGCTCGCTGGCAAATCTAAAGTAGCCCCTGTCAAGGCCCAGTCTCTACCTCGGTTGGAGTTGTGTGGAGCTCTTCTCTTGTCTCGGTTGCTTCGTCACATGATAAATGTGCATGGAATGGAACTTGAATTCACCTCCATTGTTGCCTGAACTGATTCACAAGTAGCCCTAGCGTGGATCCACTCTTCATCTCATGAGTTAAAAACATTTGTGGCAAATAGGGTTAGTGAGATTCAGGACCTGACCCCTTCAAGTTGGTGGAGGCACGTGCGTTCAGAACACAACCCTGCTGACTGTGGCTCACGTGGATTGTTACCTGCCCAGATACTTGACCACCACCTTTGGTGGACAGGCCCTGCATGGTTGACGTTACCTGCAGATGAATGGCCTGCAAGTGCTTCGTGTAGTGACATTTCCGATTTGGTCCAACAGGAGAAGAAGTCGTTGGCATTGGCAACTATTCTGTATACTGAAGACATTGAGTCACTGGTCGAACGTTTCAGCAGTCTAATGAAGTTACTGAGAGTGACTGCCTATATTCTGCGTTTTGTTGCTAATTGTCGTCACTCACAAAGTGCTCGTGAATCAGGGACCCCGTGTCCTCGTGAGTTGGAGACTGCCTTAAATTTCTGGATACTTCGAGTTCAGTCGATGGTGTTCAAAGATGACCTGGCCTCTTTGAGAAAGAATAAGCGAACCTCACCACAGATACGGAAACTTCATCCTTTCCTCGACTCTGATGGGTTTCTTAGGGTGGGTGGCAGGCTTGACCAGTCGAAGCTCCCGTTTCAACACAAACACCCGGCCTTGCTTCCTAAATCAAACCCCTTGACGAGCAGGATTATACAACACTATCACAACGTCAATCAACATCCCGGGATACAAGCACTTCAAAGTATTCTTAGAGAGAAATTTTGGATTCTCTCAGATAAGCAGGCAATCACCAGCTGTGTTCACCGCTGCTTGAAGTGTTTCAAGGCACAGCCACCCACTTTCACACCCCTCATGGGAAGTCTCCCGGCCATGAGAGTTCAGCAAGTGAAACCATTTTCGAAGGCCGGCGTGGATTACGCTGGCCCCTTTTTCATAAAACTGGCTCGTGTGCGCAAGGTCACTCTGTTAAAGGCCTATCTGTGTATATTTGTATGTTGTACCACTAAGGCGGTTCATGTGGAGTTGGCGTCTGACCTGTCGACTGAGGTGTTCCTTGCTGCATACAAACGTTTCATCGCCCGCAGAGGGAGATCCTCTGACCTCTATAGCGATTGCGGGACGAACTTTGTTGGAGCCCACAACCAGCTGACAGAACTGCAACGCATGTTGTCATCCTCATCGCATCAGCAGACCATAGTGGATTGTTTGGCTCCCTTTGGAGTGAGGTGGCACTTCAACCCTCCAGCCGCTCCTCATTTCGGAGGCTTGTGGGAGGCTGCAGTTAAGGCGTTCAAGTCACATTTAAATCGGGTCATTGGTGAACAGATTCTCAGCTTTGAGGAACTCTACACGGTCGTGGTCCAAGTGGAGGCCATACTGAATTCTAGGCCACTTTGTCCATTAAGTTCCGATCCCAATGATCTGCGTGCTCTCACCCCAGGACACTTCTTGACCATGGAGCCGCTGGTGTCGCATCCTGAACCCGAATTGGAACAGGTACAACTTAACAGACTGCAGCGTTGGCAACTAGTATCGCGGTTGCATCAGGACTTTTGGCACCGGTGGCACCGCGAATATCTGCACACACTGCAGCAGCGTTCGAAGTGGCAAGATCAAACGATAGCTCTCACACCAAACCAATTGGTGTTGATAAAGGAAGATAGAGTACCTCCCCTGCAATGGAAGTTGGGACGCGTCCTGCATCTTCATCCTGGATCTGATGGTGTGCCTAGGGTCGCTACAGTGCGTACCACCTCTGGGAGTCTAAAACGCCCTGTAGTGAAGTTGTGCCCATTGCCTCTTGAGTAGTGTTGAAATGGGTCATTTCAAGGTGGGCGGAATGTTTGGAGTGTGTATAGTGTACATAGGTATTTAAGTACTTTTGCTGATTTTACGTGTGCAACAAATTCGAGACTGAACATTCGAACATTTGAATTCCCGCGCTGCACAAGTAGCAGCGCCACCCCTTCACAGTTGGCCACCATGGTTCCAGAGTTGGCAACGCTTCCAAGGTTGGCAGCGCGTCGAACTTCCGTCAGGAAGTCAGTTCATCGTGTGTTTTCGTGATGGTAAGTGTGGCTATCGGGCCCGCTCACCATTGTTTTTCGTCTCGTAACGCAATCCGTTGCAATCGTTGTTTGTACAGTCAATTATTTCGCGTGATGCGAACAGTTTGCTTACAAATATTTGACACAAGCATACCTTGTTTGATGCATACCAACTTTCACTAGCTAGCTGTTGAGGTCAAGTCATTGATGCAATATAAATATATTTTATTTATGTTTTAAGGGGACTTTATAATCAAAAACATAAACAATAAGTAACATTTTAACATGCAAAAAGTATTCAAAGTAAGTTGCAGAAAGTTAACTATCACTAAAAAATATATATTTTTTGTTTCATAATTTAAATATTTTATGTGTAATTGTAGCTGACTTAACCTAACCAACTTTTCACTTTAGTATTATTTGTCTAATTTCCTGAAGCCACTACACATTTACTTATTCTTTCTCTATATATATTTGTTACATGGCATGGAAAAAAAAAATTAGTGGAATTCTAATTCTCATTCTTACCATCTGAATTCAATATTCGTGTTCGATAATAATTTAGTATTTGAATCTGAATCGAACTAAAAAACTTATATTTGCATAGACCTATCTGTCACACATTCATACTATCTCCCATCTGTATCTCATGCTCTCTCTCAGTACCTTACACTCTCACTTGCACTGTTTCTATCTCACACACCAAATTCAAGAGAAAATTAAAAAATTTCAAATAACTGATTCTTGTTAATAAGAGACAAAACCATACATAAAGTACCTTCCAAATAATTCTGTGAATAGTTTTACATACATTACATACAAATATAATGTAACATAGACAACTTATCTAAAACATTTATGCCAGAAATAACACACATGGTGCTCAATGTCAATACAAAACATCAATGAAACGACTGTGTTTTTTAAATGCATGATTACATTTTATATTTCATATGTAGGGTAAATAATTTACAGTACTTCTTTTGAACTGTTTTATTTTCAAAAACTTTTCCACACACAATACTCAAAACCAAAGAACCCAACGATAACCGAAAAATTTAATTGATTAATGGCGCCAGAAATACTTGCCACATTCACCAACGTTAACATAAATACAGACTTTGGTTTTGAGTACCGTGAGTGGCTGTGACATCTGCAAGATACGTACGTGGCACAGCGGTCTGCCCTCTCCGCCGAATAACGGTTGGAATATTTCAAACATCTTCAAACGTAGACTAGCAAACCTAGAAAAAAGCTGGGGTGATTAATAATTTTCTGAATATCACACACACTCTCTTTCACACCCAAGGGAAGGAAGGACACTTGCTGATGTTGAAGATCCGTCTCCGTTGAACAGGCAACTTCATCACCTGCAGCCACAAGTTGCTGAACTTACTAGCCTAACCTCTGGTCCTACCAGAATGAGACCTACTTATATTGTAAAGATGGTGTTCTGAGTTGCCAAAAAGTACAAAGGCGTGTCATGTGTCGAAGACCTACAATTCAAAACTCACATGTGGTCATAAAATACTAAATTTTAGGCAACCATGTTTAATAAGAATTGATCTAATACAGCAGAAACTTTAATTAAGCATTTTTGTGACCACAGCTGTACAGGATTTGCAATTTTGGCAGAGTTATTGAACGCCAATACACATAGTTTTTCATGGGAATACCTAAAAATATCAACTAATTTTCCACAAAGTTAATGTGAATGTGATACATTGGGCTAATAAACCATTTGAGTCATTTGAGACTTTGAAGCTTTAGGGAACTTGTGCTATGCAGCATTGCCTTGCAGCATTGTCAAGTTTTGAATAAGCCACAACCGTGTTTTTTCAACACACATTTTAAGAAAAATTGTGCGTCGGTTATTCAGGTAAGTATGGTAATATGCAGGCACAATTTTTTGAAAATGATACAACTAACTCATATTTTTATAACAAATGGTCACTAAATAAATAATTACAATGCAGAATCAAAAATTTCCCTCACCTATTAAAAAAAACTGCTTTTCCGGGTTTTCCCTTACCTGTTTTAAATTTCCAGGCTTTTCATTTGTTTTTCCTGTATTCCCAAACTGTGGCCACCCTGTATTTGTCTTTTATGATGCGACGTCTTACGTCACTCAGCACGAAATTTGAACATGGGTACTTTAAAATGCAGAGAACAATGAATAACTATTTTTAGAATAACACAAACTTTTTTTTACAATATGTATATACACTTACAATCACCGGGCAGGATGTTCGGTGCTGTATCTGTTGTATTTCACACAATGATAGTGTATGCTTTTTTCATACATTGCACAAATTAAAGCAAGTTAGTTTAACTGATCTCCACCCATTTTTTAATGGCACCATGTCTCGTAGCTTTAAACTAGGGATGGGGCGACCGAATCCAATATCCGCCGAATCCGCCGAATCCTAGGGATTCGAAGGTTCGGCGGGTCTGATATAGGATTCGTCAAAGGATTCGGTTTTCACTATTTACGGGGAAAAAATACAGTAAAACTCGCTTACGAGGTCCCGCATGGTAGGTTTTTCCGTATAAAGCGTTTAAATTGCCCGAGGTCTCGTCATTTACGCCATTAAATGTGTGATATAATGTCCGTTAAATTTTTTTCTGAAACTTCTTGTCTCAAATAATGGCACACGTAAATATGAAGAAAAGACAAATGAACAACAACATACGAAGAAATATGGATGATGTACCATAACTACAGTACAAACCCAATAGTTATTTTAAGATAATTACCATAAAAAGAACTAAAGATTCTTTGTAGAATACCATAATTACTACAGAAGCATGATAGCTACCATATTTGCACTATAGTTACCGTAACAACTGAGATGTATATTTACCGTGATAGTAATGTATTATTTATTTATGACATATTAAATTAAAGAACATTGTTAAAAAAAAAAAAGGATGTTAAACTTTGATATGTACGGTTGGCACATGTTGCTACGAAATAATGCGATCTGAAAGAATGCAGTACTACTACGAAAAGTGAAAATGGTACTCGTGGATTTTTAGGTTATGGCAGTCTCTTTCGTTTTTCAGTAATATCGGCCGAAAATTAACGAGCGTACTGTATCGGAAGTCGGCAGAAATGCCGATTCAACTAAATATTGGCAAAATCTGCTTCTTCAATACAGCTCTACATTTAATGACGAGTAAACATATTTCAGACTTCAGGATATTGAAAAAGACTTTAATTTCCATGTAGGTTTATTGTGTGTATGTTTTTTTTTGCAAGTGTAAATTGAATGAAGTAAAATGTTTTTATTTTTATTACTTTCAATTGATTAAACTTTAATGACCAGTTACAGATATTTATGACACTAATTTTGAGGTTAAGCAATTTTACTAAAGCATTCCAGCCAAGCAGGTTGCCAGCGAGAGACACTTCTCTTTTGCTGGAAACACTATCTCCAATCGTAGAGCTAATTTAACTCCTGAACGTGCAGAACAAATTATTGTTCTGAATGATAGATTAAAGAACAGAATTTAATACTCTGTGACAATCTCTCTCAGAATTATTGTGCTGAAAAGTGGAAATGTTGAAACAATGTGAATGTACTTTTCAAACAACATGATTTTTGGTGCTAAGTTTGTTGAAGCTCAGTAAGGACTCCAGAAAAATTGACAAGGGTGAAATTTTTCCAAAGATATGTTACATTTACACAAACATATACTTGGTTATGTTAGTTGGATGATATCAGTTACTAATGAACCAATGGAAACAGGTAAGATTCAATGAAAAAAAATGTTATTTTTTTTTCTAGCAGTGCAAAATGTAAACACACTCTGTAAATAGTTACCCAAAATTAATAAGCCCACTTCATTTTAATACTTTATTCAAACATGATATTAAGTTTAAGATAAAAATAATTTCCCAAAAGTGTAACTGTACCACAAAAGCTCGAGATCGGCTCGAAGTAAAATTCTTAGGCTCGCAGACCTCTAGCTTATTTATAGAAAAAATCCTAACCGCTAATACCGTATTTACTCGTGTATAGCGCGCCCTCGTGTATAGCGCGCACCACGATTTTTGCAACTAATTCCAAAGAAAAAAAAAATTGAAATTTTTTTTCCCCCCATAAATAAATTTTACTAACATTTTGTGGTACCTGATTATTTAAATTGATGTGTGGTGATGCGTCAGGAAAATACATAAACTCTGCTGTCTAAACGGAAGATAATGAAGCGCTATATCGTCACAACTGGTACGTGGAAGGAAGGAAGGGAGGGAGGCGTGCCGCGCTACGTTGCTAAAGGCCCTGTCACACTGTCAAATTTTAGCTTCCAACTCCTTCCAA
This sequence comes from Bacillus rossius redtenbacheri, assembly GCF_032445375.1. Taxonomy (NCBI): domain Eukaryota; kingdom Metazoa; phylum Arthropoda; class Insecta; order Phasmatodea; family Bacillidae; genus Bacillus; species Bacillus rossius. The sequence goes on from NC_086338.1 coordinate 39,471,575, forward strand.
TATGTTGGATCCAATATCTTTGAGGGTTGTGACGTCACGTTAAACGTCACTATCGCAGCCATGTTTATTTGAGAGATTGAATGTCTAGAGTTTCCTTCAAATATTTTACGTATAGGACTGGTTCTAAAATATGTTGGATGTTGGATGGGATCAGCCAATCAGAGTTATCTAAAATAAAGCGGCCGCTTTTGTTTCCGTTTCCGAAGTGTAATAGTTTAAATATCAGCAATGGCGAATGGGAAATAAATGCAGTAATTGAATTAATACTATTTTATTTCCTGCTGGAATATGTAATTGTTATTGTATATTTTCCTCCAATTGAATCTGAATGTACGGAAGTGCAGGTTAATACATTTGACTAAAAGAAGTTACTGTAGTTTTGGAATATTATGGTCCTTAAACCAGAAAACATCTTATATTCAACTTACGATCGTTATTTGACTGCTATACCAGTTCTGCTTATGTTCATGTATTGTTGATACACTAAATTAAAACAGCAAGCATTGCGTACAAAATGTGTCATCAGGAATGAGGTATCAAAACTAGGATATGCATTTCGGAACTTTTACCTGCAAATCCAAATTAATAACACCTAAAATAAATTTTAAAATATTTCAATTCAGAGACTTAATGTAACTAAAATTATTTTGGCTTACCCAATCAATCTTTCTTATAAGTCATTGTTCTCCTTATTTCACAATAGCTACTACTCTGTAAGTATTGTCTGGAATTTTCTGGAATATAGACTCACAATTTCCTGACAATAGATGGTACTGACTTATGTTAAAGCAGCATCTCTGAGTAAGCAAGTAGCTCTGGTGATTTGCAAGAAAGGCCTAGAAATATAAATTCTGCCTACGTGTTCAATTATTATTATTTAAGTTTTGAAAGTAATATCATTTTTCGTGAATGTAAATATTTGTGTAGCAGATCCTTGTCAGTAAGCCTATACTTCCCAGGCTGTACGAAACAAGCATACCTGGTCTAATATCTCGTTAAAAAATTATTTTAAAAAGATAATGTGACTGAGGTGAAGTTAGCTTAAAGGCTCAGGTTGAGGTTTGTAACAGTAAATACACTTAATTCAAAATAAAACAAAATTGCCAATTTCTAAACACAGCAAAAATTAACACATTCACTTTAAAGTATAGGAACAATTTTGATGAAATACAAGTGAAAGTGTCCATACAACAGCAGCTAGTTGGGTGAGAAAATAAGTGGGAATGAGAAGGGATATGCCTACTTGCAGATTTACATTTAATAATATGTTTTATTCTTACTAAACATACCTTTAAATATTGTTTTTGAAGAGCACTATAAATTGCACTACAAATTTCAGGTAAAAATTTTGAGATGGTGTTGTGTGGAATACTTGTAGAGAACATAAGGGACTTAAATGATTCCCCTGTCGCCAAAAATCTTAATGTAATTGCCAGCCTCTGCTTTGCTGGTATAGACTGGCACAAATGAGTATCCTTCTTTGCAATGCGAGACTCCACAACTGAAAGAAGAAGATCAAAACTTTCAGAATCCATTATTACATAGTTCGGAAATGAATCGGCATCTTCGTATCGAAGTTCATGACAAAAAGGGGTAAAACACCATTTGTTTGCCGGGAAAGTATCCACTGTCTCGTCCACCATCTGCGTTTCCTTTTCTTAGATTTCTCTTCTAGTTTACTGAGACTTGCTACAATTGCAATTACAGCTACAGCTTTTGAAACACTTTGATGCTCTTAATGCAGGCATTGCAAACACCTGGAAAACGTAAATTTTAAACTGTGTATGATCACAATATACCTAAATTGGAATATAACCTACTTAAAAAAGCCCGCGTTCCTTGACCCAAAATTTGTTTTTGATTCTAAATACTGTCATTTACAGTTCTCTACAGAATGTTTGGTAAAACGAGCTCACTCAAAGAAAATTGATAGTGTGAAATGACTTCAAATATATTTTACATTGCTCGTCAAATAATATTGAATACAATATATTTGAAGACGTATTTCATCCAAAATCACCCTTCAAATTTTGTTGTCCAATTTATTGGATACAATATATTTGACAGTGTGACAGGGCCTTAAGCTGGCGCGGAGAACTTGATGACTCACCGGTGAGGAATGGAGGAAGCGAAGAAGTTGCCGGGAGGGGGGGGGGGGGGGGGGGGGGAACTGGTGACAACATTCTCTCTTTCTCTCTCTCTCTTTTTACTAGCTTCTGAGCTGGCTTTCTGTAAAGGGGGGAGGTCTAAAAATAAACAAGAGACCATGATGTGCGAGCTTGCGCGCGCGCGTGTGCGTTTGTGTGTGTGTGTGTGTGAAACAGAGGCCTTGTTGCTTGTGCGTATGTGTGGAGGCTGGCCAGAAACGTCACCCGTCACTCACCCGTCACCCGGCAGTTAACGACTTCCACTCCTCCCCGCCTCCCCCCCCCCCCCAAAAAAATTTTTTCCCGTGTATAGCGCGCATCCTTATTTTTTTCCTTTACTTGAGGGGAAAAAAGGGCGCGCTATACACGAGTATATACGGTATGTACTAAAACTGAAATTTCTCAAGAAAAAATTGTTGTCTTTATATACACTTATACCAGAAATGTACCAATCTACATGTGATAAAGTCAAGGGACTTTTAGTGCAAGCAGAATACATCTCACTTACATTAGATATGTGGACATCATCTGTTAAAAGATTCGGGTTTGGGTTCGAGATTCTGCAATTCCAGTCGAGGATTCGAGTTAGGATTCGGATTCGAGGAAATCAGGATTCGCCCCATCCCTACTTTAAACATTAATAAAACTTAAGGCATTTTAATAAATTAAAATGAAAATGAAAGTTCATAAATTTACGATCAACTCAAACTTCAAAATTAGTAAAATTATTATTATACAAAGAGTTAACTTACGAGATTATCTGCTTCGTCACAGACAAAATAAATGCAGGAACACATGAGAATTTTAGACGCTACGCATACAACATTGTGTGTGTGTGAAACATTGTTTTCTGCCGGGGTCGAAACAAAGGAATAAAAAAATTTAAGCAACAAACTGGAAAATAACACTACCTAAGAAGTTTATGCAAGACCCACTGAAAATTTAAGGACATTTTAAGAACTATTTAGAAATAAAAATCAAACTAAGAACTTTAAAAGAATATTAAGGACGTGTATGAACTCTGGAAACTGCCATTTGAAAGATTCCAGGCATCAATCCTTCCCATTCATCTTTCAATATTAAACCTATTCTTATCTCTCTCACACAGTATTTGACAGTACTATCTTGGTGAGATTGGGGTGGAGGGAAGGGGGATTTTTTTGCAGACCACAAAACAAATATCTTACCCTATCCATCTATCATGACTGTAAATGTCTTTTCTTTTTAATTTTCTAGATTATGCCTTTATGCCAGAAAAAAGTGAGCACACACAGACATATCCTACACAGAGAGAGTAATGTATTTTCCTCATAAAATGCAGCCCAGAAGTTTTTTTTAACTAAAGCTGTGCTACTTCTACACTCAAGACCAAGTGGCCACATGCCTAGAGGTAGCAAAATCATTTTCCAATTTTCATGACTAAAAAGATGACATTTTATTCGCAGTGTTGTTACATGCGCTAATCTACGGTAGTCAGCTTTAATTTATAAGTGTACGAATGACTACAACGTATTTCCTAACAGCGTAAGCTATTTCTCCTACACATGAGCACTGCTCTGACAACTTCATGACAACCTTGAACACCAACTAGTGATTGCTAGTTTTTAACTTGAGTAATTAATAATCTCAAAAAGCTAATTAATTAAATAATCCTTTGATGTCTTTTCCCTAAATTTTTTTTTCTTTACCTTTTAGAGCAAAAATTTTTTTTTTCTTCCAATCTAGCTAAACTACATAAACCTGAAAGCTGTTCGAAGTGGCTCAAAATAATTGGCGCAAGCAACGCACCATAACCTTTTGCTTCATAACTTTCCACTTTGGTGATGCACGTCCCTGGACAGCGCTGTAGATCGTCCTCAGGGGGAAAGAAAATCGAGTATCAATTAGTAAGAGGTGAAAACTGTAGCCCCACAATACCCCACCACCCTCAAAAGAAAAAAAAAATTTACTTTTAACTGATTTATGTACCCCACCCACATTTCAAGACTTCTCAAAACTTGACTGATTAAAAAAATTTTAATGAACTGATCAGAACAATTCAAAAATTAAAAGCATTTAAATATACAGCATTTCATCCAAACTGCCACTGAGTCTCACGCCTCCTCCAATACTACATCAGTCTTCCCTTGACCACAAACACACACGCAATCTCGCCCACATCCACACACAAACCTAACCTCAATGTAATGCCATCTGCTTGCTGTCGGTTTCATTTGTCATCTTCGATAAAAAAAAAATCATGTTTTAAATAATTATATTTAAGTTTTACAAAATTTCATAACATTGTTTTCATAGGTTTTCAACACTTTGATTGCAACCGAAAGCCACTGTGGCCATAAAAAAAAATCCAGCTTATAAAATTTTTAAGTTTTACGTCTTGTTTTATAGTTGGACGAACAATATTTAATCGTATATAATATAAATATAATCCAGGTTATAGTACTTATCCCAATCATATATTTTATGCACGAATTAGTACAATATTTGGAAGGAAAAAAACATCGACATGAAAATGAACTGACAGCAACACATTCGCTTACATAAGAAACAAAACACTGGCAGGCACAACAACAGGAATCGTCAAACGCTGCGAACTGCTAATGAGCTTGTGGTGAACAAACCTTGAGCGAAGGGATCCACTCTCTCTGGGGATATGACCATCCGCCTGCGGTACTGCCGGTACTCATCTTCCTTCTCGGCAATTGTGGGCCGGCGCCGTTCGGCGAATGGGTCATAATCCTTCTCACTCTGCACACAAACGTTACATCAGTTCAGTTTGCCGTAACACTTGCAAAGACATAAAAGAACAATTTAATTTTGTGAAAATTATAAAAAAAAACTGCACTCCACTAACAAGTAAATTAGCACTGATAACTGATATTAAGAAATGTTTAGCATTGACAAAAATCATTACATAATATTTACTTCATAAATAGCACTCTTAAATATGGTAATAAAATAAATTTTTATGCTTGATCATATATCTACACCAGCCCCTTAGTGTAAAACTATCCAATTTGTGCTGTTTCAAAGTTAACGATATCATTAAGCAATGAATTAGGTAACGACTTGAAGTAGTAAAGACAATGATTCTAAATATAGCTGTTTTTCATCTACAGAATAGAGCCACTAATCCGGACCCTGCTCGTCTGTATATCTGATTAATCCAGATTGAATTTGATTACAAAAATGTTTTGTTTTGTTAATACTACATCAATTGTAGGTTAAAAACTGAACTAAATATACAGTGGTATTAGAACTATAATTAAGCTATAGGTAAAGTTGTAGTTGTATTTATGAATATCTATAAATATATTATTTTACTCATTTAAAACTTGTATTTCACTTATTTTAAGGGAAATTCAGTTCCATCCGGACTTTCAGTGATCCGGACTGGGTGCAGTCCTATCTAGTCCGGATTGGAGGAATTTCACTGTATGTGAATTTTGAATTACTATGCACACACAAAGGCAATAGCACTTGTGTACATTAAACACAATGCAACAAATTAATATAAATAATCAAATTGATAGCTAACCCTTTTCTTAATAGCCTTCATTGTCTAATTACTTGAGCCCCATTAAAATGGTAGTATGATTTTTATTACACAAAAAATATCTCCAATGCCAATGTGTGTTCAGCCAATATTTGTACTACACTGTCCTGCATGTCACCACTCAGCAGCAGCTTTGGTGAGTGCTTTAAGGGGAAGTTTACAACTTGGAAACAAGAATGCGCAAGTGGCTAGTCATGTGGTTAGTGATTCAAAGTGTTACAGTTGGCAGATGTACATTCAGTTCAAAATAGAGTAGGGAATTACGTTAACAGATTAAATAATCTTTCTTGTTTTCAGAAAATGTAAGTTTATGCTTCATTAATCTTATTACACAGTGAAACACAGCTTCAATATCAATAACATAATAATTTTGGTACTCATATATGTTGGATGTGAACTCTCATGACATCACATTTGTCCATTTGCCATCCGTTCACCCGTCAACTAGGCGACAGATTCCCAACACTAGCACGTCCGTCATAATATTTTTTTCACTTGAATGCCAACAAAATATAAGGCTTAAATTTTGGAGAAAAATTATCTTGTAAAGAATAATGAGCTACGATCATGCAAGCTAAAAACTTATAATTTAAAAAAAATTATTTTGCTCTGATATTTAATTAAATATATTTTCAAGTGACTCTACATTATTAATTAAATTTGTGTGTTGTGGTCAACTTTGTTTGAAATACAAAATTTTATAATGTGTTCACAAGCAATTTAAAAATATGCTATGGAAAAAGCTAAACAAATCAACTTTAAAACCTATAAGATAAAGGCAATGCCTTGCAAACATTTCTGAGGTTATAATTTTATCCGTCTGTTGTCAAAAGTCAAAGCCTGTGAAGCTTTTGATAGACAGCTGGAATTTTGGAGGCCTTCTGATTGGCTTGGGGTCACTAGATTGACAAACTGATAGATTGTAAATAGACGGATGCAATGGATCGTTGCGAGTCCAGCTTTAGTAGGTAAATGTTATGCACAAAATCATTTTTTTATTAATATACATTCTCAAAGAAAAAAACATATTTGATTAGCACTCTGTTTTCCTGGATTGAATTAGGGTGTTACTTTGAGGGCAGATGTAATTACATCTACAAGACAGTACAGTTTTAAAATGTTTGGCAATAAAATATAATTTTATTCATGGTGCTAACTTTTATCTGTATTATTTTCCAGGTTAATCTTCATTTCCTAAGATTCCATGAGGTTTTTCTATAATACACAAAATTATTTCATACAAATGCAGATACAGTATGTCTTACTTGGTTGCAGTCTAGCTAATAATTAGCTTTTACTAAACCTATTTTTAAATGAGGAGCATAGTACAAATAGTACTCTTAGTAACTCTCTAACTGCATTGTTCGACTTATCTTGAATGCACAAAATATTGCTTGCTTGTGGCATGCAACTTTTGTTGAATGGAGTGTTTTCCAATGCTGTGATGCATCATGTCTGTAGTCAAAGTGTTTTTGGTGCTGCCATTTGTAAAATCGATACCTCAAAGTGATGTGTCTTTTTTCCTTCATAGAAATGTGTATTTACATATTGTGTTATATTTCTGTGTGTTGTTATCTTTGCCAGCAAGCTAGGCACCCACCGCTACAATTTCTAGGTAAAAATTTCATTTTGTTTTTCCGCAGCTAAAGAGTTAACACATCAGACATCACATTAACTTTCAAAACACGTTTAATTTTAAGGTGATCAAGAAGTTTTAATGAAGACTTAAAACTTAAACAATTCATGAATTTTGGGGACTTCACTAACGCTCAATACAACACTCGTTAAGAGGGAAATAAACTAAAAAAAATGTTCAAGGTGGGGATGCATCACAACTACTCACCTGAGCAACATCATTGAGCAGGGCTGCTGGCGCAGTGTAGCCAGGCCTCTTGTTCTGAGTGAATGGCACCACATCATAATCTTCATCCTAAAAAAAAAAGGCGGGGGGCGGGTTGTCTGTAAAGTCTGTTTACGGACGATAATTTTACGTGATAACGTCATAAGAAAACATAGATGAAAAATTGCATGCTTTTTAATTTTCAAATATTATTTAAACTTTTTGCAAATTTAATTTAAATAATTTGTTTAAATAATTTGTTTAAATATATTCATGAACAATAATTAAGTTAGAGAAAAAAACTGAAATCAAATCAATGTCAATAAATTGTTAATTTGAAATGAACGAAATTGGACAAATAAATCAAATTTTTTAAATTGCTGCTTTTAAAGAGCCCGCCTTAACCTGTTTGATATTATAGAAGATTTTCTCGCACGGTGGTTGACCGGTTCTTGCACGCTCGGCTCAGGCGGAACGTGGCAATGACGTCATGCTTTTTCGTACGTGCAGCAGGCGTTCATCAATTTATAAGACGTTATCACGTCAAAAAACGATAGTTAACTAGCACACCCTTTGATTACCCAGACAAGTTGGCCAACTCAATAAATAAAGTCAGGTCAGTTTGCAATCTTCCGTATGTATTTCACTTTTCTGTGGACACGATAAATGCAATACTTTTGCACAAATAACTTCTAGTCTTGGTTGAGTTTGTAAATGGACAAAATTCAATGAAGAGGTAGAAATGGGGTAGGTTTTCTGCCAACTGGTATTGTGAACCATCCTCCAATCGCAAACTAAATAAATGATGGCAGCTTTGTTAAAACTGGGAATAAAAGTGTAAAAGCAAATGTAACTTTTAAATGGAGTTATCACATTGGATTTACAATGAAAAACAAAAAAAACTTACCACTGCCATTAAATTATAACATAACAACACCACGAGGCAGTATACATAAATTAGAGTTGATCCTTAAATTTGACAAGTGAATAAAATTGGTACCTATGTGAATCATTATAGTTATGCAGCACTTACCTCCACTTCATCATTGGCAGCAATGGATGTCACGTAACCATCAAACTTCCCTCCTCCACCATCATAAATGTCTCGGTCATAATATCCACTCTCTCCCAGACCCACTCGGTCTTTCTCAGTCAACCCATCTGCAAGGTCTTTTTTTCTGGACTGGATATCTCGGATCTGTGACTCGATATCTGCAATATTGAACACAGCTCAAGTCTTGCATAATGTTATAGAGAAAAAAGTGAGATAGAATGAAAAGGAGAAAGAAATATAGAGAGAGAAAGTAAAAAGTAAAAAAGTAAGGGAAAGAGAAGGGGTGGGGCTGATCAGGTTTGCACAAAGTTCTTGGAAAAGTCATGGTATAAAAAACACAATAATATAATGACAACAAATTAAATATGCACATAAACCTTACAAATATTTATTTAAAATTCTAAAATGCCAACACTGGTGGTGTAGCAAGCACAGCATTAAAAATAAATTGCATAGTAACAGGTAAGTGCATCTTCACCCTAAAAATAATTCTAAAAATCTGTAAGGGTATTACAGTAAAAGCTTTAGAATCTCCCACATTTACGACCAAGGTGGTAATGGAGTAGATTTTGCCAGATTATTGAACCTTGATGTTTAAACAGGGATACCACGGAAATTTGCGAAGTAGTGCACATGTGATACACAAGCCTAATATAGCATTTTATCTCAAATTACATAATAACTATAATAGGTGAGTGGTTTCTAATGCAAAAATTGGATGATTTATTTCAATGCAGTACTTTTCTAAATATTTTATAAATGTATATACTAGGATCTCATTACCAATGCTACCATAAAACGGTGTCGTGGTGAACTTTAGGCAAGCGGCCAGTGCAAAGTGCATTTTAAATACCTAGCCAGTTGCAAGAAATTATTCTTAAACTACATTTAATTTTAGTAGCTGCATGTCTTCCAAACAAAAGGATACCACAGAAGATCATATTAACCTAAAATTAACACAAATTACTAAGGATAAGCAGAGTGTGATATTAAGTTTTAGAGAAATCCATGCATGAAATCTATTTTCAAAGGCTTATAATGGAAACCTGAATGAAATAATATTAAAATTGTTGACTGGGGAGGTCTAAGATTGCTGTCTAAAATACATACTTCCATCGACTTCTCCATAGAAGTAAGATCATGAGAACTGTCTCAAGTGGAAGTACCTAAAGTATGCAGATGTACAAGTAAATAAATCTGTGTGGTTTAACTCTGCAGAACATCTTTCCTGAAATAGGGCGAAAAATAACCTAACTGAAAATTTGGATATATTTAGTCAGATAGCCTACATTAATTGTACATAAAATATTTTTGAAATATTTAAACATTCAATTGTTTTTTTTTTCTAAATGAAAATTTCACATAACTTATTACCGAACTTATTCCTCAAAGCCACTGCCTTCTTATTTTACCACATAAACAAACAAACCTTCCACATTATTATTACACTTACTTCTCCAAAGCTGCTACTCTCCTGAATTACCACCTAAACTAACACATCACTCACTTTAGATATTATTTGGGTAAATATGTAGAGTCGTGGTATATGCAGAAAAAAATGCTAGAAATCCAAAAATACTTTTATTCTATGCTCTTTCACTTCCTCTTTTCAAATCAACCGGCGGAGATAAGAAATTCCAAATACTTTAGGAGATATAGAATTTTTTAATTTTCATCACAATAGTACCTGTGTATTCATGCGGCGATTAACATTGTTTCTGGTTTACGAGTATCTATTATGTTTCTTATTGGACAATTTTGTCACGTGACAGTTCCGTGATTGGCCAGTATTCAAATGAACCAATACGTGATTATTTATTTATTTATTAATGTTCCATCTGAGGTATCGCGACGTAGGTGAACACACCATTTCCTTCTAATGGCAAAGGAAATGTACCCGCCTCCAACTTAGGTGGGTTTTTAACGTTTCTAATTTTAAAGTCTTATTTTTTATTTGGATATTGTTGCGCAAGTAATAAGTAACAAAAAAATTTTACGTGAGTTAATGTTCATCATCACAACGGGACAAAGGTAGATTAGGTCAGGTCAGCTACATTATAAATACTTTGAAACTGAACGGACATTAAAAATAATAAAATTAATTTTAACGGTTGTTAAGTTTTAAAGTATTTATAATGTAGCTGACCTAACCTAACAAACCGGAACAAAGCATTAACGGTAAATATTTACAATCGCGGTAGATGCCAAAAAAAATGCTAAAAATCTGAAAATACTTTTATTCTGTGCCCTTTCACTTCCTCTTTTCAAAACAACCGGCGGAGGTAAGAAATTCCAAATACTTTAGGAGATATCGAATTTTTTAATTTCATCATATGTAGAGTCGCGGTATATGCCAAAAAAAATGCTAAACATCTGAAAATACCTTTATTATATGCTCTTCAACTTCCTCTTTTCATTAAAAGCGGCGGAGATTAGAAATTCCAAATACTTTAGGAGATATCGAATTTTTAAATTTCAGCACAAAACCAGCGCATTCCTGTGGCGTGCGTGCACCATTGTTTCTTGTTTACGTACGAGTATCTATTTTTTTATTGGATAATGATGTCACGTGATTGTTCGTGATAGGCCAGAATTCAAATGAACTAATACGTGATTATTTAGTTCAATTATTGTTTAAAACGATGTTTAATTACCGCCTCCAACTTACGTGAGTTTTTAACGTTTCTAATTTTATAGTCTTATTTGTTATTTTGATATTGCTGCGCAAGTAATAAGTAACAAAAAAATTTACGTGAGTTGTTATTGTACATCCTTTGTTACGGGTTTGTTAGGTAAGGTCAGTTACATTATAAATAATTTAAAACTAAAGAATAATTAAAATTAATTCACATTATTTTTAATATCACCTTAGTTTTAAAGTATTTATAATGTAACTGACCTGACCTAATCGACCATTTTAGTTTACTGTTCACCCTCTGTCCGGGTTTGTTTGGTCAGGTCAGTTACATTATAAATATTTTAAAACTAAACAGCCATTAAAATTAATTCACAAAATAATTTTTAATGTCGGCTTAGTTTGAAAGTATTAATAATGTAACTGACCTGACCTAATCAACCATTTTATTAATTACGCATTCACGATTCACGTATTCACGAACACACGGCAAAATAACAAAAATGGCGCCGCTCGAATGGTTCCACAGGTCTTGTATTGCAAAATTAAAAAATTCGATATCTCCTAAAGAATTTGGAATTTCTTATCTCCGCCGGTTGATTTGGAAAGAGGAAGTGAAAGAGCATAGAATAAAAGTATTTTCGGATTTTTAGCATTTTTTTTGGCATCTACCGCAATTGTAAATATTTACCGCATTAACATTAGGAACGAACGTAATTTTTTAAAGCATAAAAATTTGAAACGTTAAAAACTCACATAAGTTGGAGGCGGCCTATTGGTTCATTTGAATATTGGCCTATCACGAACTATCACGTGACAACATTATCCAATAAAAAAAAACAATTGATACTCGTAAACAAAAAAACAATGGTCGACGCTGTGTGAATGTGCAGGTATAGTGATTAAAATTTAAAAATTCGATATCTCCTAAAGTATTTGGAATTTCTGATCTCCGCCGGGTTTAATGAAAAGAGGAAGTTAAAGAGCACAGAATAAAGGTATTTTCGGAATTTTAAATAATGTTTTAACAAATATCGCCCAAATATGAAAATTAAAAAATTCGATATCTCCAAAAGTAATATGAATTTCTTATCTCCGCAAGCGGTTATGAAAAGAGGACGTAAAAGAGCATATAATGAAAGTTATTTCAGATTTTTACGATTTTTTTGGCGCTAATCCGTACACTACATATTTACCCTTTTACGCGTATATTGGTATGTTTGAAAATAATACGTACTTCTGTAAAAAAATGTGTAACAGCTATTTGTACTGTTGTGTTCAATTACATGTCTTCTTTTGAACCAACACCTGTTTACTTTTATCTATTCTTCTTCAAAATGTAATTTCGATTAAATTTTTAGAGAATTGAACGCCACACAAAACGATTTGGTGCGCACTGCGTAATACCGCACGAGTCGACTAGTGTTCTATTATGACTGTCATGTTTTTAAAATATACGTAAATCCTGACCAATTTATGATCACAAGGCTAAATTTTCTTTTAGAATTTATTTTCTTAGGATGCCTTGTGTTATGTTTCCGTGGACTGTGGAAGCAGTAGACGCAATAGTGAAATGTTCCGGGAGATTGGTTTACGGGAGATTGGTTTACGTGAACTAACTCCGTTATTGTGTCGTCAAAATGCCTTAGCCTGATAATACTTATTCAGACATAAGAAAAACAAAAAAACTGCTAGTAATAACATATTAACGTAAATGTATTAACTTACTCTCGGATAAGATCAGGTAAAAACACAAACATAAAAAATTAACTGAACACTAAGCAGCTATCAATAAACTTACACGTAGGACATTTAATACGGGAAATTCCAACTTTAAAATTACTAATACAAACAGTTCGTGAAAGCAACACTAAAAAATATATTAGCATGCTTAAAAAGGGGACTGTAAGGGGAGTATTACATCTAAAAACGTTATTTAGAGTTTACCTTCATGAGTACGAGGAATCGCAGCCATTTTGTTAAAAGCAACACATAATCTATAGACCGCTTTCCGTTTTAACCCTTTCCTGCCTGGCGGTACTTGTGAGTCCCACAATGTTTGAAGCCCCATAGAAATAGTGTGTGCATGTTTGAAATCACATGCTGCCTGTCGGGACCTCTGGGTCCCTGTATAGCTCCGCTCTGCCAGTTGTCGAAGAAGTTCTATTGACAGCCAAGAGGTTGCAGCACTAAAACGGCAGCACTGCACCAGTCTGGAGCGCCCTTTTTTTGTTTGTTGAGCTGGACATATGATAAATGCCTGTCAGGACTTAAAAGTCCCATCATTAAAAAAAATATTAAATATAAATAAAAAAATTTGGAAAAAAATATGGCCTCCTTTTATGCCTATTAAATATAAAAATGAAATAAAAATTACAAAATTCAATTTTTTTACATTTCTAGGCAGGAAAGGGTTAAGGTAAATATCCAGTTTACAGACAAGGAGTTAGGGCGCGGTTACACGGGACCCTGAACTACTTCAGGTGAACATGTTTAAGTAAACACGTTTACAAACGCGAAAGTGTACGGTTACACGGTAGTTGCTGAAAAGTGTGTTCAGCTCTAAAACCGATTGTCTACTGTCAACGAATAACAGTGTTGTTGATCTTCTCTATTTTGTATCCAGAAAACGCGGGATTTTCTCACTTGTTTATACAGCATTATCAGCATAAATGGAATGTGTTTTCATATTGCTCAATATTTTTTTTTTTTTTTGAGCGAGAGTACCTATCTCAGTTTTAAGAAAATTAAGGTCAGGATCAATTAAAAAAATATAAATAATATAATTACCTGTTGATTTTTTTTTGTTGCATTAGGTAAAATATTCTCGAACTTGTGCCAGGAACACTTTCCATCTTGAATTTCTGCAAAGGACTGTTTATATTCTAAACAGCCAATCAGAGGCTAATGTAGAAGATATGTCGATCTGAACTACTTTGCCAACCTGTTTAAGTTAAATGGGAAATGGCCTCGAACGAAACATGTTTAGACTGTGTGTAACCACACTCAACAGCTGAACATGTTCACCTGAAGTAGTTCAGACTCCCGTGTAACCGCGCCCTTAATAAACCCGATATTCCAAGAGACAAAAACACATTTTACGTTATTTAAATAGTAAAGGTAAAACACAAAGAATATTCCTAGTGCAAATAGAACACCGATAGGCGTTTATTTCTAGGCAACGGATAATGGTGACCTCTAGCCGTTGCCCATATTACGAGCATGTAAGGGACACAAAATTTCGTTTATTTTGTCCAGATGGCAAAAAAACATATATTTCCATCATCTCGTACATAATCATTTTTTTATCATCGGACAAAGTACTTTATATGCTGAGTTTATACACATTAATGGTCATAAAAACGATTAATCGTGACTAAAAATACTAGAGAATATTACAATTACACCATTTAATTCGCATGATTTAGCTGCTATATGTAGGATATTTATCATAGAAAATGTATTGAACGTTGACAAATATCAGCTAGAATGCATTTAAATTAGTTTCTAGCCACGTGCTAGGCACGTTTACTTTTTCTTTACGTAACAGGGGTTGGGTTTTTACACATTCTGGAAAATGTTCTGCGAGTTTGTTTAAGGTCGAATCCCAACAAGGTAGTGCTTATTCACTAACTTTCCCGGATGCCATGGAATACCACCATTATTTCCAAAGGGAACTTGCGTTTTATTAAAATTGGTTTAAAATTTATATCCAAAACTAATATTATATTCAAATTTAAATACTTTAATTGTATACTAACCATCACTTTAACAAGTTTACGCCACCCATCGGTGCTCCTCTCGTTGCACAGGCCATTATGCATTATTAACACCTGTCCTGAAGCGTGTGCGACGAACGCGCCCGTGCGCGCAGCGTAGTGCACGTGTAAGCAATGCGTGAACCCTACAAAGACAGTGCCGCTACCAGCCACGTTGGCAGTATCACTCCGCAGTGTGTGACAAGATGCTTCCGCCGAACTAAGTAAAAGGGTTTTTGTATTTATTTTCAGGGATAAACTAAAACTTGTAACAGCTTTCAATTACTTATCTGATAAATACAAATTGTTCAATGGGGCTAATCCATGATAGGCAATTCCCCCACACCCTCCAGGGGCCTTAATTTAGCAAGCATACTAGCAGGGCGGGAGCACCGACACCACCCCTTCACCCGCGCTTCGAGCATAATTTAGCATAGCATCTTTTTTTTGGCTACAATAGCCTGGGGTGTTTATGTTGGGCCAACACCTACTGCTGCCATGTGTCGACATCACTAGCACACAGGCATAAATGCTAGTTGTGTGCTGTTACTATTTTCAGAATGCACAGAAAGTTATGACTTATTTTAATGATACTATTATTTATAAAAACTTATTATATTGACTATTATTATTATGAAATTTTATTATTTAATTTGTATATTGTTCGCCCGCAAAAGTTATTAAATATATATTCCTATTAATTAGGTATATCTATGAGAGATATGCTCTATGCAGTGGGGAAGACATATATTATGGACCGGCAATTAGATATACCCCTCTAAGGACCAATTGAACAAAACGTATAAACTGTGTTATTATACGTGTCATAACGAAGGATGTGGCATTGTTGGAAATTCTGTTTTTAAATTTAATTCAGTTTTGTGTTTGCAACTTTGTTAATACCTTTTGTTTACAAGATGTGATTTTGTAAATTTCGTTAACAGCATTCCGCCCCGGCCAATCAGAGGCCATGTTTCAAGTAGAAGGCGTCTGGAACGTTTCTATTTGAGAAAGAGTTATGTAAGAGATGGCGTCCCAGTGAGATGCAAGGGCGCGGAGCCTGTCAAAAATTCAAAAGAAAAAAAGATATTAGCTATTTCAGACCATCCGCAACAAAGGATGAGTTTTTTTCGTCGTGTTGTTAAATGTTTACTAGTTTGTTAGGGCATATTCTGACGAATATGTACCCAGGAGTGATTAGTTTATGTAAGTAAAAACCCTCCATACCATGTGAAACAGCGCCATACTAAAGTTGTTATAGCGACGTACTAATTGAAAGAACATTGAGTTTAAATTATATTATCAACATTTTAAAAGACTTTAAATAACCAAAAACAGTAAAGATAATTGTAATTGTAAACTATCTAATTTATCAATTTTAACCCAGAGGTGAAACGAGAGAGATAGTTTTGTGTTCTACCGATCGTAAAACTGAGCTAAAGCCTAGGTACACGAACTCTACAACGAACTGAAATTGTTATTTAAATACTTGATTTTGTGGATTGCTAACTCGTTGATCACGCAAAAGTGCAACATAATATTACGTATTTTTGAATGGACCTAAATGAACTGTTGTATCGTAATCATGTGTGCGATGTAAATATCCAGATGATTAACGAACATGATAGTCATTCCACAACCCAGTTCAGTAATTTATTGATAATAAATTTTATTTAAATATTTTATTTAAAATTTTTGCAATTAATAAAGTTTCAACGTATGTTAATTTTCCTTACCAATTTACCGAGATATGAATGAACCTGTCATATTAACCTATGTTTTGTGTTGTGTCTAATACTCATTTGTGTTAAGTGGGTTAGGCCCTTGTGCAGCAATAGGCGCCGATGTAATAAATTGCCACACATGTAATTAAATATTACACATAATTACCAGAACCTGAATAATATCTGTGTTGTTTGACCTACCCTTATACACTATTACAAATTATATATATATATATATATAGATATCAATATCGGCAGAAAGTAATAGTAACCAACAGTCAAACCTATCTAGCATAATAATATTAGAAAGTAGCTGAGTGGGGAAAAGCACAGCACAGTTGGCACCTACAACAACCAAAATCATCGCGATTATCTTTTCAGTGGCAGTTGGCAGCAGGTCAACAGTACAAATGTATTTAAATAATTTTAGTCTAGATATAATTACTTAACAGTTACAGCAAGTTGTTTCCGCTGCTGAATACCTCTACACTATCTTGGAATACATGTGTTCGGGTTGATTGGTGGCGTTCTATTACAGTTTCAAAAGTCAGGAGGGTAAGCTATTGCACATCAAAACACATAATCTTTTTCAACTCTATTGTATTCGTTCTGTTATCGATATGTAAATAAACAAGTCTTTTTAGCACTGGAAAATGTAACCTTTGGTCACAATCAAACACTTAACCTGTTTTAAATTAATATAAAAAAGCTTCAGCAATTAATACTTAACTTATGTATGTTAAAAATACTAGGTTTAAAAGAATCAGCCACTTTATACACTGTGATTGCTTGAAACATGTATGTGGTGGTGTCGTCGCCTGGCTGACTAGCCCCTGAATGATAGTATTTTGCCGGCTACCCAGTGTTCTGTAGAGAGGGGTTCGGGCCGCGTGGCCAAGGGACTTAGTCACCAGGATAGCAATTGACACACTCGAAGACAGTTTCCAGGTTCTTTATATACGGTAAATCAAACCCTTTACAGGGGGCTGCCGCGTTTCCGCCTGTGACTGATTCTGTAGGGCGAAACCCGGTTCCGCGCACTGTTACTGTATGGGAAAAATACGTGACGTCCCGTTCGTGACAAGCAATACCCGCGTCGCTAAAACTTGAACTCTATATGACTCGCCCCCTAAGCTGAGCGACTGACCAGACAACACGGTGCCCGGGAGGGCCCGTAAATTACAGTGCAAACGATGGCGAAAATCCAGTCCGCAAACAGAACTCCGCGACTCGTAAACCACCGGAGAAAACACGCATGCGAGAGAAGTGACTGACTGCACGCCGCGACTGAATGACTCGGTGACACACGCGCCTAAATGACAACACGACTGTAAAGGTAGGAATTACTTCCTCTCGGCAAGGCCTGGACTCCAGCGAGACACCGCGCCCGTTCTCACCATCTTGGAGCGATGCCGCAGACACGTCCGCTGTCTCCAGCGCCCAGCTGCCGACTGACTACCTCCCCGCCTCGCGCGACCCAGCGCCCGCGTCCCACCTCTCCTCGCGAGCCCGCGGAACACGCTCATTGGTCACAGGCGGAAGCCACGGCCTTGGCGCCTGGTGAACACGTGAGAACTTATTCTACATAACATTTCATACAATATAATAAACTATTTACAATAAAGAAAACACGACCCTTTAAATAATAAAATACACAAGTAACAATAAGTAATGTTAAAAAATATATACAACAATTCGTCCCATCCAGTTATTAAGTATTTACATTACTTTTCACTGGCGTGTGAACCTCTCTTTCCCGCCCCCCTGTCCTAGCCGCACAACACTGTCGTCGCACACGCAACACAGGGCATGAGAAGGTGTTGGCGCGGCATAACGGGCTGTGAGAGCTGGGTCGACACCTGGGTCGACGTCAGTGGTCTTGGCAGAAACACTTATTTCGTAATCTTAGGCAACGTCAGTCTCTGAAACTATGAAGCATTCTTCCGCGATGGTATTCTCATCCAGGACTATGAGTCAAGAGAATGAATGCCCTTTTAGATACAAGAATATGGTACTATCGTACAGTTGTTTTCATCAACACCGTCTTGTTTGCAATCATTTAGAGAAAATTTTAAGGAATGTCAATGGCACACAAACATTTAAATAAGAATGCATAAAAGATTGACGTCGACTCAAGTGTCTCCTCGGCTCCTTCAGGTCGTTATGCCCCGTCAACGTCCTCCCTTGCAATACTAGTGCACCGACTGTGAAGTGCGACGAGCAGGGACGCACCCGCGTGCGCCCTAGCATGCCAGTGGGCTTCTTTCTGTGTTGTAAATAATTATGCTTATTATGTATTTTTAAATGGTCACGAGCCTCAACAATTGTGTATATTTTGAAACATAACAAAACTCTCACGTCTGAAACACTGTGTAAATACTTTGTTTGTCATTTAATCGTAGCTAATTAATTCATGTGTAAATTCACTTTTTAATTAATTACTCATTGTGTGGTGTTAATAATTCTGTGATTTTTCTCAAGTGCTTATGCCATGCTAGTAATGTAATCGCAGCCTGGCGCGTCGCGGGGCGGGCCTCTCCCACGCTGGCCGATTTCCCCTCCCCTCCTCCGCGGCCCGTGGGCCTCGGTCCGCTGGCGGGCGGGGGAGCGCAGTGGTGTTCTGGGCGCGATAGAGAGCAGACGTGCACGCCGCTCCGAGCTGCTCGTGAGGCGCGTTTTCTCATATCTTAGTCCGCCGACAGTGAAACATCACAGGTCGTCTCTGCAGCTGAGCTGCATTCGTTGTAACGCTGGCCGTATTGAGTTTTACGAGTTTTTCCGGGACGTCATCAGCCGAACGTCATAGGCCGTGTACGCGCATCTATGGACCGCCGAACCTCTCAGTCAGTACGAATCTCTTACGTGACGGACCGCGCACGCGCTGTGCATCATTACAGAACAATCGTAACCGGAACCATAGTTACGGGATTACCTTCCCAGTTCGTGTCGGGACGTATTCTAAAGACGAGACTTATTTCCGGGAGTCCGGGTCGCGGCGGGAAGGCCCTCATTCCGTGACGTGTCCGCCAGGTTGTGGCAGGTTCTCTATGCGAAAATAAAAGGGGCTCGTTGAAACGAACATCACCGAGTTATCCTTGGAGCGGCCTACCATTCCTCCTTCCCACCTAAATTCCCTCCAGGTCCCGTAATTTCCAGTCCCGGCCACGTTGGCCTGAACTCACTCCTCACCAACGAGAGCTACACGGGCAAAACAAGACATTTACTCTAACAGGAAATCAGAGACCTAATGCAGAGGGACATCAAGATATTCTTGACGAAGTTATTGCTTAATACTTAAATATCAAAACCACTCTATATGCAAACAGCCCCACCTTAGGCTCCTGTTCTAAATTTAACAGCTCTTGAACTCATGAACTTGAGAGATTAAGAGGCCACTCCAGTGTTTCAGGGGCACTACGCAACCCGTGTTAACTTCATAAGATTCAATGCTATTTTAATTTTGCTTATAACTTATTAACTAATATAGATTTCGAAATGATGCTTGCTTGATATGTAAAACAACGATGCTCTTATCAAAGCCCCTTTCTTCAAAAACGTACATAAATTATGGTTCAAACCTAGACAATATACACTTATTCATATTAGTAAAGATTAGTTTAAAACCATAATTTATGCACGTTTATGAAGAAAGGGGCTTTGATAAGTGCATCTTTGTCTTACATATCAAGCAAGCATCATTTCGAAATCTATATTAGTTAATTAGTTATAAGCAAAATGAAAATAGCATTGAATCTTATGTGGTTAACGCGAGTTGCGTAGTGCCCCTGAAACACTGGAGTGGCCTCTTAAGTCAAATTATCATCTTTGTAAATTTTATTAAAAAAGTTTACGAAAATTAAAACATAAAAAAAATTATTTCGTCTAAATAATATTGAAAACAAAATGATTTCTATAAATTTATTTCTACCCTGTCAATTATATACATTAATTAAATTAAATGATCATTCTAGAAAATGTCACAAGAGAACTCGTTAAAATAATAAATTTTGGTCTCCACTATTTTGCTGAGTAAGTGGAGTGTGTGGCGTTTTCATTTTTATTTTTTTAATATGATTATTTATTATTTATTTTTTTATGAAAATTTCTAATAACAATATAATGTTCTGCTTATTTAATCTTTGATTGTATTAGAGAGTCAATCTTTTTTTATTATTATTGTGTCGTCTTTGGAGGCAGAGTAGTAAACTTTAGGAACGTTTTCTGTGCAGACGAAGTAATTTGCTGTTGACAGTTTAATGTCATGTTAGCTGGGAGGTATATTAGATATATTAAGCTAATATTTAAAAGATTTTTAATTTTGGTAATCCATATGTGTCTGCACATTTGTGATACATAGTTATTTCCTAACTTAAACATCAATTTTTCCTTATGTAATATTGTAGATGTATTTTTATCACTGACCATGATCACAAGGTCTTTTCAACTTTCAGGGTTCTTCATCAAAATATCTTCGTAGCTGGTTTGAGGCTGAGTAAAGCTTTATTAAAGCTTGAGGTGAACAGAAGACATGCTGCAATTTACAGAAAATTTATGTCTATGCCAGGAATGGGAGGAAAAAAGAGTAAAAAGAAAGAATATTATGGGCGGAAGCTAGTAGGGTAAGCAGAACACTTTTCTTTCGATTCTTGTATATCTGTGTGTTATGCAAGAATAATCACTTTCAGTAATAGGGTCTTCTTAGTTGATACCTGTTGTTGCATCATCTAAGAACAGTAATACAATTGAAGAATGATTTACCAATGACAGGATGAGATGGGAGGGTGATAAGGAGAGGTTGTAATACCTGGTCATGCACAAATAATACCAGTGGTGCCTACCTGCATGTAGACCTTTCCCTGTATGTGCCTGCCTGCTTGCAGGGCCTACATTCCACATTGCGCATTTGTGTTATCTATATGTATTTATTTAGCTGTCTTTTTTGTCATGCCCATCTCAGAATTTTTCCAACTGTCTGTGGGTATGTTATATCTATAAATAAAGAAACAAATAATACTGAAATTACTTTTGTTAAATTAATGCTTGGATTCATTCCCGCCTTCACAACCAAGAAATACTATACTAGCGTAGGTTGCAAAAAATAAAGGCCGGGAGCCCCAAATTGGCTGAAATGTCAGCAAGAATGTGAGGCGTATTGGGTTTGATAAATGTATCAGAAATGTGTTAATACACAGCAGAGTTTGTCCACAACAGAAGCACAAGAATAAAAACATCCTCTGGGGCTGGTCTATAGAATGTACTATATTGTTTATCAATCAAATTAAATGAATCAGGTGTACATTCTTACTACCTTTTATTAGTGTGTAATCATGATAAAGGCATGATGGACATATTGGTCACTACATTTAAACATCTTTTGAATTAGTATCGTCGAGTATGTAATCATGGTGTTCATCTTTATTATTTTTTTTTGTTAACGGGATGGCCACACAAATCTGGAATATAATCTCCCTGACTTTTCCCTGACCTAAATTATATATTTACGTGAACAATATTTCAAAAATATTTATCTTGTATTTTTCAAAAAAGAAATAAAGAAAATCCAGCCTTGTACACACCATTTTATAGTGGATATGACTATGCCCAAAAACACCATCTGCAAAAAACAAATAATAATGTGTTCAGTCTGGGTGAAAGCAGACTCAAGCATGACATTTTCCTCAAATAATTATCACTGGGGAATTCCCATGACTTCTCCATGATTTAAAGTAAATTTCCTGACTTTCCCTGACCAATTCCAACTTCCCTTATGTTCCCTGACATTCCAGGGTGTAGACACACTGGGTGTTTCAAGTACATTTTTTTTGTAACTCTCAGGTACTCGATGGAACAGATGTTCAACGTGGTGTCAGACGTGGAGAACTACACCAGTTTCGTCCCGTTCTGCAAGAAGTCGGACGTGTTCCTGAAGCTGCCCACGCGGATGCGGGCAAACCTGGAGATCGGCTTCCCGCCGGTCGTGGAACGCTACACCTCGGACGTCACCTTGGAGCGACCGACCCTGGTCCGGGCCGAGTGCACGGAGGGAAAGCTGTTCGACCACCTGCAGACCGTGTGGAAGTTCAGCCCCGGGATGGCGGACAATCAGCAAACCTGCATCATCGACTTCTTTGTGTCGTTCGAGTTCCGCTCCCTGCTGCACTCTCAACTCGCGCACTTCTTCTTCAACGAGCTGGTCCGCCAGATGGAGAACGCCTTCATCCAAGAGGTCGCCAACCGGTACGGGAAGGCGTCCGTGAAGAGCCGTATGCTGAAGAATGTTCACTTTAACTCGTGATAGTAGACGTCTTTAGGTACCCATTGGTTGTATAGAGTTACATATTGAATTAATTGTACCAACATGCAAGATTTTATTCATATGCCCTAATTTATTTCGATGCAGCGACTATTGAACATGTTGTTCAACTATGTGACAAGCGAAACATGTTGCCAATGATCTTAATTAATCAGATAAACGTAGAGAAGCTGTAATTTTAAAGCTCTCTTGTTGCCATTATGCTTGTTAACTATAATGTGTGTGATGAACTTAATATTTGGTTAAAATTTATATTTATAATACATTAAAAAATTGTGAGTAATATGGGTGTGTCTGTAAATTAATAATAATGCTGAGTTGTTCATATGAAACCAGCAAATGACATTACCTATATCTTTTGAATATTTTGAATGAATAAAATATGCACATAGTGTCAGTTCAATAATTATAGTTAGGCTAATTATCATCGTTAAATTTAAGTTTCAATTACTGATAGTAACATTTGAAGTCAAAATTTCGTGAACCGGTGTCTTATTTAAATATTGTGTTCCTACACTCTTACATCATCCAGTTATCCTGATTGATACCCATTTCCCATGTTCAGTCATTTTTTTCCTGACAAAATGACATAAAAATAATCAAGTATAAGCAATTATTATCAAAACACATTTTAACAGCATGTAACATGTCAAAATAACCATAAAATATTTTTTTGCAGAAAACACAGTTTACACTGTTATTTACATCAATGCTAATCAACTAATGCTGTCAATTTGTGATATAAATACAAACTTATTTTAAGATGTTAAAAGAAAATTAATATTTAAAATTATTAATCCAAGTTGGTAACTAACATTTGGTGAATTTCCCTGCCTTCCCAGGTTTTAAGGACACCTTTTCAATTCCCTGAATTGGTCTATGCTGAAAGGGTTTTAGAATCTAAGTGTATGTTTAAAACAAAATTGTTTTAAAAAAAATTATATTTTATATCTCCATGGCAACATTAATTTTGAACGTATTAGCTTTTTTTTTTTAAAAAAAAAACTTTTTTTTTGGCAAACACAATCTTGCTTTTTTTTAATGATTCCTTCACTGTTAACAAGTTTTACTTCAAACTCTCGACTAAATGTCTTGCCAAATTACCTAATTAAAAATATGTACATAGTAACCTGGTTTATTTGTTTACTTATTAAACTACAAAGTCAGTAGAGAATTAAAGTGTGCTAAGCTTGATAATAATGTTTTGTTATTTAAAAATATTAGTTTTATTTAATAAAAATTCAAGTTTAGGAATTTTTTTTTATTATACTAAACAGTGATAAATAACGATTGCTGGTGTGACTTCATATTCTGGCCAACTGGTAACAAATAAAGGAAATTGTATTGGTTTGTCTAAAAAAAAAAAAGACCACAAGATTCGTTAGAAATGTCGCATTCTCACTACGTTGATTTTTTTTATATCGAAAAACAATGAAACCATACTTACATTGACATCGTCCCAGGCTGTACCCTTCTGAGCCACCTCACCCCTTACACGCTGTGAGCCCCCTCCTTGCACCACCACCCTCTAATGACCCCGGCATTTAAAATCGCCCGCCCGTGTGTGCGTGTGTCGGGCCGCACACCCCGATGTGATGTCATTGCTCTGCTCCCGAAAGTTGCAGAACGAGGACGAACGCGCAGTGAGTCGCGATTGCTGCTGGAGGAAAGAGCTTCGTGCACCTGTCATAGTTTTCGAAGCTTTTTAGTGATACAGGGGGAAACGGGCTACGTCACGGCCCTGTGAACAGAGTAGCCGGGTCCACATGCCCATTATACACGTGGTGGCGCCCTAGGATTCGACGAACACTTTAACCCCCATTGCGATAGTAACTTTTCAGTCTTAATTCAAGTACTGTCGATTCATATTACGGATACGATGCTGCTGGTGTTCCTTGTTTCTCTGCCAGAGATGTGTAAAAATGACTTTTGTGCCAAATTAGGATAAAGCTAAAGCACCACAGAGAACAGACTGGAGTTGACTTGTACCGACTTGAGCCCACTATGTTGGCTATGCGCCACAGCCACCAGACCTGAGTGAACAGGTGACAGGCGATTGCACTTCATTCTGAGATATGGATGCAAGCTGTAAAGATGTGCTTCTGGATCTGAGTTCACAATCCATAACAGAAAATAAAGAATTTTCAGTTAGTGCATTAGTAGTGAATAATGAGAGGATTTGATAGAGTACATAAGGCAAAGAGAATTATTATAATTTTTTTTTTTTAATTTCACACATTAGTGACTGATGAGCCGTAAAGAACTATTTTTTAGGCTAAGCAGGTCCCAGTTTGAAGATGTTCACAAAATTATTACTGCTGATATAAGTAATATGATTAAAAACTGGTGGAAGCCAAATAAGTTCTCAAACTTGTTGTTTTTTTGTAAGCTAAGAAGTCAAATATACCTATAGTAAAACAGGTTATTAAAAATTTTAGTTTATATGTAGACATAATAAATTGCTGATTGTCAGTATATATTTTTGATTTATTTAGGTTGTCACTTTTTCTTATCCTCTAAATGCTAAAAAGTGTTTTTCATAGTATGTATTTTAATGTGTCGTCTCTGTTGGACAGGTACACGGCTACTGGAAATTCATTCAAATCACTGGAATATAGCTGTAGACTTCGATACAAAAGCGTAGCACGTATTGTCAGTTACAGTGTGCGATGCTATTTGCCTTCGTTCGCATCCAACTGAAATACCTGAACCTACAACCAAACAACTGAAGGGTTTAAGAAGTGGAACTTTGGTTACTGTATTGATGTGTTGGACGGCAAACACACACAAATTAAAGCTCCTCCCAATTCAGGTTTGTCGGAATTACACTACAAGAAAACATTTTCGATTTAATTGTTGGCCTTAGTAGATGCCAACTATGCATTTACCATGATGGATGTTGGTGGAATTTTCTCCAGTAATTTTATAGGAGAGCTGTTTAAGACAGAACAGAAAATACCTTTTGATAATGCATTATAATTATAAATGATGGAGGGGAATCAATGCCTTACATAGCAGTTGCAGATGAGGCGTTTCTTTCTTAAAATGTTTTATGCATCCTTACCCAGGAAAGTCTCTAAGTAGAGAGAATTTAGTATATAATTACATGTTTTCACGTGCAAGAAGATTTGTATAAAATGTGTTTGACGTATTGGCTGTTTGATAGAACGTCTTCTACAAACCGTTGTGAATATCAGTGGCATTAGTTGATAAGACAGTGAAGGTCACTTGTATCCTCAACAATTACTTAGCGACTAGAGATGTACGTGTCAAAATGATTCATCTGAGTGAAGTTCAGCCTGACAATATGATACGACTCAGAGTGGCACCCACTAAAAGTACGAAAGAATCATTCAATTTCATGCGTTGTTTCAATTAGCAACATTGTGAAGTACCGTGGCAGTGGAATGAATTATAAAGATGTTTATAATACGCTTCAATTGTTCTCATAATAAATTTTTTATAATTTCTTGTTATGTAACTACTAAAATATATTATTTTATTTAATGCCAACATGAGTGTGTATACAGATGAAAATATTATGTAGTTATAAAGTACCATATATGCAGAACTGTTGGTGATGAAGTAGCTGCTCGAGTGAAAACTGTGTAGCAACTAAAATTGAACTATTTTTTTGCTTTGAAAATAATAGTACGAAAACTAGGTATAAAGAATAAAAATAATGTAAACCTAAACTAAGATAAAATAATATAATACAATGAACGGCTCTGTAATAATAAAAATTAAAATGTCAACATGCATTGTTGAAACAGATATCTACAGAAACGACACAACAATAAAAACCTTAGTAATGAATTTGAAGTAATCATAATATAGTTTGAGGTAGGGAAGAGATTTAAACTAAACATTACTGTGTACATTTTCCTGGTAACTTCCAAAAATGTCACTTATTGATAGTCCAGTCAAACTTTAAACTGGTGGAAGTGACATTTATAAATTCTGTACAGCTTCATGTACATGGGGACGCTACATTTTGTGAAACTGGAGATGACAAGCTCTCCTTTATAACTTGGCGTGAAATCCGTAATATAAGGCCTCAATGTATTAATATCACCAAGAATAAAAAATGTAAACCTAAACTAACATAATAAACGGCACAGTAATAAACATAAACTTATAGTAAAGAAAACAGCTCTTATAGTTGAGTGAACTAAAAATTAAAAAAAAAAATTAAGTTTTTTGTCCAACAGCCGAATAATGCACCACAAGTCTGTATAAAAGCATGGGGTGGTTTAGGACAGGGATCACAAGTGGTTCCTGGAAAAAAAATTCACACTTAAGAAATAAACTGAGATAAGGAAAGAATGAGATTATCAAACATGACTTTTTCTAGAAAAGCAGCAGTAATTTTTGACTTGGTACTGAAAAAGTACTTTTATACTTAAAATTTATGAAAAGCAACACATAAACTTGTTTCACAACATATGTTAAATTAATTGTACATCAGTGTGGCCTTCCGTAAAAAAATAACACCTACACAAGACACAGACAGTACACGGAACAGGCTATTGTATCAAGAGACTGATAAGTCACTTTCATTGATTAAGCAAGGGTGGAGCAAGTATAACAAAATGAAGATGGGGAGAAAACAAAAAACTTTTCGATAACTCCTCAATATCTGCGAGACCTCTGTTCTAAACCTTTTAGAGATTAGGAAGGTTCGAAGGAAGGACAGCTATTAGATTCTTCAGATAAAAAAAAAAATCCAATCAGCAAAATAAAGTGCCAACATTACAACAAGTATAAATTAAAAGTTTTTACCAGTCCCTTGCGAGGGTAACGGCTGAAGCCAATACAAAAATACGCGAGTGCGTTTGCGCGAGGAACGTCTGAGGAAATAAAAAAACCTTCTTGACGCCACCACCTCGCCGAGACTCGGACGTGCGGATGTCCGACCGAGGCGGCAGGCCACGTCACATCTGACCGCACTGCGATATCACGACCGGGATCTTGGGCTTGTTGTTGGGTCCCGTCGGCACGTTCTCTATCTTGCGCATGACGAGCAGCCCGTCGATGACCCTGCCGAACACCACGTGTTTGCTGTCCAGGAAGTTGCACTTGGCGCACGTGATGAAGAACTGGCAGCCGTTCGTGTCCTTGCCGCTGTTCGCCTGCCGAAACAACCAGCAATTAACACTGGTTTCCTTTACAAAAAAAAATAGCACACAGCGAAACCTTTCATTAATACAAACTCTGTTAATACAAAGTGTTTAAAAAGTCCCTAGAAATGACACAGGAGTTATAGTGCAAGATTTATTTGTTCAACACAATGGTATGGTTATTGTTCATTGCATTTGCGACATGCCTACCGACAGCTATGACACTTTTATGGTGGGCATGGGAAGGAAATTAGAATACAGAATACAATAAAAAAGCTTATAACAACACAAAAACATACATAAGATAAACACAGATGTATAGACGTAAGAACAAATTTTTGTTGAAAGGTTAGACAATTACATGTAATAAAGATGGTTAGTACAAATATCTATAATGTAAAGAAAGAATGTGAAGTTTTCAACTGAAATAAAAAGAAAGAAAAAAATGCTTGTAAATGTCATTCTTCCAAATTATGCCAGTATTTTTTTTAAGGTAATTTCCAAACCTTAGCTTTATTCTTCTGTCTTAAAATTCTTTTCAATTTTATACAGTAAAAAAATATTTTTTTTTTTTTGTTGTAGCCATTGTAAAACAGTATTTTACACAGCTGGTGGCACAGCCCATGCTATATGCAAAATCTCTTAACAACGTGCCTATACCAGCCCACAGGATTTATCACTATACAGTAGTGTGGTGTGTTGGCTATAGTGTATGTAATATTAAATGCAATATCACGTAATGAACAAGTAAAACCCAGGAATCACATTCAAATTATTATGAATATGTTAATAAATTGTTTCTGCTGTATTAATCAAAAAGTATATAAAAATTTTTTTTAGAAAAATTGACAAATAACTTCCAACTCTACTGAAACTCACCATGGACAGCAGGCCAGGAGCATCGTGTTTGAGGTTGAAGTTCTCGTCCGAGAAGCTCCCTCCCCCGTACACGCTCATCACTCCCGTGCCGTCGCCCTGCCAGACAGTCCCGTTACGACAAGAACCTCAGCATCGTCTGCGACTGGCTTCCCAGCTCCACCGGTCACAACGTGCGAACGAACCTGCCGCTACGTCCAGGGGCACTTCAAGACCACTGCGGTACCATCCCTTGGTGTGACATGTAATTTTGCAAGCCATTCGGCAGGGACAAGATAATATGGTGAATTCAAATAACGCCATAAAGCATTTCAAAACACCATAAAACACCGAAATGTAAGTTAATTCACCACAAAGCACCAAAATGCTACTATACTACTATGAAATTTCATCAGCATTTTTTACTGAAAACTTGACTTGAATCACAAAAATGTAATAATTAAATTCAATGAATGTAATGTATTCAACATGAAGTTTTTACAAAAAAATGTATGCACTAAATAGACAGGAAAAATTTATTTTACTCTTTTTTGATCTCACAACTGTGATTAGTAACTTATTTTTAGACTATGACGGTACATTTTTGAAACGAGTACTTGGTGAAATAAGGAGTCATATGTGTTCAATAATATGCTATCTTTGTGAATAAAAAACTATTCATAGAAAATAAAAACAATAACACCAAAACCTACTGATTTATTACAAAATTGGTCTAGAAATGAAATCTTTGTCCCTACAAAGAGTTATGAAATAATTTTTTTCTACAAGTACCTAGTCACCTACCAGCAGTTTAAGGGGCCCGGCTAGTCAGGGGTGTGTTTGTGTTTAGGTGGGATGATAAGCGCGATGCTCTGTGGTGCTTCTAGCACGGTATCTCCTACAAGCGCAAGACTGTGGACTGGCACGCAGTCGTTTCGTCGTGCATAGGGCGACTAAGAGATCCGAGTAGGGACCATAACACTACCGTATTTAATCACATAATGTCCGCCATCGCTTAATGTCTGCTCATTTCTTTTTAAATACTTGAAAAGGAATTTTTTAAAATCCGCATAAAGTCCTCACCAGACAAAGAAACCTTGGCCACCCCTGAAAGGCACAGTAACGGGATGGAAAATTACAGACGCTGTCAACAATGCTTTGACCTTGAGTTGTTCATTTCTCCGGAGCGGTCGCTGAGAGGGTTTTGTGGTGAAACCGTCCGGACTCACTGCGACGTCACGCGAGTTGCAAGGGGATGGGCTATATATAGCACAAGCCAGTACACGTCAACTCACACTACATACGTCACAAAGTAGGGGAGGTAGCGGAGAAGTGGTGGGGGTACATGCGCACGGGTTTTTTATACAGACAATGGCAAGGGACAGGGAGGGAGGCTCGCCGGCTCCGGCTAATGCAGACATTAGACATCTGCCCCGTGCCGTCAGTGGCCATCTCAATAAAAGATTAAAAAAATATCTTTTCACGCAAAGCGTTTATTTTGTGTAGGCTGGCTGCGGCTTCTGAACGTAAGAGCGCACACGCGAGTCAGAGAAGAAGAAAAAAATGAGTGACGTCTTCCACTAATCGCCGGCACCCAATTATCTCGACACCTGTCACATTTCTCACATCCGCTGCGGAGGGTCGCCAGTCACCAGCGCTCTGCTAGTAAACTAATTATGAGAGAACAATTTTTTTACTCTACACAAAACGTAAAATTTTGAGGAAAAATTTTTTTTTTTCGAACTTCACCTCATAATGTCCGCACCCCATTTTTTTTGTCAAAAATGAAGCCAAATTACTGCGGACATTATGCGAGTAAATACGGTATATGGCAGAGAAATGAAGATAAAGATGTTTTGCAATTCTCAAGTACTTTCGAAAATCTATACGTAAATATTATTCTGGAAGGGGGTCGAGGGGGATGGGGGACATTTCAGCCATTTTCACTCTTATAAAAATAGTTTGAAAATAAAATACGAAAACAGCCCTGCCCTCAGCGTATTCTTAAACACTTTTCATAAACAGACACCAATCTGATAACTTTTGCAGTTTACAAATCCCGTGGTTTTTTCTGAAGCCCTGCACACTGTATGTGCGCCCAAGTAGGCGGGGCCCTTAATATATGAAGAAGATTTTGATCATCTTTTTTTTTCTGTTGTAAATTGGGAATAGAGTTTCGCATGTTATTTTTGTTTGCTGAGTTCAAGGTTAGAGCTTTTAGCTGGCGAGCCAAAAAAAATTAATTACCACGTCTTAGTTGTTAATCGCTCTTGATAATGTCTGCAATGAGGCACACTCAAATGCTGTGCACATCATCATGTCAAACCTGAAGCCAGCAAGTAGTTTTTAGACCATAATATATTCTCTCTTCTTATGACTCACGTTTACGAAATCTCCACCCTGGATCATGAAGTCCTTAATGACCCGGTGGAAGGTGGCGCCCTTGTAGCCCAACGGCACCCCGTCTCTCCGGTACTCCCCCGTGCAGAACTCGCGGAAGTTCTCGCACGTCTTGGGGACCACGTCGGCAAACAGCTCCATGATCATCCTCCCTATTTCCTGGGGATCAAAGTCCAGGAAACTCAACCTCAAAGCATTCTGCACTATTTACAGGTGATTGCAATTATTATAATTACCTTTCAAGATAGCCAAAATCAGGCAATCACTTAACAGCAATTAAATTAACACTACATTACGACTCTTAGTAGGTATTGTGCTTTTGCTATTTCTGTTAAAAGCCAGGATGATTCTGGCAGTACAAATTTATAAACAATTCATATTTTATTTACAATAAAATTAATCATGGTATACGGTCATCATTATATGTTATAACTAAAAAAAATTTTATGTAACTTTTCTATAAAACATAAATATAAATAAATGTAGGTTACAACTAAATAAGACAAAAAAAACAGTAATTCTGTCAAAAATTCAACTCCTGGGAACAAATGCGGAATATACTTTAACTTAAGTTTATGGCATCCAGTAATTATTTTAAATCTGTACAAATTGGTACAAAGTTAATGGATGAGTCATGTTAGCGTCAAACTATAAAAACACAATGATGCAATAACAACCAATCAAATATTTATTTCATGTGGGACTTTAACTTTACCAGTGGCCTTCATCTCTAGAGGTGTGTGTGGCCACAGGCCGTCCCATTCTAAGTTTAGATTGACGAGTTGGTGTGGGTGACAGTCGTCAGCAGCAAGCATGAGGACGGGGAACGGGGGAGTGCGGTTATTGCACTGCGTTTAAGCCTGGCTGCACTCTCCCTCATTGGGATCAGCTTGCTCGAGGGATGTGGATAAGTTGGTCTTTTGTACTGTCATTTTAAATAGGGTTTGTGAACTGTAACGAAGCTTGTTTAAGTGTTATTACCAAATTTTTATGGGGCCAACCTGTGCAGGCACAGTGTCCACAAAAATCTGCAATAAAATTTGGCTGACTTTCCCATCACCACAATTCCAAACTTCCCCTGCTAATTTTTTTTTAATATAGGCCTGTTACCTATTTTGAAATTTTCTGAAATAAATAAAATCCAGTCTCCACAATCCTCATAGCTAGTTAAAACAGAACCTTTCATACACAATTTTATAATGTACATGACTATGTACTAAAACACCATTCGAAAAACAAATGCTTTCACAGTCTGTCTGACAGCAGACTAGAGCAAGACATTTCCCTGTCAAATTAATATCACTGGGAATTTTCAATTACTTTTTCCAGGTTTTCAAGGAAATCCTCTAACTTTCCAGAATGTGGGCACCCTGGCCACCCTTGTGAAGTCACTTTGCTTGATTTTCGAAGTTGCTTATTAGCATTTATATTACATTTCCTAGTGACAGGCCTATATGTGGATTAGTGTGAGGATGAGCTATGTTCCCCTTGAGAATGAATTGCGTACTTGCCCACTGTTTTAGGTGGTCGGTTATGATCACATTTGTGTTCAGTTATATTTTTTCCTATAACAGAGTTATTAAGCTATCATCATGATACACGCTTATGATGAGTATTATGAGCCTAATCTTTTGTTAAATGCCACATGTATATTGTGTGAATATATTTCAGACTGAACTAAAACATAATTATCATTTGCTGACCCTCAAGAGTTTATTCAGCTATGTTTTATGGGTTACAATTTTAAATAATTAACAAAAAACGACAGTTATATGGGTGCCCTCAAAGCTGCAGAAATTTATAATGGAAATTTTCATTTAAAAAGTCAAAATATTTGTTGAGATTAAAAACACGGTTATGTGGGATGATTGAAACATTAGCAGTATTACAATATGCAATTTCCACAATTTGACTATTTTCCTAACATAACTAAAGATAAAGAGTATTTGCTTTAATTCTTCTGGATTAAAAAAACCTCAATAGAACAAACTCACCTACTAAACAAAAAATAATAATAAATAAAACATTTTATTTCATTACTATTTTAGGCAAAAGCGATAAGGTAAGCGTAATAAAACTCACAGTTGTCCCCACACTTATATCGAAAAATACAACAGGATTATTTGTATTCCTTAATTGAGACTGTATCTGATTCCAAGTTGGCATTTTTATTAACCCAGGTTAACCGCTAATATAACACAATTAAAGAAAAAAAAAAATTTCAGTATAATTCAGGGTAAGTTTTCAAACGCATTGTATTTGTAAACAAACTATTTAACCATAGAAAAAAACGGTTATAAAATGAATACTCTACATGTTCAATGATGCCACTGCTAGAATTCATAGCAATACAGAGGTGGCAATAGTACAGCAATACAAAATAATATTGACTAAATTTAGTTACTTTATTGAGGAAAAACATTTTTTAGAACAAATTTATTTTCTTTACCTAAAATTATTTTAACCCTTTTATTTAAACAACTAATTCAAATATTATTGAGGTAGATAAATATCGATATTGCAGATATCTTACATCACAGATGAGTGTGTACTTACTTAACTATTTTGTTTTTACCTTTTCATTATATATGTAGTCTAGTAGTCTATGTAATGTTTACGTCAGTAGTTAACCACATGGTGAAGTAATAAATTTAGTTGATTTGGTACTTTATATACGCATATCTTCCATTTAAATGGGGAGAAAAGGAAAGTTCTCTGATCTGACCAGACCAAAAAAAGGTCGTGGCAGAAAAGCAAAAAAACAGAAAGATCCAGTAATACCTCAACATTTGCTTTGTAAGTACGGTATCTTTTGGGCATTCGAAGTCAAATTTATAGCATTATTTGTAAACTTTGATATGAAATCATATTTGAATACTTGGTGAACGTAGAGTAATTCTGCTAAGAGTGGCTTTTGTTTAATGAGGTGGCTAGTAACTCGTAAGGTTGGTTAGGTTACCTGCGTTAGTAAAACTTAAAGCCGTTAGTGAGTAGTCTTATATCACGTCACAAACGTGGAGACGCTGACGTCGTAACTACCTCTACTTTCTTACAGAACACGCCAGGAACATGGAAGTTTTGGACGGGGAGCATTCACATGTCCCCCCCCCCCCCCCCCATCACGCAGAATACATTTATTGAAGTGAAACTTCTAATGCGACTTCCAACAAGGTTGCGTTAAATGTTTAACGCTACCATGGAGAAAGCACTGTTGCGTTAAAACGTTCAACGCTCCTGGGGAGGGAGAATAGAAAGAGAGAGCGAGATTGAATGTGTGGCACTCGAACACATGTGCGTAGTATACCTGTTACAGGCCAGCGCGAGTGTTAGCAACGAGTAGCGTCCAATATTCCAACGCAAGAGGGAGAGAGAAAGAAAGATACATAAAGGTAGAAAGTAGGAGAGAGAAAGAGAGTGAGTCGGTAGATCCCAAGCACATGCACGTGGTATTCTTGCTATGCAGCGAAGTAAACAGTGAAGTTTCACTTCTTTCGTGCGGAGGGACTCCACGCACAATTTTTTTTTTTATTAAATAACTTTTGAGTATGATATTATGTACTACAGTAACAGTTCTGCCCATACGTACTGACCACAATATTGTGCTAATAGTATTTGTGGGATCATATTCTGTGGTAAAGTCCCACCCGGTTTGATATATTTTGCCGGTAAATATGTACAGTCGCGGTAGATGCCAAAAAAAATGCTAAAAATCTGAAAATACTTTTATTCTGTGCCCTTTCACTTCCTCTTTTCAAATCAACCGGCGGAGGTAAGAAATTCCAAATACTTTAGGAGATATCGAATTTTTTAATTTTCATCACAATACCTGCGTAGTATGCGGCGATCACCATTGTTTCTTGTCATAGATAATAAGGTTTCTTGTTTACGAGTATCATATTTCTTATTGGACAATTTTGTCACGTGACTGTTCCGTGATTGGCCAGTATTCATACGAACCAATAGGTGATTATTTATTCCGTGATTGGTCAGTATTCAAATGAACCAATACGTGATTATTTATTCATTTATTGTTCAATACGATGTTTAATTAATCGGTCAACTTCTGCCGTGAACGACTACATCATTTCCTTATAGTGGCAAAGGAAATGTACCCGCCTCCAACTTAGGTGAGTTTTTAACGTTTCTAATTTTAAAGTATTATTTTTTTATTTGGATATTGTTGCGCAAGTAATAAGTAAAAAAAAAAATTATGTGAGTTGTTAATGTTCATCATTTGTCCGGGTTTTGTTAGGTCAGGTCAGTTACATTATAAATAATTTAAAACTAAAGAACCATTAAATTAAATTCACATTATTTTTAATGTCCGCTTAGTTTGAAAGTATTTATAATGTAACTGACCTGACATAATCAACCATTTTATTTATTACGCATTCACTAACACACGTCAAAATAAAAAATGGCCACGTTCGAAGGGTTAAACGGGCGTTGTATTGCTAAATTAAAAAATTTGATATCTCATAAAGTATTTGGAATTTCGTATCTCCGCCGGTTGATTTGAAAAGAGGAAGTGAAATAGCATAGAATAAAAGTATTTTCGGATTGTTAGCATTTTTTTCTGCATGAATACGCAGGTATTGTGATGAAAATTAAAAAATTCGATATCTCCGAAAGTAGTTGGAATTTCTTATCTCCGCCAGTTGATTTGAAAAGAGGAAGTGAAAGAGCACAGAATAAAAGTGTTTTCGGATTTTTAGCATTTTTTTTGGCATCTATGGCGACTGTACATATTTACCATTTTGCCATACCATATTTGTATATTTAAACTATTTATTGTTTTTTACTATTGTTTAAACTTCTCAGGTATCATAAAGTATTCTTCAGACCTACCTTGTTGACGTTTATAAGATGTTAAGCCCGTACATTCATTCGTACATTTACCTGTATTAATGGTAATATGTAGTTGGGCGGTATTTCCGAAAAAAAATGTTAAAAATCCGAAAATACTTTTATTCTATGCTCTTCAACTTCCTGTTTTCATTAAAAGCGGCAGAGGTAAGAGATTCCAAATACTTTAGGAGATATCGAATTTTTAAATTTCATCATATGTAGTTGAGCGGTATTTGCGAGAAAAAAAAATGTTAAAAATCCGAAAATACCTTTATTAGATGCTCTTCAACTTCCTCTTTTCATTGAAAGCGACAGAGATAAGAAATTCCAAATACTTTAGGAGATATCGAATTTTTAAATTTCATCACAATTATACCAGTGCATTCATGTGGAATTCACAATTGTTTCTTGTTTACGAGTATCTATTTTTTTATTGGATAATGATGTCATGTGATTGTTCGTGATAGGCCAGAATTCAAATGAACCAATACGTGATTATTTAGTTCATTTATTGTTTAAAACTGTGTTTAATTATCGCCTCCAACTTAGGCGAGTTTTTAACGTTTCTAATTTTGAAGACTTATTTGTTATTGTTGCGCAAGTAATAAGTAAAAAAAAAATTTACGTGAGTTGTTACTGTTCAACCTTTGTCCCGGTTTGTTAGGTCAGGTCAGTTACATTATAAATACTTTAAAACTAAAGAACCATTGAAATTAATTCATATTATTTTTAATGTACGCTTAGTTTCAAAGTATTTATAATGTCACTGACCTGACCTAATCAACCATTTTCATAAATTAGGAATTCACAAACACACTGCAATAAAAAAAAATTCACGTCGGTTAATTGATTACACAGGTCGTGTATAGCAAAATAAGAACGGCGATATCTCCTAAAGTATTTGGAATTTCTTATCTCCGCCGCTTTTAATGAAAGAGGAAGTTGAAGAGCATCTAATAAAAGTATTTTCAGATTTTTAACATTTTTTTTTCTCGCAAATACCGCTCAATTACATATGATGAAATTAAAAAATTCGATATCTCCTAAAGTATTTGGAATTTCTTACCTCCGCCGCTTTTAATGAAAAGAGGAAGTTGAGCATCTAATAAAGGTATTTTCGGATTTTTAACATTTTTTTTTTCGCAAATACCGCTCAACTACATATTTACCGTATTAATGAGTGCTGGTCCGTGGTTCCTCTTTATTATGCACTTGGTCAGATAACAATAACACAAGGCAAAAAAAAAAATTCTGCCAGTGTGTTTTTGTATAGCAAATTGTTGCCACCTATCAGCCATTTATTTTTAAACTAGATAGCATACCTTGCAGTCCTAGAAGGCCACAGTGTAGCAGACTGGAAGAAATAGATGAATATTCAGGGTGGCTAGTATTATTATTATTATTATTATTATTTTTTTCAAATTAAATTCGCTTATGTATAAGTTGCCTTTCCAAAAAGGTATTTTCTAAAGTGCAGTATGTATTGTACTTTGTTTTATGCAGCTACAAGCGAAGCAAAGGAAGCAAAGCCCTTAAGTCACAGACAGAAGCAGCGAGCTAATCGGAGGGCAAAGAAGCGTCTTGCTCAAATCGAGAGAGGGAAAGCAGCCAAACTTAACAAGCAAAAAAAGGATGAGCCTCTTACTTCAAGTGAGTTTGTTAATTACTAATTAATGAGTGTGTGCTTTTTTTTAATTTCCACCCCCCCCCCCCCCTTTTTTTTAAAAAAAAAAATAGCTAGCTAGAAGTTTTTAAGTTGTTGGGTCCTAAGGAGCATGTATTTCAAGATTTCCTTGCACTGTTACAGAGGCAGCGAAGGGAAATGTTGGGTTTACGGATGATAATAAACTGTGGTTGAAGCCAGCGAAAGGAAAGGAGTTGCCGTTAGGGTCTGACGATGAAGGAGAAAGTGAGGAAGAAGACGAGGCAGCAAGTGATGAGGAAGTCCAGGTTTGTACTTTGTGTTAACCTGCATGAATCTCATAACCAGAATCTCATATTAATCAAAGAATATCAAGTTCCTTCCTAAAAAATTTTCAGTCATTAACATTAACAGTTTTACCAATTTATAAATATTCCATCTCTGTTTGTTCATAATATTGTGCCTTAATTGTTAATTCATTATTTTTTAAAGCAGATCAGTGCTGGGTAAGCTTAGATACTCACGGACACCTCAGTTTTGTTTTAATTTCAGTTTTGTTTGGTTACACGATGCCATAATGAACAATTGACAACCCATAGTGATTTCAAACTGCCTTCAAACCGGCGAATATTATGGTGTAGTGACTGAAAGTTTTATGTGTTAATTTAAAGAGAGAAAAATGAATGTAAATACGGCACAAGTTTGATCTAAAAGACAAAAGACATTAAAAAATACACATTTTATCCTGATTACTTTGTCTTCTTGAGTGCTGAGAAAACATGTGTTCTTCTTGCTGAGGAAGCTGGTCCAACCAGAAAATTGTCGTAACCGCAAGCCCACTGACATATTTTGCGTGTTCTTGTGTTAGGCTTATCGACATTTTCTATTTAAGTCAGCATTTTATTGGTCTGTGTTTACCATTGTTTTGTGTATTGAAGTTTTGGGGATTAATTTTTGTGGTGTAAAATCTGATTGCAATTAACCTGAAAAATACCCACAGCATGTATTTTAAGTACCCACATAATAGTATTTTATACTGAGTTGTTACTAAATATAAGTGATTTGAATCACAAAGAATACCTTGAATATACTCCTTGAATCCAAATATATGATTCAGGATTTAAAAATAAAATCATGCAATTTATAACATAAATATTAACTATAGAATCATGCACCCATTTTTGTAACACAATCTAATTACATATCATAGTTTTAATGACATAATTTCATATTAAAAGTACAAAATTTTGGCAATGAGAATTGGATGGATACAAAGAAAACAGAAATAGACTGTCTACATTTTAAAGTTGAGTGTACTATTTTTCAATGTATTGTATTTACTCCAAAATGTTTCTTAGAATACTTTTCCTATAATCTTAAGTACAGTAAACTCCCTATTATCCGCGGGCGGATGATCCGCGGTGCGGATGATCTGCGCATGCTATGAAAAAATACAGCAAATATGTAAATCTGTATTTTATTACAAGTGAGCAAATTTGAACTCTACTGACGAGTGTATTGTGTTCAGTATACAGTAAAACGTCACAGGCCTTCTCGGAACTCACACAATAGGCTGGCATGCGTAATTATTCAGTAAAATACAAAAATTTTAGCATGATTAAAAATTTTTTACTGTTAATTGTAACGTTTACTGTACATACATTTTTAGATTTTTAAGTTTAAATTAATGTTTCCTTTTTTGTTTCCCATTTTCGGCTCTTTGCGGATTATCCGCAGTGGACCTGCCACTTAATTTTGCGGATAATCTGGAGTGTACTGTACTTTCAAATACTAGATATTCCACTGTGTTTGAGGTTTTGTACTTACCATCCTTACTTAATATTAAACATCTTGCAGATATTTTGAAGTAAAGTGAGAAATTGTAAATTGAGGTAGGCATATTACTTTGTGAAGTTCCACTGTATGTATGTTTGTGCACTACGTAACTGCATAAGGGACTTAGCCAGGGAGTTGGTGCGTGGGGTCCGAACCCTTCCCTTTGAGAATTCAAAAGAAAAATAAACAAAGACAATAGGATAATTATAACAGCTTATCTACATAAGGATCCAGAGAGATTATTTTGGAACAGTTACTGTAATCCTTAGTGGGTTTCAATGATGTATTTCCTTCCCTTTGTAGCCCGACATTACTCACACACAGAAGTGGCAGAAATCGTGATTCCAAGTAGTTTGTTTTTAATTCCAGTTTACACACGTGTTGCTGTAAGCATGTCTTTCGTACAAACTTGACATGTGTGTTGCCTGTATTTAATAACATTTGTTTGTATGTATGTATGTATTTATGACTTGCTTTAGTGAAATCTTCAAACAGTTGACTTAAGAACAAAATACTAAAAACAATTAAAACATTAAGGTTCAGTTTACTTTACTCAAGTAGGATCATAACTTATAAATTTCTATGTGTAAGGTTTAGAGTTTACTATTCCCTAATATTTTTGTGTGACACATTTTTTTAAAAAAAAAATTTAAATTATAAAGAAAATTTATTCATAAAAAAATGATAGAATGGTTACGGTGCATCCCCTCCTTCACGAGATCCTGGCTGCGGTTCGGAACTGCGTGACGATTTCACACTTCAGTTTGATTGTTCGGTCGCGTCGCTCCGACACTGAGCGTGCTGCCCCACAGGCGGGGACCCTGGACGCCCTGGCGGACAGCGGAGACTCGGACGGCGAGGTCCCGGACGAGTTCTCGGGCAGCTCGGGGGGCGAGGGCTCCGACTCGGAGGGCAGCGCCGCAGCGGGCAAGAGAGGGGCGGATGACGAGCTGCCCATCGAGAGGGCCGCGAAGAAGCTGAAGAAGAAGCACGAGAAAGACATGTAAAAGCACGCTTCTGTTCGCTGTCATACACACGTCTCCCTTTTGGAGCTGACTTTCCCGTAGTCTTAGAGGTTTGCTGTCTCTTAATATTTATTTTGGTGTGCATTACAGTCAGTTAAAAATAAGATCCTGGGGGTATCCGAAGACCAATTTTTTTTTCGAATCGGAGACAAAGACTGAATTCTTTGCCAAAGACGAAGTTGAAGACAAAATCACTTAAGACCCCCACACACGATCAATTCGGACTTATCACTTGGAACTGTACATTTAGAACTGCAGTGTGTGAGCAAAGATAGATGATGGTTCTGATGAACTGACAATGGCGTCCCATTAAATCGGACTGTGGGCACTAAAGTCCTGCTGTTTGTGGGAACGGTGTCTCGCCAGTCCAAACCGTCAGTCAAAAAAAAAAATTGGTCCAGGTGAGTGTCATGGCAGATTTCTTTGTTTGTTCTCTTTGGTTGCTTTGCTTTTTTTTTTCCCCCTGCCTTTTTCTAACCGAAAGTGAAACTGCAATTGCAATATTCAAAGTTTTTTTTTCCCATATTCTAAGATGAAACGATACATCCAACAGCAACAGCAACCACAAGACTGATCGTGTGTGGAGGAGGCTTCAGTTCGGTCTAACTGTCAGTTCGGACGGTTCAGTCATTGAAAGTTGGTGCTCCTTCATTACATTAGAGATAGAATTATACATTAAAAAATTTTGGAATTTTATTAAATTTATTATTGGCACAGTTAATTAAGGCATGTATGCTTCTCTTCCACTCTTCCACATTATTTTTTTGAAACTTGCAATAATTAAAAAAGTTTTTTTATATTTTTCCAATCATGAACATTATTTATTTTAGGAAAGATCAAAACATCTCTACAGAAGTTGTGATAAACCAATAGATATTCCATATTCAAGGTTTAGTAACGCACATTTTGAAACTATCCCATTGAAGAAATTCATTCGGGACTTGGTTAAAAGGTGGTACGTAATACAGACCCTACACTCGCTACACGAGTCTTCTATTAAGGAATTATCGTTTAGGCGGATCACGAAGTAAGTTTTGCTGGTGGTGCACGAGAGAGAGATTGTAGAAGTGCCGAAGGGAGGGAAGGAGGGGAACGTGTGTGTCGTCGCGCCCGCAGGCGTCTGGCCCGCGAGGAGGAGCTGCAGATGAACGTGGCGAGCCGCGAGGTGTTCGCGTTCCCGTCGGAGGAGGAGGCGAAGCAGCCGGCCGGCCTGCCCGAGGTGCAGCAGCAGATCAAGGACCTCGTCATGGTGCTGTCCGACTTTGGGCGCCTGCGCGAGGAGGGCAGGTGAGGCGGAGGGAGCTGAATTGTTGCCCCTCGGATGGGCAGCCCTTCAGGATTTTTCTGAAAGTGGTTAGTTTAGGTTAGGTTAGGTCAGGTCAGGTTAGGTCACTTTACAAACCAACCAGTGTCAGCAAAATCCTGAAGGGCTGCCCATCCAATGGGCAACAATTCAGACAACCTTTTAAAAACACTACTGTCAGAAAAATCCTGAAGGGCTGCCCTTCCAGTGGGCAACAATTCAGTCGCCCCGGTGAGGCGGCGTGTTCGTCGCGGTCGTCGCAGTGTGTGAGGGCGTTTGCAGCGGCACGGAACTCACTTCAGGTGTCCCCTTGTCTCTCGTGTCTGCAGGGAAACTCTGTTAAGAAGGTTGTTTTAAAGGAACTTTAGACTTTACTAGCAGGAACACGTCTCAACAAGGTTAAATAACTAAGGGTCTGTGAGTGCTCGAAAAATTATTCAGTATTCTGAAGAATTTCGTATTCGATTCAACATTTCAAATCGTATATACCATATTTAATTATTTGTTACCATGTGGGAATCCGGAATCATTCACAAAAAAAATCATTTAGAAAAAAAAAGTAACCGGTATGAGATTAAGATGATTTATTGATAAATCTAGATTTGTTTTCTGTAACATTCACACTTTGTTTTTATATTTAACAAACTGGTGATAATGATTTAAAATTGTAAATAATACTGTATGCCAGATTTTTTTTTATTTTCCTACATCCTACACCTCTTTGTTATGGTTCCATGTGCATATCTTTTTTTTTATTTTACTGTATTTTGGAGGAAAAAAATCTAGTGAGTTTTAAATTTTGATTTAAAAAATATTCAATATTCATGACTATTATGGTATTCAATTCAAAATTAGATTCGCAAAAGTATAAATAACTTAATGTTTGTAGCTCAAGTACAAAATTAGTAGTGGTGCACCGATATGACTTTACAGATTACCGATTCGATTACCGATTATGAGAGCAATAATCGGCAGATACCGATTCAGTTACCGATTATAATGAACAAATTTTTAAGTGTAATAATGCACACAAAATTTTTTATTCCCATGTGAATTTAATAACAAGATTAGGTAAAATTGAGAATACAGTTATAACAACAGTATAAAAATATATAAAATACACTATTAAGTCATTGCAAAGTGTAAATTAAATTAACTTCTATTTATATTTGTTATTGTAAACAACTTGAACTACAGTCTAATAATTGTAATTTACAATGGGTAAGTTTTTGTTGCGGAAAACTAGCATTATTATCGAGTATCACATAAGGTTGCATAGAGAAATTACCGTTTAAACAATGTAAACATGTTGCTTTATTTTGTTCACTTGAGTTTATAGAAAAATGTTTCCACACTTCACTTTTTTTTCTCCCTACTCGCCATCTCACGATAATTATATAAAAATGACTCAAAACCAATTCTAGCACATGTGATTTTA
Organism: Bacillus rossius redtenbacheri; assembly: GCF_032445375.1. Classification (NCBI taxonomy): domain Eukaryota; kingdom Metazoa; phylum Arthropoda; class Insecta; order Phasmatodea; family Bacillidae; genus Bacillus; species Bacillus rossius. The sequence goes on from NC_086338.1 coordinate 39,515,069, forward strand.
TTTATGTTGACTGAATATATAAAATTATAAATACTTTTACACTTTTCACGTCACATACAAATAACACAACGGATAATGTTCCCAAAGATACCCATAACGAGTTTGTAAAACGCAGTGATAAACTCTAGAAGGTATCGGGACCACGATTTTGAACCGCTATTACTACTCGAAAAGATCGATTGTCATAGAATCCACTGGAACTGCATGTGGTATTTTGATTGCGTGCCATCTTTTTTACGTCTCTGGCTATAGGTAATGTACAAGGCCACTAAACAAAAGACAGAACAAAAGACGAAACGTAAATAAACGTGTAGGAAAAACGTATTTTTTATTGTTCGAGGCAATGAGATTTATTAAACTTAATATCTGTACGAAATATCTGTAATCATGATATGACGGAATTAGATGAATTTTTTAATATATACAAATATTACCATATTTCGTCCTAAAATGTGTAACAAAATATTACACGGTAAAAACCTACTTAATTACGCCGGGACGTAGATAATCGGCAAAGTAATCGTTAAGATAATCGCAGATTACGATTAATCGGAAAGTACTCATAATCGCCGATTACGATTAATCGGTATCCGCATCGGTGCACCACTAAAAATTAGTTTAATATATTAAATAGAAAAACATCCCAATTATGCATGTTTCATAAAATATTTTTTATTTTTTGGAGCATAAATGCTGTATTGAAATGTTTAAAATTTATTAACACAAATCTAAAATAATTTTTTTGTCATTATTTTCATTTTATAGCCCTCTCCTGTGAGCAATGCAGAATGTGGTTTTTTGTTTGGAAGTGACATTTTGAAGAGTGGATTAATCATGTCGAGAAATACCTATTAACATGTTAATTTCTATCATGTAGCATGGCTGGGTCTTCAGATAGGCAGAATCGTTCACTACAGGCCGTGGCTCATTCGTTCCTCATCATCCCAGAATTGTGTTCTTTGTTTCTGTCTTTGTAATTTTTTTTTCTGTTGTCTGTGCCTAATGACCTCTCTTTCAACAAAGCGTGTACTTGATTAAACCACACTTAATGCTCGAATCATTAGCGGGATGATGCGTTAGAAAATTTTTGTTGCAACTGCAACATATAGCGTTGTTGTAAACATACAGATTTTACTCATGCAGCAACTAAAAATAAATTATTGTATATGAAATTTTTCTTGCTGTTGCATACTTACCAAACGTATGATCATCATCGATGCTCGCAGGTTTTCTCATTGATATGTTCGGGAGGAATTTTATTTGATTTAAAATTTAACATTCACTGAGCGTAATCACATTTCAGAGATTTTAACCATCTCTCGAAAACCAAAATTCTGATGCACATTTCGGTAATGTCACTATTGAAATAGAAAATATTTAGGGATGTGCGAGTACCCGATATTTTTGGGTACGGTTCGAATCCACAGTTACCCGAACCCGGAATCGTTGTACGTACATGGATTCGAACAGTATTACGAATATTCACAAAAGTTATAAATTAATTTAATACAGCTCAAAAATACTAGCAGTGAAAAATAAAATTAGGCTACTAATACGTAAGTATTTATAATATTTATAATATGATGTATCAAAGAAAGATATGTAAATTAAATAATTAACACTGTGACATTAAAATAATTTCGAGATTTCGAGAACTTAAACTATAATTACGAATTTCGTTGTATAGCAAACTATAAACTAAAATCAATTACATACCTACAAGAAAAATACGTCGTGGCTATTTATAGGAGAAAAAATGGTTTCGTTTGCTGAAACGTTTATAAAACTGAGATTTACCTGTGGCGTGCAGTTTTTTTACAATTGCGTTGGAGAATTGAATATGTTTTGGTTTTCATATTTTAAAGTGTTTATTATTAATTAAGTTTACATAATTATAAACATTTCAATCTCAGTGTAATAAATAATTGCCAGTAGTTACAATTAGAAAAAAGAGAACACATTTTTAAATTAATCAGTTATTTTTAATTATTCTGTGCTTAGTATTCGGAAAGGGATTCATATCTCATATATTGCCAGGGATTCGAATCGGATTCGAACCGAACTGAAAATCAAGGATTCACACATCCGTAAAAATATTTTTAACTGGGAATTCTTTCATGTGGGGTCGTTGTAGTGCTTACGTCATATATGTGTCGAAGGTTGATTGTTAAGCGATTTTGGTGTCGCCACCGTCGCGCTACCGTGATCCCAGCGTCGGTGTGACGTTACCGTGCGGAAGAGAGCAGGATTGTGGTGCGTGCCGCAGGTCCCGCAAGGAGTACACGGACCTGCTGATGTCGAGCCTGTGCGAGTACTACAGCTACAACGAGTTCCTCATGGGCCGGCTGATGGAGCTGTTCCCCGTCTCGGAGCTGCTGGAGTTCCTGGAGGCCAGCGAGGTGCAGCGGCCGCTCACCGTCCGGACCAACAGCCTCAAGACCCGCCGCAGGGACCTCGCCCAGGTAGCTAGCTGGCTCCCTCGCCTGCTGCTCCGGGGCTGGATCTTCTGTATTGCAGGGGTGCCCACAAGGGCGGGTAACGACGCAGACTGCGTCATTAAAATTTCAGGGGGGGTTAAAAGACGAGAAAAATGTATATATTATTTACATAATTATAGCTTCTAATGTGAAAATACGTTTGTGGTGCTTTGATAATTGAAAGGGATCTTGTAAATCAAATTGGCAACCCCGCACTTCCCTCAACAAAAGCAGTTTGGCATCTGTCGGTTCAGGATGGAAATATTACCTGATATGACCAAAATTATTATTAGAAAATCAGTTTTAATTAATGCAAAATGTGATAAAATATAATACTAAAAAAGTATATTATAAAATAATTGAGTAAATCATTGTGAAAATGGCATAAAAAATTTCGGGGGGTGGGGGGGCATCATTAGGTTAGTGGGGGTGAGTCACACCTCTGTGTTTTGTGAACACTTTTTTTTTTTCAAATCCAGTTCTCAAGTGGACCCCAAGCAACCTATGCCTGGGACCGAGAAAACACGTTGTAAAGAAGTTACTGTTGTTTTATTTAAATATTACGTGATTGTGGTTCATTCCGTTTCAGATGGCAGCACAGGGTACAAGGAGAGTGGTTCTATTTATCTAAACATACATATGTTCTAGGTCTTTATTTTAGGTAATTTAAAAAAAAAAAGTCACTTCTTTTTTTTATCAAAGCTGTCCAAATTGTGATCACAAAGAGTACCATCAAATCTACCTATTGAATCTGATTATAGGCCTGAAGGGTTAGTAAAGTGAATATATGTATTTATTGTGTTTGTCGACGCTAGTGGAGTGAGAGCGCGGTTGTTGGCGTGCCCAGGCGCTGATCAACCGCGGGGTGAACCTGGACCCGGTGGGCAAGTGGACCAAGGTGGGGCTGGTGGTGTACTCGAGCTCGGTGCCCGTGGGCGCGACGCCCGAGTACCTGGCGGGCCACTACATCCTGCAGGGGGCGTCGAGCCTGCTGCCCGTCATGGCGCTGGCCCCGCAGGAGAGCGAGCGAGTGCTGGACCTGTGCTCCGCCCCCGGCGGCAAGGCCTCCCACATAGGTGACGGCCCGCGTTTTGTGTGTGTTCCTCGTGGTTGGGGACAGGACTCCCTGGCGAATTGCGATCAAACCGAAATAACACCGAAATGCAAGTTTATACACCATGTAGACCCTAGGTACAGGTTATATCGTGGGATTAAGTAGCATTTAGCAGTATTTAACTGAAACTTAATTCAAATCATAGAAACACGTAATCTTTTAATGTTTGAAATTCAAGGAATGTCATTATTACCAAACAAAAAAATTGTACCAAAGAGCATCTCTTATTGAACCACTTTTAAACCTCAAATGCTCAATAATTTATTTTTATTGTTTCTGAATGTGTCTGTTTCAGACCAGTTTATGACAAATTATTTTATCAAAAAAATGCAGCAAATAAATTTTATTCCTATTTAGGTGGAGTACGTATTACAAAAGAGCTTTTATAAAAATAACCACACTCAAATTTATCCTCTTTTAAAATCAACCAAATTGTACTAAAAATAAAACAAAAAAATGTTTAATGCACGTAATAATAATTACATATCAAGAACAATTGCATTAATCAACTGCTTCAACTATTGGTGGTGAGAAACTTAAATTATGTACATAAAAGAATACTTATTTATGGGAGCAAACAAAAATTAGAAACAAAAAATTCAGTATTCATTTGTAATGTTCCTTAGTTCAGAAAATTATAAAAAAATTGAAAATATTTAGTGAAGATTTATATTTATATTTTAGATTTAAATGTACTAGTTTTGTTTTAGAAAATGTTATATTTTATTTTGTGCATAGTAATTAATTATTTTGATTTTAAAATAATAGCCTAAACTAGAGATCTATTAATTTTTTTACATTGTAATATACGTAAGTCAAGTAAATTTTGTTGTATTATGTTTTATGTGTCTTGCCCTGCCTTTCTGTGTTAAGCAGTGTGATGACTTCCATTTCTGTGTTATTTCGGTTTCATCACAATTTACAGTGTAGGTACTAATCTAGTCCCTAGTCATGGCAGATGCCACTGGTACATGGTTGAGATTACATAATCTCGCATTGCTTTGTCTGAGTTTCACTGTAGTTGATATTAGGTGTAAGCTTCTATGAAACATATTGTTTTAAATTCAAATATGTAGAATCAAATTTCAGAGACCTCATAAATGTCCAATTTTTTAAATCAAATATAATCGTACATATGTAACTGTGTTTAATGTAGAAAAATTTTAAATATTAAAAATGCCTTCCATTAGTGCCGGTCTGTCTTTTTAAGGATATTATCCCTTTTATTGGGAACCATCCATTCAAAATCATGACTGTTGATGATACAGTTTATTTGCTAGTCCTAGTACCATGTTTTTTTTGGGTTTCATATGACTGTGATTGGATTGCATATGCAACTAATTTTGTTTCAGCTGCGGTGATGAAAAACACAGGGGTGCTATTCGCCAACGACGCCAACAAGGAGAGGGTGAAGGCTGTCGTCGGCAATTTCCATCGCCTTGGCATCGTCAACTCCGTCATCTGCAGCTACGACGGTCGTAATTTTCCTTCCGTGAGTTGGGTTACACTGTTGGAACACTCATTTCCAACATCCCACAAAGATGTGCCAGGTTCAGTTTTTGGCGGGGGGGTCTAACCTAGATTTTTCGTAAGTGGGAAACATGGCGGACTTTGCCCTGACCTGTGGGTTTTCTTGGGGTACTTCCGTTTCACCCACCAATTCATTTGTCGCTACTCCGTACCCCATCCCATCTCACCTCACGCATTCTCCAGGGTGGCTGGAACGACAGGCCTGTCCCTCGGGTAGAACAGCCGGCTCCTGTGAGTGTCAGCCCCATTCAATCCATGTATACTGTGCCTCGGGCTTGAAACTACATTTCAATTATTTCATTTTCACTAAGTGATACTAAATAGTAGTATATAATTAAGTTTTTTTTTGCATCCCAGTTTTACAATCGACACATTTTAAAAGTCTTTGTTGTTTTGGATATTTCTTATCCAGTCTAAATTTTCTTCTATTTATATATGTTATGGACATTAGTAAATACTAAATTAAATAAATAATTTTTATTTATTTTAAAATTTGTTTCTATTAAGACAAAAATTTCCTTGTAATTGAGATTGGGTCTTGCATAAATTTCAAAAGTAAATAACGTAATTACATAAAGTTCTTGAATCTAATACATCATAAATAAATATATCACCAGCACAGTAAAGTTAGATAATAAAACAAAACTTGCTTTATTTAGAGCATGGGTACCACTACACACAATGTAAAATACCAACTGCTTGAACTGCAAAGAAATGTTCGTAGAGACATTTTTTTTTAATTAACTTACATAAAGTTTTTTAAAATTGAGTAAAGAAATTAATAACCAAATAATATGTAGGACTTCACATAACGTAAATTACTTTTACTGTTCCCCATGATGCAAATTAGTTTAAAACAATAATAAAGATAATAAAAATGAAACTGGAAACAGTCTCACTGATTACACCACACACGTCAGTTCGGATTGAGGGCTCTGGAGCCCACAGTCTGATCTGATGAGAAGCCATCAATTCGTCAGCAGTCCATCAGTTCCGACTGATCAGTCCACCATTCGCGCACACACACACAACGGCAGTTCCGACTGTTAAGTTCGGACTGATCCTGTGGTGGGAGCCTTAAATGCTTCATTTAAATGCACGCTTCGAAAGTAAGGATATGACGTGCTATAATTCAACGGCAGCATGGTTTGCCGGCAACGAGCACGTGCGCGGGTGGTGTGTGTCGCAGGTGATGAAGGGCTTCGACCGGGCGCTGTGCGACGCGCCGTGCACCGGGACGGGCGTGGTGGCCAAGGACCCGAGCGTCAAGAGCACCAAGGGCAAGGTGGACGTGCAGCGCTGCTACAACCTGCAGAGGCAGCTGCTGCTGGCGGCCATAGACTGCGTCAACGCGCGCTCGCCCACGGGCGGCTACGTCGTCTACTCCACCTGCTCCGTGCTGGTGAGTCTTTCCTCGTCTCATGAGTAGAGAGAAAACATCTCGTGGATTTATTTTTAGGTCAGTTTCGATGTTATTCTTTTCATTAGGGATGTGCGAGTACCCGATATTTTCGGGTACGGTTCAAATCCACCATTACTCGAACCCGGAATCGTTGTACGTACATGGGTTTGAACAGTATTACGAATATTCACAAAAGTTATAAATTAATTTAATATGGCTCAACAATACTAGCAGTGAAAAATAAAATTAGGCTACTATTATGTAAGTATTTATAATATGATGTATCAAAGAAAGATATGTAAATTAAATAATTAACACAGTGACATTAAAAGAATTTCGTGATTTCGAGAGCTTAAACTATAATTACGAATTTCGTCGTATAGCAAACTATAAACCAAATCAATTACATACCTACAAGAAAAAAACATCTTGGCTACTTATTGGAGAAAAAAATGGTTTTGTTTGCTGAAACGTTTATAAAACTGAGATTTCCCTGTGGCATGCAGTTTATTACGATTGAGTTGGAGAATTGAATATGTTTTGGTTTTCATATTTTAAAGTGTTTATTATTAATTAAGTTTACATAATTATAAACATTTCAATCTCAGTGTAATAAATAATTGCCAGTAGTTACAGTTAGAAAAAAGAGAACACACATTATTTTTAAATTAATCAGTTATTTTTAATTATTCTGTGCTTAATATTCGGAATCTGATTCATATTTCAAATATTGCCAGGGATTCGAATCAGATTCAAACCAAACTGAAAATCAAGGATTCGCACATCCCTACTTTTCATTTTAATATATTATCTTTAGGTACCCTGAAAAATTGTCAACTGCGAAATTCGTGAAAAGTGACAAAATTATTTGCAAAATTTTAAACGTTTTTGTGGAAAAACAAAGTTTGGCCCGAAATACAGCTGTTTATACATGAGTTGGTCCCTGTCGTTTTTAATATGCCACACTGTACAGCATAGGCTTTTAACATATGAAACCAACCAATTTCATTAACAAAGTATTTCAGTATCTCTAAAATAATTTTTTTTTACAGCACCATTCAATATTATATATGAATGCCTTAAATGTGATGCTTCGCTCTTTGTACTGTGTGTACAACACTAAGTAATGTGTCTTTTACTGATACTTGGTTTTACATAACATTTCTTCTATTACGTTACGTGACACAAAAGAAGTGGATAAAAACATACATATTACTTAAACTTAAATGCATAACAACTAAAATTATATACTGAACAAATGTGAAAAATTAAAAACAGAAATAACTATGCTTGTGCAAATATCAGTTTTTTAGTTCGAATCTGATACATACCTATTTACTATTTAAGATTAGAACCCCACTAGAAAAATGTTTTCACTCATGTGACAAATTCTGGAAAATTAGACAAAAAATACTAAATTGTAAGGTTGGTTAACTCAGGTACAATAATTAGGTTCATGGAAAATGTTTGTTAAAACATTTAAATTATGAAATTAAAAATTGTAATTTTATTTATGCAGCTAACCTAACTTAACCAAACCTACCTTTCACTTCAGTTCCTATTCACCTTAAATTCCTCAACCTACTTCTCTACATAATTGATCCAGAAAGTTTTCGCAAACCGCAAAATACTGTGAAATCCAATGCAATTTCACGAAAAACATGTGTGTTTTTTTTTTGTGTAATGCTGTATTTCCAAAATTAGTGATTAAATGATTTCATATTTACATTTTTAAACTTTAGTTATTCATTATTCACAAGTTGTTGTTAACGGCAGCCATGTAAATTTTATATTAGTTCAGCAGTATTTTGAACACAATTTCTGCTAATATTTGAAAGTTTTTTTACTTTTTATTCGGAATGTCTGTTTCATCATAGATAAGTAAGCTACTATCAATTTTTGTACCATTGAAACTGTCATTTATTTCTTTTAATGGCCAACACAATGGACTGTCCATGTTTTGTTGTGTTGTAGTCCATGGTTGTTTAAAGTTTGAAATGACAAATATGTAGGCCTGTGCGAACATCAGTTTTTTGATTTGAATCAAATATACATATATCAGAATATTAAAAAATAATTTAATGTTATCTAAAATGAAGGTTGGTTAATTTGGCTACAATAATTATATCAAAAATTTTTGTTAAATATTTAAATTATGAAATATATTTTTTTTTAGTAATGCAGCTAACCTAACTTAATCTAACCGAACCTAACTCAACCAAACTTTCTTTTCAGTTCCTAATTAATTGCCTTATTTTTGTCAACCTGCTACTCTACATATTGATTCAGAAAATTTTTGCTAGCCATAAAGTACCTTGAAATCCATTGCAATCTATTTTATGAAAAATGTGAATTTTTTTAAAAATTATGTATTCACAAATTAGTGAGCTTATATTTACATTTTTAAACCCTAGTTATTCCAGAGTTTTAGTTGTTACTGGCGTAAGGTAAATTGTATTTTATTTCAGCAATATTATAAACAGAATTTTTGCTACTTTCATCTTGAATCTTAACCATTATCTACTTTTTAATATACTTTTGAGATGAAACGTCTCTTTGGTCATAGATAGTTACAGCAAGTAAGCAAGTACTGTATCACATGGTGTTAGATCGTTTCTGGCTATCAATTTACACCCTGTTGAAACTATGACGATTACTTCTTTTATTGCCCATCTCAGTGGAGTGTCCATGTTTTGTGGTGTTGTAGTCCATGGTTTTTGACGTTTGATTTTTTGCCCACTGGTAGTGTGTTTGATGGAAAGAATACAAATATTATTTTGTTTTCAAGTTTGGAATGACAAATATGGCATGTTCTGAATTGTTTACTTGATTTTTTTCATTACTGTTTAGTGAGATAGTAGCAGAAAAAGCTTTTAATACCTACTTGTTAAATGTTCAAACATCGCTTATTGTTCATGTTTTTGATTTTTAAGTACCATTAAAAATATATATGACAAACTCACTAGGAATACTATGTCGAGTATTAATAAGCAAACGTGTCAGTCAAAATGTGACAATTTTGGTGAAATACACATTAGTAAATAAATATTAGTTTCATATATGGAGAATAAAACACAATTTTTTTTTATGAATGAAGACAGATGTATAAGAATAAAAACAACAACATCGGAAATCTCCCTGTTTTAAAAAGTGCAATTGACCTAAAAAAAAGAAAACCATAAAATCTTGTCCCTAATTACAATTGAAATGGTTTCTTGTGGAAGAGTAGATATTTAATATAAATGTAAATGTGGGGAAATGGGGGTGGGGGGTTTGTGAGATACATACACAATTTTCCCCCCTTATATTACTTACAGGGGGACAGCAACTTCCTTCACTCTGGTCAGCACACTCCTGCCTGCTTCGCGCTATCACGTCACGAGAGCATGCCCCATTGGTCTCGCTCGTGTGCTGAGGACATGTGCGAATGTGTTTCAGCCGGAAGAGAACGAGTGGGTGGTGGAGTACGCCCTCAAGAAGCGCGATGTCAAGATCGTCCCGACGGGGTTGGATTTCGGCACCGAGGGCTTCGCCAACTATCGCCAGTTCAGGTCGGTCACAAACAAACAACCCAAAGTTTCTGTAAATGATTTGTACTCGAGATATCATGCACTTCCTAACATGTTTCACCTTTGTTACTATGGCCCAGTATTTGTTTCAAGTAGTTGTCGAGGTATTCTTGTACATAGAACTACTAGTGATGGGCGGTATGGATAAAATCAAATACCGATACATTTCTTTAACCGAGCCAATAACTGATACACACAGAATCAAAACTTTTTGAAAAAATCACAGTTAAAGCTTCTAAAAATTCAATATTATTAAGTAATGATTCAGTACCGTAATATAATTACTTATTATATGGATTTTTGATACATAAATTTATAAGAACAGTTCTGAAGAAAAGTTATATTCTTCTTTTGTACTTCAGTTCTTAGCAATCATTCACTGTCATCACAGAACAAACACTCAGAATGCTGTTTCATCAATCTGAGCTTCTGTAAATTGTTTATTTATTGAATTTTGCAGATACAGTAGTGTCTCAAGTTAACCAAGCCGCGGAAAACTCGGGTAAGCAAAATCTCTTATAACAAGGATATAATTTGTGAACCGTCATGGGTTTTCACTTGGTCCAGTGGTATAATTTTTTGAAGAAAAATATCTGTATAGCTTTTCTTCAGTGTAAATTCTGTCGCGTCACTCCAGGTTTCGCTTTGCTAGTTAGCAGTATCATTGAGGTGATAGTATTGAGGCTTTCATCAATGATTAGATCATTTTCTAGGTCCTTAAGCATATTTTTTAAACTTTCTGTGCCAGGAATAGCACTTTTAAGTCGGCTTGAATCAAACAGAACCTCGGTTAATTTAAGCACAGTTAATCAGGACTCTTAGTGTACCAGTTACTTACCAATGTAGCCATATCGAATGAACGTGCATCTGAATCGCTCCACCTCAAATTTTACACAGATTGTAGTGTACACTTGCTGCAGCTTTTTTAAATTTTTTTATTTAAATCTTTCACATTTTTTATTTCTGCAGGTTTCACCCGAACATGAAGCTGACACGGAGGTTCTACCCTCACACCCACAACATGGACGGCTTTTTCGTCGCCAAGCTGAAGAAGTTCTCCAATGTCATCCGCCAGCCCGTCAACGATGTCGAGGATGACATGGAGCCTACGCTGGAGCAGGAACAAAATCAGGATCAAGGTGATCCGGGTGTCGCTGGAGACGGTAAACCGGTCGTGAAGAAAAAGACGAAGAGTACTAAATCTAGAAGCAACGAAAATCCAGACGTGAAAGAGATTGAGCCAGAAAGCAATGAAGATTCGGACGTGATGGAAACAAAGTCGGAAAGCGAGGAAGATCAAGCCCAACAGCATCTGAACGTGGTTTCTGGTCCAGACGTGTCGGGAAAATCCAAAAATAAATCGGTGATGAGAGGTGCATCTCTTGTAACACTTGTAAATGGTACGTCCACAAAGAAAAAGAAATTAAAACATAATATAATTCAGGAAAAGGGTTCCAGAGCTAAATTGCAATGCACAGTGAGTCTGAAGGAAACGAAAATCAACTTTAAGAAGGGGGGTCAGAAGTTAAATAATGAGAATGTACTTAAAAAACTAGAGGAGGAAAAAAATGACAACACTAACACAAGTAAACAAAATCCTTCAGAGATTAGGCTCAGATCTCAGAATGCGAAAACGGAGAAATTTTTGCGGGCATCACAATTCCCTATGGTTATTTCACCTGCCAAAAGAAATCTGAAAGCATCTGCGAACATCGAGGAACCAGTTTCTGTTGATGCACCAATAGTCAACGGGTTCCCACGGAAGTCCTTGCTGAAGTCTGCAATATCGCCGATGAGCAGCGCGAAGAAGGTAACGTTCAACCTGATAGAAGCAAAGCAGATGCTGCGGGAGAAGAAGTTGAAAACAAAGAAGTTGAAGCTCAAGTTGAAAATGAAAGGTAAAATGAAAGGAAAAATCAAAAAGAGATGATAAATCTGGGGTCTTGTTTGAAACATTCATTCGCTGGTCCAGTTTTTGTTTCCAGTAAGTGTCAGCCAGAATATGCCAGATCCATGGTACCAGCGTAAGTTTTATTTATACAACATAAAAAGATTATCGTTCAAGCAGAAACTTTTTGATACAGTTGTTAGTGGGAAATCTGCATTGCTCAAAGTATTTTGTTTCAGTGAACTCTCTTAGTGTGAATCATTAACTTCATTAATTTGAAAGCATAAAATAATTATTGTTATTAGAAATTGTAGATTTCTCTCCAAAAAAACTCTGAAACACACATGTTTTATGTATACTGTACATAATAATGTATTGAAAACAGTATTGGATAATCTTAAATCATGATCGGGTGTGTTTTGCTGTTGAGTACCTGCTTTTGGGGTAAGAGAGAAAGAAAACTCGTAACAGAAGTGATCAATCATCATATATGTTCCTCTCTGGCTCATGAATTTTATTGATAGTTACATGCTATAAACATATGCATGAATTTTCCTTTAAAAATCATCTTTGTATACTTCTGTTGTTTCATCAGTTTTTTTATTATTAAAAATATGGTACCATCACAGTTACTTCCCCTAGTTCCAAAAATAGCTCTTGACTTGGTTGTTTTACGAGCACATTGACCTGTTAAAAACTAAGTCCAGACAGTCAAGTTTCACAACTATGTTGGAAAATTTGTTGGCAAAAAAAATTGTAAAACTTTCCTGAGAAGTTTAAGGGATTTAAATTTTTGCCTTATTACCTAACTATTTACCAGGAAATAACTGCGTGTGTATAAAGTAAAAAAAAATATTCAGATATTTTTGAGGAGAAAATGTTCTGGGTGGAACTTCTTGAAAGGATTTTCATACTTGTGTTTCATATGTATCACATTAAATAAAATTTTATTCATAGACATACTAAAGCATACTATTTCATTATTTTTGCTTGATTCCGTTGGTGCAGCCATGTTAATACAGCTTTTAGTTTAGTTTGAAAGTTATTTTTAAAATCTTGATATTTCATGAGAAAGCTTATATTGTCTTTTTTAGATACCACTCAGCTATTTTAATTGTAGTAAAATATGTGTACAATTTTTGACAGTGGTTCCAGAATAATTGAACTGGGGTTTGTTATCTTATAATATTACAGTATGTTGAATGTTATAATGTTTTGATTTTTTGTGTATGTGACATAGTGGTTTTAAAAAGTGACTAGTAATGTCTACAAATATTTACTTTCTTCCCATTCTCAGGCACTCACGTGGTTAGAAATAAATAATGTTCTTTTTTGTTTCATTTCTAAAATTGGTTGAAGTTCACACAATTTTCGTGATTAAGTAACTATCTGGTATAAAAAAAATTGTGAACCAACTCCAAATGCAAAAGATTTAACGGAAATAATTTGAAGGAAAATGCCTTAGTTAATATTAATTACAAGAAAAAATTAAAAAGCCAACTCCAGTGATACAGAATCTTTATGTATTTCTTTATTTATTTTGTATGAAAAAATTCTGAATATAAATTTTAGCTGCAATAGCTTGATAATATCTTCAGTAAGTAGAGACAAGATGATATGGTTTTATTTTTAAAAAAAAGCTGTTTTGTTATACTTATTCCACCAGAATTTTGGTAAAATTTACATGCTGCATTTTGACGATAAAATAATTTGTATAAAACAGATACATCCAGAACAAAATTTGTGGTTCAAAAGTGATTCAATAAGAGATGCACAGTTAAACATATTAAGTTAATTTTTCTGATCCATGCCTTGGCACAATTTTTTGTCCCGAAATAAGGACATTTAATGAATTTCAAACATTAAAAATTTATTTTTATGATTTGAATTAAGAATTGGATAAATGTTACTTAATTCCATGATATATTTGCATTTCAGTACTATATGATGTATAAACTTGCATTTTGGTTGTTATGCAGTGTTTTCAGTTTAGACGTGCTTTTTGTTGTTTGTTCGGTTTTATGACAACGCACCATATAACCTTGTCCCTATAAATAAGATAATAACCCTAGAAATGTTATTTGTAGCTCAGTTATTAAGTAGTATATGTATTTTGCTTCCAGGCAGAATTTTTGTACTCATCTAGATTTTCAACCAAACAGCCTACAACCAGATAAAACTACACATTTCAAATGGCAGCTTATCATGTTTGCTCATTGTTTGGTTGGTTACGCCATCCCTCAAAATTAGTAACGCTACATGAAAAGCCCTGTGTCATGATTCAACAGAAAGTCTAGCCTGACGTAGTCCTTTACTTCTTATCATTTGAGAGCTCCAGTACTAAACAGAAATGCCATATTAATTTCTTATTTATGAAAACTGATTGTATGATATAAATACTATGTATATTTATTCTTTATTCAAAAACATTTTGTATTATTTGTCTAATTAGTAGCCAGCTGTTGAGGGAGTCCATTACAGTTTTATCTATCTACACAGTTAGGATTTCCAACTGAATAGAGTTGTATCTGCAGCTTCTGCTGACAAAAGCCTGCCATGCCACCTATGTTAAATGCAGCGTAGTAGCTAAAAAAATTTCAAAGAACTTCAAAGAAATAATTGAACTTCAACTGTTAATCAATCCATTATTCATAACTATAAAATTTTTGAAAAGATACTAAATGAGTGTTTCGTGTCTGTAATTATTTTAAGAGATAATTTTTTCTCTTGAGTTTTGGGTACAAATGTGCCAAAAGCAATAACATAATTATAATTATTGTTATGTCCCTCAACACATATTTAGGTTGCAGTCCTCACTCCCGTATACAATCACCATGAACAACGACCGACACGCTGGCCGCCATCATTACAAACTGGCCTCTATTTACACTGCAGGCCTACCAACCTAACTACCCCACATTTCCTATATAACACTTCCCCCCTTAAGATTTCTACACATAGTCTTGCAGCTTCCCCGGTACCATCCTCGCCCTGGTGGATCTCCTGGGCGGTTGTGCGCGTATCAGCTCCATCTGCAGTCCCTCCCATGGTTCTGGCCCCTGGTCACGATGATGTGCAAACCCTCTGAAAGGGCTGCTGCTGTGGTCCGGTGTTGATGCTCCCACTGGTGATGTCCCCGGCAGCTGTTGCTGTTTACCCTTCCGCTCCTTCCAATTCTCTGCCGGTTGCTCCTGTACGGTCAATGGTACCTGTGCCGGCTCCATCGGAATAGGGTTCCGCTGTATGGTCGCTGGGACCTGCGTTGGCTCTGTCAGAGCCATCCCGTCAGTCGGCATGAGCTGACGCAGGGTGGTACTGCCACGATTGGTCGCAGCACAGCCATCAGTACATGTAACTGACACCGCCTGGCTTGATGGATGTGCCACTTTGTTGCTCAGCAATTGGTCCACGTGACGTCTATACACGTTGCCGTTCTTATCTTGGGTTGTGTATGTCACGGGCCCTTGTTTGGATACAATGGTTCCTGGTATCCACTTACGAGTCCCTCTATAGTCACGAAGAAGCACCTGCTGCCCAACTAAAAAAAACCTGCCCCTGTGGTGGTTTGTGACCTCTTGGGTCTCCTCGCCTTGAAAACTTGGTTTGGGGCGTATCTGGTCCAGCACCGTTCTTAATGGTCTCCCCATTAGGAGTTCTGCCGGTGTCTTATGAGATTCTCCCAGTGGTGTTGAGCGCAACGCCAACAACATTCGAGCGACTCGTGTGTGCCAGTCTCCCGCTCCCATTTTCCGCAGTTTATACTTCACCGTCTGCACCATGCGCTCCGCTTGACCGTTTGTGGCTGGATGGAATGGTGGTGTGCGCATTAGTACAACTCCATTCTTCGTTAGGAATTCTTCCATCTCTCGGGACACAAAAGCTGTCCCGTTGTCTGAGACCAGGTACCGGGGAATCCCATGGCAACTGAAGATCTCTCGTAGCGCCTGGATAACTGCACCTGATGACATGTTATGCATTGCCTTCACTTCTGGCCATTTTGAGTGCGCATCCACCACAATGAGGAAAACCTTCCCCTGGAAAGGACCCAGGAAATCCATGTGTAGCCTAACCCATGGCTCACTCTCCGGTGCCCATTTCACCTCCTTCACTTTGGGCGGGTTGGCTCGCTGCTGCTGGCAGATTGCGCACTGACCTACCATTTGCTCGATGTCCCTGTCCATTCCGGGCCACCACATATAACTCCGGGCAACCATCTTAGACTTGACAATTCCGTCATGTGCGGCATGAAGGACCATCAACAGTTCCCTGCGACGCCCCTCTGGAATAACCACCCTATTGCCCCACAAGAGACAGCCCTTGTGAAGGGATAACGCCTCTCTCCTGTTCCAATATGGCCGCAACTCCTCAGAGTCTGCCTTCCTGCCCTGCCAACCTTGGCTTGTGTGCTGCTTTACTTGACGGAGGACAGGGTCCCTGTCGGTCAACTGCGCCAGTGTCTCAGCATCGATTGGTGGCTCTGGCATGGCTTCAAGCATGAGCACATCACCAACAGTTGGTACCTGTATGTTTCCAGTGGCCATGGGTAGCCGGCTGAGGGCATCGGCATGGGGTATCTTGGTTCCCGGCAAATACACTATCTGGAAGTCGAACATCGATAGCCATAAGCTCCATCGTAAGAGGCGTGGTGACAGAATATCTGGTGTTTGCCGCTTGGGGTCCAGCAGTCGTAACAGGGGTTTGTGATCTGTCACGATAGTAAAATGCCGGGCTGTCACATACTGTCGAAATTTGGTCACACCAAACATCACAGCCAGTGCCTCTTTATCGAGCTGGGAGTAATTCCTCTCATGCCGGGTCAGAGTGCGCGATCCAAAGGCCAAGGGCACGTCTTTGCCATCATCGGTAACGTGCGCCAACACTGCACCTACTCCATAATCTGATGCATCACATGTCAGTGTTAAAGGCTTATTTAAGTCATAATGAGTGAGCACCTGATCAGACTTTAATAGGTTCTTCGCTTTGCAGAACGCCTCAGTATGCTCCGACCTCCATACCCACTTCGCTCCTTTGTCCAAGAGACGATGTAAAGGCTCCAGGACTGATGCCTTATTCGGCAGGAATCTTTCGTAAAAATTCAGAAAGCCTAAAAATGCCTGCAGTTCCTTCTTACATGTAGGTACTGGTGCCTCACGGATGGCTTCCACTTTCGCATCTGTAGGGCGCACTCCTACCCGATCGATTCTGTACCCCAAGAATATGACAGACTCTGCCGCAAATACACACTTTGCCTTCTTGAGTCGCAATCCTGCTTTGTCTATTCTCGCCAACACTCCCTGAACTCTGTCCCAGTGTTCCTCCATGTCCTTCCCAGTGACCAAAATGTCATCCAACATGACCACCACACCTGGAATACCTGCTAGCAGGGTTTCCATAAGCCGCTGAAAGATCGCTGGGCACCCGCTTACTCCAAAAGGTAAGCGCCTAACCCGAAACAACCCTTTCATCGTATTAACTGTTAAAATTGCAGCTGTCGCGTCATCCACCGCCACCTGCAGGTATGCATCTGCTAAATCTAGCTTCGTAAAAACTGTCCCTCCCGCCAAACTTGCAAAAGCCTCATTAATGGTTGGTAATGGATAGACATTTGCTCTGCATACTTTATTCACGGTAATTTTATAGTCACCGCAAAGCCTGACCATCCCATTCGCCTTCCGAATGGGTACAATAGGCGTCGCCCAATCTGAAAATTCCACTGGCTCGTATACACCCTGATCAACCAGTCTGTCAATCTCTGCACTCACCATGTCCCGCAATGCGAATGGTACTCCCCGGCTCCTCCGGAAGATTGGCGTTGCTCCAGGTTCCAGCTCCATTGTCACTGGGGGCCCTACGTATTTGCCCAGCTCTACACTGTCGAACACCCGTGCATGGTGTTGCACTGCAGGGGGTACTTCCTGATGTGATATTTGGTAAATGCCTGCTACTTGTATACCCAGTGGTTCTAACCAATTCCTGCCCACCAGACTAGGCCCCTTCCCTTCCGCCACCAACACTGGTAGTCTACATTCACTAGTCTTTGTCTGTACCAATACTTCTAGAGTCCCCCTAACCCCCAACTTTTCCTGCGACCACGTGTGTAGAACCAGGTTTGCATCTGTTAGGGCTGGTCGATCGGGCCACAGTTTCTTGTATGTCTCAAAACTGATGATCGAGAAACTTGCGCCAGTGTCAATTTCCATAGGAAGTCTCTGACCATTCAGCCACACATCTAAAACAATTGGTGGTTCACTCGTACAATTGCTCGCCGACGTCTGAAATACCTTGTAAACTGCTCCATCCTCTTCGTCACTGTCTGGTTGGTTTGTAAGGTTGTAGGTACCGGCAGTGTCACTGGCACTCTTACTAGGCCTGCCCATCTCCTTTCGGTCTCGGGACCCCCCATTCACTCCTGTATTACCTTTCCTCCTCTTGGTGATACACGCCCTTTCCAGGTGCCCTCTTTTAGCGCAAAAATTGCACACTGTCTGGATGTGTCGGCATTGGGTTGGGCTGTGGTCTCCATTGCACCTCCAACACGCACGCCTGTCAGCTGCAAGTTGTTGGTCCACCTGGACTTGACTCCGCTTCTGGTCGTTCTTAACCACCTTTTTGTCGTACCGTAAAACGGGGTGAATTGCAACAGGAGTGTGAATTGCAACAAAACATCGGAGTGTAATAATATCCTTCATGACGAAAAAACATATATCTTATGTGGTTTCTCGAATTCATTTTCATAATATACATAAAACAGGGTACCTAAAAAAATAATTTCCAATATGGCACCCGAATATTCCTTGGCGTGGCATTAACAGAATAAATAAGTAAAAATATATTACTTTTCAAAGAGGAAATAACTTTATCTAGAAAAATATTTTCCTCGTGTTAAGTTATATATTCAATGGTAAAAAATTATTCTTAGTGGTATCTTGTCATGATATTTAACTTAGGGAAACAACGTTGGAGGCTATTTAAATAGTTGAGAATTTTTTTCTGTAAAGTTAATCAAGCTGTCTAAAAGTGGGGTGAATTGCAACAGCTGTTTGTTGTGTGTGTTTGGCTAGAGGTTATGTCACAGGGTATACAATGTTAGTAATTTGATGTGTATTGACATCATAACAATAGTAAATCAGTGTAACTCGTTTCTCTAGTGTAATTATTGTTAAAATGCCGCGCGTTTATATTCGTGATTCATGCAGCAGACAATATAGAAAACATTCACAGGAAGTGTTGCAATGTGCAATGAGTGACATTGAAAAAGGCCTAGTATGCAGTGTCAGGAAAGCTGCTTTGAAATACAACCTTGACCATACAGTGCTTTCGCGATTCATAAAAAAGAAGAAAAAAGGTGAGACTACGACAGATTGGAGGACAACAGGTTTTACCTCCTGAAGTGGAGACCCTTATTGTCGACAGGTTAGTACAGGTGAGCGAGTGGGGTTATCCAATGGATGGCTATGATTTACGAATGATAGTAAAACATTATTTAGACAAAAGTGGTCGTCGTGTGAGCAAGTTTGCAAACAACATGCCTGGGAAAGAATTTGCTAGGTTATTTTTGAAACGACATAAGGGTAGACTTTCAGAGCGCATGTGTCAGAACATCAAACGCAGCAGGGCAGGCGTTTCCTATGATGAATTGAAGCTGTATTTTTCCCATCTTGATATATCACTATGTGATGTTCCACCATCCCACATCATAAATTATGATGAATCTAACCTACAAGATGACCCTGGTAGAAAGAAAATCATCGCAAAACGAGGAATTAAATATCCAGAACGTGTTGTCAATCACAGCAAATCTGCAACATCTGTCATGTTTGCAGCAGCAGGTAATGGTGATGGCCTACCACCCTATGTTGTTTACAAGGCACAACATTTATATGAGTCTTGGACAGTAGGTGGACCAAAAGGAGCACGTTACAACAGAACCATCTCTGGCTGGTTTGATGCCTCTTGCTTTGAGGATTGGGTGTCGGAAATTGCAATAAAATATTGTAACAAATTAGGACCTGGGAAAAAAGTCCTAATAGGGGACAATTTGTCATCACATCTC
Source organism: Bacillus rossius redtenbacheri (assembly GCF_032445375.1). Taxonomy (NCBI): domain Eukaryota; kingdom Metazoa; phylum Arthropoda; class Insecta; order Phasmatodea; family Bacillidae; genus Bacillus; species Bacillus rossius. The sequence goes on from NC_086338.1 coordinate 39,535,102, forward strand.
TCTCTTGACACCATTCAGAAATGTACCGAACATGATATTTCATTTGTCTTTCTTCCAGCCAATTCAACTCACTTGACACAACCTTTAGATGTGGCATGTTTTAGACCACTGAAGATGGCTTGGCGTACAATACTAACAGAATGGAAAAAAGGTCCAGGTAGGAAGGAATCATCAGTTCCAAAAACCACTTTTCCACATCTGTTGAAAACACTGATGTCCAAGATCGAACCTAACCAGAAGAAGAATGTAGTATCAGGCTTCAGGAAATGTGGAATTATTCCGATAGATGCTGAGGCAGTTCTTTCTCGTTTGCCTAACCACAGTCTACATTCTAGAGAAACCAATGGTGCTGTTGTTGATGACGTTGTAGTAAACATATTGCAGTCAATGCGGTACAATGACCTACCAAAACAACGTCAACAAAGGAAAAAAGTTCAAGTCGTGCCAGGTCGAAGTGTCAAAGGAATGGATTTTTGTGGTGATTCGGAAGAAACTGATGATCCCGAGGAGTGTGTTGTGCGTGATATATCAGAACCAATCACTGATAGAATAGAAGAGTTGATATCGGAGTCACCATCCACATCCCTAGAGACATTGGCACAACCTCACGTGATGCGAAATGGCAAGACATTTAAAAATGTTTCTAGTGTACAGATTGATTGTGTGAAAGAAGGAGACTGGTTGCTAGTACAATTTCTTAGCCAGTTTTATATTGGTGTGGTGCAAAAATCACCAGAACAAAAAGATGGCATGTTTCAGGGGAGTTTTTTGAGAGAGAAAAAAGTTCATTCTAAAGATCTCATTGGTGGTGGTCTTTTTGTGTACCCTCTAGTCTTAGATATTTGTGCATTTTCTTTTTCTCAAATTATAGGCAGAGTGAAACCTCCTTCTGTCTTAAGAAGAGGAGTGTTGAAATTTTCAACATCATCAGAAAAGTGGAATCAATAAGATGTGGCTTGAAATCTGTGTTAATTTAGATCACAAAATTTGCAGCTATATATAAATGTAAACAAGTGCAATGCGCATTTATTTTGAAATAATATGTTAACTTGTGTAAATTAGGCCCTAATGTTTTGCTTTTTTTTTTTAATTCTCTTAAGTTTTAATGATGGTAATGACTTGAAAATAATTTAATAAAAATCTATTCATGAATGTACTGTTGCATTTCACCCTTCCAGATGTCTTACTAGCAACATTCATAACAAAAACACTGTTGTTGCAATTCACCCCATTCGGGAGGTGAATTGCAACAGCAAAAAATTTATTAATTTATAATACTAATAATTTTAATTGCCGCATATACATTATAGATTTAGAAACTACCACCCAAGATAAGACTATAAAAATATATATGTTGGCAACATCATTATATACGAATGAACTTTGAGATTACAAAGTTTAAAATTGTTGCTATTCACCCCGTTTTACGGTACCTGATGCGTCCCACTTTCAGCACTGCCCCAGCGTCTGTGCCCTGCTGCACCTGTAGATCGTGGACATTGCGGCCTGTGGCTTCAGCCGCTGTGGCCAACTCAACCGCTTCCTTAAATGTTAAGTTGTCTTTTGTCAAAAGTGTGTGTTGCACCTTTGTGTCCCGCGCACCACACACCACCCGATCCCGCAACATACGATCCAAATCCGCAAAATTGCAGTGTATGCTGAGCCGTCGTAAGTCCGCCACGAATTCCGCCACCGATTCACCGTCGCGCTGGTTCCTATTATGGAATTTGAACGATTCCACGATCTCACTCGGTTTGGGTTCACAGTGTTGCGTGAGTACCGCCAAAATATCCGGAAATGCCACCTCGGATGTTGACTTTGGGGCCACTAATGAGGTCACAAGGTTATAAAGCTCTGCCCCACAAATGGTGAAAAATATAGCCCGTTTTTCATCACTGTCTTTTATTTTGTTCGCCACAAAGTAGTATTCCAATCGTTCCGAATATGTGTGCCACGTGTCACGCCCTGGAACAAATTCACCGAACGCGGGAAACATCGCCATCGCGGTAGTTGTTTACGTTTCCCACACGCACGCCCGGGAAAGAATAATTTTCCTCGTCGCCACTGTTATGTCCCTCAACACATATTTAGGTTGCAGTCCTCACTCCCGTATACAATCACCATGAACAACGACCGACACGCTGGCCGCCATCATTACAAACTGGCCTCTATTTACACTGCAGGCCTACCAACCTAACTACCCCACATTTCCTATATAACAATTATAATTTAATTAAATATAATATAATTATAATATTATTATAATGTAAAATATTGTGATAAATGTACAACGTGGAATTTTTATAACATTCTGGCTGATACTGTAATCTTGCAGACAAATTGTTGAGTGTGGAAGTTGCCACTGATGTAGGCCTGATTATTAAATGATATTTTTTATTTATTTTGAATATTTTTATCTTTGCACTTCTTTCCTTCCTTTTAGAAAATGCTAATTATATATGCATGAATAAAAAATTATTCTGTTATATAGATATAGTTCTGGATTCTGTTTTCTCTGCTCTACTTTGCTTTTTGGTTGAAATGTGCTAAAAATTATTATTGTTATTTGGCTTTGAATGCAACAAACTGAAACACAATTCTCTTAGTCAATTGGTAATACCACGTACTGCCTTAAAATTTGTAGTGTTGCATCCATGCGACGAAAAGGTTTTCAGAATGTCCTTGTCTGATGTGATTAACAGTGTTGCCATTTTAAAGCTGAAACAATGCTTCCTGTCCTTGCCAGGTAATCTGAACAGTTGATTCCAGAATTTACAGATTATTTGGAATGCACTCTATGCGTTATGCTAACATGTAAGACTAAATTGAATAGCCAATTCCTAGACTGACTTTTTTCAGTGGGTGGACCCAGCTTCAAATTTTGTGGAGAGCAGATGACGAGAATTTGGGTGTGGGGGGAGGGGGTTGTAGTATTCACTTGTTAAATGGTGAATCCAAAATTTTGAGTTGCAATATTATGTCTATATTAACAAATTTATGTCTTGAAAAACTTATCAAAATTGGTTTTATCTGATATTTTAAGAGTACCAAGGCTTTGATGTGTAACATCTTAGCTCTCGGTATACTTCATTTGGTAGGAGTAAATTTGTGAATGGAACAGAAGTCGCATGAAACGAAAATGTGTGACCACGTTGCCGCCATCTGTGGTGGATGGCTTGAACCAAAGTTCACGATGCCAAAGGCAAACTTTGTAGCATTAACTGTTTCGTGAATTTTAACTAGATAGGCAATGTTTTAATAAAATGACATGTCAAAAATCAGGTCCAGAACTGGGGTTTAGTATTTTTTCAAGTCTTTTTCGCTTTTATTAGAGTTTTTTTTTCATTATAAAGTTAACCATTTCTGTCTGCTAATCAAATAATTCAATAGTCAATGTAGCTGCTCCGGCAGCGAATTCTAGCGGCGTTTGCGGAAACCTACTTATTTGCATCATTGAATGACTTTTAAAACACAAATTGTGTATATTGATCACACACTGTATTATTTTAAAGGATTCTACATTTTAATTTTTTGTCGGAGTTTAATATTGTTACGAACGCGAGAGACAGGACCGCAATGCGCGCCAGGTTCGGAGCGGGCTGGCGGCCACGCACGGCCACTGACGTCACGCGCCGTCCATTGACGTGAGACGTGCCACGCGTGGCTGGCTGGATTACAAGGGTCCTCGCTATCCACCCCCTCCGCTCCCCGCGCTCAGTCTATTGTCACCTTTTAGCGGTCTGGGAATTCCGGGCTTACAGAGGCCGCCGCGAGGAGTGGCGTGAATAAGCGTCGCTGTTCTGGGGGTTTCGGGCGCCCGACACGTCACAGCTGCTCTCGTCCCTTCCAGGAGGTTGCCACGGGTATATAAGCGACGACGCCGGCCTCCGCGGAAGTTCGGAGAGTTCTGAGTGTAGAGGAGAGAGATTTTCCCCCCTTACGGGACTGATACTGACGATACCTGTGCGATCAGCGAGAGGTGAAGAGCGATAAGTGGCCCTTGCTGGGCGAACTGGACCTATCGGGAGGCGATACCTGCTATTGAAGGCCTGGCGAGCGATAGTTGAGGACTGTACTGTGGCGCGGTGTGGGTGAGTGTGCGAAGGAAGCGGACAGAGGTGGATAGAAGAGCGAGCCACTGTCGAGCCAAACTTCAGTGGAAAGTGTCAGTGTTTCAATGACCAGTGTAAGACTTATTGTTGTGGACAGAAATCTTGGTTGCAGTAATTAAATTTATAGTGTAGATATTAGTAATAATTAAAACTACTAACAAATTGGGCTATCCCTTACGAACCCATTAGTTCTCCCCACAAATCGTAACAATATTAAAAGTGTATTTGCAATATGAAGAATCATGAATTTGCTTGTTACTAAGGTTAGATGTTAGACATTTCTGGCGAGTACGGAAATACTGTTTTTTTTTTTTTTTAATTAATAAGATACAGTAGTACCAATGAACTTAAAATTTTACCGTAATGTAAAAAAATCGAACCAACTTCAAAGGTCAGCTGGTCTGAAGACTTTTTTTTTCCTTCAGAGATCCAAATTTTTAAGTATTTCTAGGGGGGATATAGGCGGTTGGGGCCAGTGCTCTTTCCTCCCCTCCCATGTGACCGTCAAAGCATGTTAAACATTATGTTAGCTCAGAATAGTGAATCTGGCCATTCAAAGTGCCAGTCAGATTGAACTTAGATTTTTCTTTGTACTTATCTACCTATGTTTATAAAGAAACCTGTACCTATATCTCTTGTGAAGTGCTTGTAATACGTCACTTTCTACTGGGATATTTAATAATGATTATTGTTACAGTAGAAACCTTGATATACGCAGTACTTCTGAAGGACCAATGATTCCGCTGGTCAGGGATGGAAACTTTATGACGGTATAGCGTCCCAATTAACATGAGTTTTTTTTTTTGACGTGACGTCTAATAAATCGATGAACGCTGGCTGCACGCACGAAAAATTGTCCCACTACGGATGATTCAATTTTATTCATAAAAGTATGCAGAGGTAGATTTTATCATACAAAATATAGAAAAATTTTAAAAAAACTTCTTCCTCAAAGAATATAATATTTTTAATGCCTAAAAGGTTTGGTTGCAAAAACCTATTACGGCTCAGTCTCAGGCCGAATATGATATTTAATTTTCTTCTGGATCAATCATTTCATCAATGTTTTGTTATGACGTCGCGTTAAACTATCGTCCGTAAACCGACTTTACAGACAACCATTTTTTTTTTTTTTATCTAGTGAACATTTTAAAGCGTTCCCCCCCCCCCCCCCCCTCCCCTCTTCGCCTCATCTCCGCCAGGCCAGGCGACGCGTTGACGAGCAAAACAAGATGCAGAGACAGACCTTGGGCGAACGCGTCAACATCCCGGACGTTCCATTAAACTGCTCTCCACAACATGGCTGCCTGCCAAGTGTGTGTACCTAGTCGCCCGCCGGCTCCTGTGATAGTCCGGCTCTATAGCAGCCAGCGCCGCGCGTTAGGAAGCAAGCACACATTGCCAGGATTTCATTTCGCGGAGGAAATACTTCTTGGCGTCGTCAGTTGCACTTAACTGTCGCTTCCCGACAATTTTTTTTGTTTATGGCATAAAAACCACTATTTACATAAAAAACTAAATATAGTAGGATAAATCTTGTGAAAATGGAACGGGAGTTGGATGGAAATGTGGGACAAAGATGGTGGATCCATGAGTAGCAACATAAACCTGCATGTAGTCAGTTTCGTAAAAAAAAAAAAAAAAAATTAAGGTACATATCAAACGTATTGGTGTGCCAAATTAAACTAATTGAATTGCAGATGTAAAAATGAACGTAGCACTCCCACAATACCAAAGGGAGAGAGCTACATTGTTGTCATCTTCCTCTTCACTCCCACCCCTTTTTTGTTCCTCTGTGATTAGGCCCCTCCACGTGTTCAGGCCTTCGCCTTGGAAGTAACTTTCACTTAAAATAGAACATTTTAGATAAACTTCAACAGCAGTGATTTAAAAATTGAATATACGGGTACAAAACACGAAAAAACAATTGTACTGTAATTACGTTTGGTGGGCTTTGGATAATTTCAGTAATGCGAAGTAATATAAGAGAAATTATTACAGATAGAGCTAAACCAATGGCAAACACAGAAGTCATAACCCTGGTTTATAGAATCATTAACTGTTTGAACTGATTTTAAAACTTGTGCAATCATTAATATTGTGTTCAACCTAAAAACTGCTGTAGTGCATTTAGTTCTTCGAAATCTCTCTTATTGGAAAGGAACTATACATATTTTAGTAACACATAAAGTTTAATCTCCACAATTTTATGTACTAATGCTAGTGTTTCGTTGATAACACATATTAACGAAAATTTAGTGTCGTGTTTGTTTCCGATTTCTATTCAATATGATCAATAGCAATAAATCCAGTAATAGTGTGCTGATAGTGAATTTCGTTCCAAGTAGGATCAGGCACTCCTGTTGTTCAACAGAATTATAGATTTTTTTTTAAAAAAAAAGAGGGAAGACAATTTTACCGTTTTTTTTTTTTTTTTTTTTTTTTTTTTTTTTTTTTTTTTTTTTATTTATTAAGCGCTGTGTTATTTTTGAATAGTTCTACGTTAAATTTTTGTGTCCCGAGTTTCGTGTTGTAAGTGTATTCGCAACATGAGAAACACGAATTTGCTCGTTACCGAGAAATCTTTGGCAAATACTGAAAGATTCATTCAATTTTTTTTTACCCTTCAAATCTCCTCTTTCCCCTTAAAAAAAAAATCCGCTTTTCACAATAATTTATTACGAGGAAGAAACCGCGGGCGCGGACTAACGAACGTTTTAAATTTTTATTTCGCGGGCAGGGCCGGCGCGTCCATACAGGCGAACTAGGCAACCGCCTAGGGCGCCAAGTAGCTGGGGGCGGCGCAGCACGACACATAACAGCTCATATAGGTAATATGTTTGACGATTATTGGAACTAGAAGAAAATTCACTTTTGTAACAGTTTGGAATGTTTATATTGATATAAGTAATTATTTAAAGTCCACGGTGACCTGCTTATGATTTGTAATAAGTAAAAAAGTAAAAAAACAAAAAAACAAGCCTGTTTACATTTGATTGTTGACAAAATCTTAGGCTTACGTGATGTATTTTGAGACAAGGAATTTTTTTTTTTTTTTGGGTGTCCGGCGGGGAGGCATCAAGGTTTTTCGCCTAGGGCGCCAATTTACCTTGCACCGGCCCTGTTCGCGGGGAAGCTAATAAAAAATTAGGTGCCCCTGATTCGTGGGTTGGGGACCGCCCCCGCGCCCTGTCGGCGGGGCACCCTGTGGCCTGAGGAGTGAGGAGTGAGGAGGATGTTCCCACGGTGGTTGGTTGGCGGGTTATTGGAGCATCCGCCCCGCCGCGGACCCCGCTTGGGGGGGGGGGGGGGAGAGACGGGAGATGAGCTGACGTGACGTACCCTTGCGTGCCGGTGTTCCGTGCTCGTGACGCCCGAAAACAACTCCTCCCCCCCCCCCCCCTCCCACCGGGTCAACGGCGGCCCTGACGCGTTGAAGACTGGCTTTGCCCGGTATCACGAGCGAAATACATCTGGAAACAAGCATTCCTGGCGAGGACGGGGCGGAAGTGGAATGGTTGAGAGAGGAACGAAGGATTAACGGAGAAGACTCAAGGGCGTCGCCAGCCGATGGCCTGGGGGGGGGGGGGGGGGGAGGGGGGAACGTTGTGGGAAAAGTATGTATTTTTTTTTGCATTTGGCTACATTTTTTTGAATCTCTAGAGCTCTAGGGGGGCAACTGCCCCCCCCCCCCTCCCTCCCAGGAGACGCCCTTGGAAGACTTCGGGAATTGGCATGGACGAAGAGTTGGGGGCAGAGTAGCAGAGAGTCTACCATGCGGATGGGGTTTGGGAACTTGGATGCACAAGTCCCCTTTCACATTGTGTATCCATTGCTGGATTTATGACCAAGGGGGCGCTCGCACCCCTGGCAGTGAGTGGCTTAACACTTGACACTCACTCCGCGGCCAGTCGGCGCCTGAACCAGAGAAGACAAACTTTACAAACCAGATGTTGCAACGTCAAAAAATCCTAAGATGCGCGCGGACGTGTGTGTTATCCTTCGGGCGCGTGACTCAGGGGTTGGTGGATCTTATCCTTCCCGCGTAAATACGGCTCGTGCGTAGCGGAGTGCGACTATCGATCTCACCCGGGCGCGGTCGACGTGGCAATTCATCACGGACGCTGCGCGCGCGCGCGTCGATTGTGGTTGATGTTGAGGAGGGGAGACAGCCTTTAGCTTGGCACCGGCCGACGCGTCGTCAGGCGCAACAATGGAAACCACCCGCCCGCGGCGGCGGCTCCGCTATTTGACTGACGATGAGGCAGGCCGTGCGGTTAACGGAAAGAGCCCACAAAAGCATTCAACATCGAACTGTTTTTTTTTTATTATTTTTACGTCGTAAACGCCTTAACAAATATTGTGTTGCGAACTACGCAATCTGGCGATTTCGTTGGTATTAAATGACGGAGTTCAACCATAAAATATATACGAGGAAATGGTTAGAAATACATGGGACAAAGCGATGCCAGCGAACCTGGTGGTGTGAAAAGTACACACGTTTTTTAAGTGCATTTCCCACATTGCCCTATTACGATATTTAATTTAACGTGACAAATCAAGACATTGCTGTTTCTGTTTTTTTTTTTTTTTTTTTTTGCGTTATAACGTCTTATAAATCGATGAACGCCGGCTGCACGCACGAAAAAGCATGACTCATTGTCACGTTCCGTCTGAGCCGAGCGTGCAAGAACCGGCCAACCACCGTGCGAGAAAAATCTTCTATAATATCAAACAGGTTAAGGCGGGCTTTTTAACTAATTGTTCGTGATTGTATTTAAACAAATTATTTAAATTAAATTTGCAAAAACTGTAAATAATATTTGATAATTAAAAAGTATGCAATTTTTCATCAATGTTTTCTTATGACGTTATCACGTAAAGTTATCGTCCGTAAACCGACTTTACAGACAACTACCCTTTTTTTTTTATCAATGCACGTGTCCGTTAGAAATCAAATTTCAAACAAACACACTTGTGATAAGGCATAAGCTGATTTGGTTATAAGCTACTTGGTCTGTTATGCTCAGGGCCGCCCACAGGGGAATGGGGTTGGGGGGTGATTTTAAAGCTCGGAAAAGAAGTATTTATTTTTGCATAGTATTATCAGGCTAAAACTGATATTATTTCAGATAACTTACCATAGTACTTTAATATATTATAAAAATAAACATTTACAATCTAAATTGTAATTCTCATTGTATTTTTGAAACACACATTGCATTCAAGATCATTTTATTTTTATACTTAACTTCGGCATAACTACTGGTTTTCGTTTATATAAAAAAAAACCACTTCGCATTCGAAATTGACGTTGGAACTTGTGTTAATGCATCAATACAGTGTTGTAATTGTGTTCAATGAATCCAACTGAAAATAGAATGCTGTACACTGATCTAATACATAATCCTGGAATGAAGGCAGCAAGCGATCCTTCAACACATTACTCCCTACGTGTCGGACATGAAGGAATGTTAGATGACGACGCATTACAAAATGCTGGAATTGCAACAAAAAAAAAAACGTGGCAGGCGCGACACGAATAAAATAATTTTCTAACTAATCGCGTTAGACAAATCTGTGGCGTCAGTGCGACAAAATTCATGGACGTGACAGATTTTCCGATTAGGAGGTTTTTCTATTTCTATCGAGTCGCGAGCGCGTTTTAGATAACGGAAATGAACATCATAATTTATTTTTTTACCGAATGATAGTTGAATTGGTGCATTGGTAGTTAGTTAATTTTTATTTTATAAACAGTCCCTTATAACTAATTTTAATCCCGTTTCATTTTCCACAAAAGTTTGTAACCGTAAGTTAACGTTTAAAAGAGTGTTTGAAAGAATTGTTTTGGGTTGTTACGGAGTGTTAGTTCGTACTAATGTATTATATGTGCATGTTAACTCAGGATGTCCACATTCTGGAAAGTCAGGGAAAAGTCAAGGAAGTTGTAATTGGTCAGGGAAAGTTGGGAAATTTACTTTAAATCATGGAAATTGTGTGAAAAATATCATGCTCCAGTCTGCGATCACCCAGGCTGAAAGCATTTATGTTCCAGATGGCAGTTCAGTGCATAGACATAGGTACAGTACACACTATAAAATTGCATAAGCAAGGTTCTTTGAAATAAATAAAGTGGAGAGAGAACTGAGCCAGTTGTGAAAGGTGGTGGAAGATGGTTGGTCTCTTTTGATTCTTTCAGAAAGGTACAAAAATAGGTTCTTCAAATGATTCATGCAATGAGGAATTTTGATTTAATCCAATTTCTTGCACATGTTCCATTGCAGTTTTTCACTGTTTGTCATGGAAAAAAAATTCAAGGACGCAAATGAAAATAATTGAAAATGAAAACAAGCAGAGAACAAGAGAACAGAGAACAAGCCTAAATCAGCTTATTGTCAAGCAGATAAACCCATTGATGAAACCTAATCAGGTTAGTGTTGTCATTGTATTGATCATAATATCTATTTATCTGCATCGTTGTGTTCGTATATTTGCTGCGTTTTCCAGGGTTTGTTGTCCAGTGAGGAGTGCGAACTGCGGAACTCGACAGACATCGAGTGACTTGAAAATGAACATTTTTAAGTGCCAGTGATTTGTGAGCGGACATTTTTAAGTTAAATTATTTATTATTAATGTAAATTATAGTAATTGATAAAACTGTAATAAAACTTAATTGGGTTATCCCTAACGAACTCAGTTCTCACCACATAGGTCGTAACATTATGTAACGAATATTGCTCGATGCTGCGATTTTTTTTCAAATGTTCCGAATTGAAAACTTTTTATAGACAGTTACAGATGGCAGCAGCAGTAATTTCTATCAATGCAAAAACCAAAATATATGCACACTGAATTTTACGAAACCAAAATTTCACACAGGTGCGCAACCGAGGTTTCTTGAAATTTGTAATACTTATGATTTCAAGAAACATAGTTTCGTCAGTTTTGTATGGAAATTTCAAGTACTGGTTGGAATAATGGACATTGTTTTCATAAATATTAATATAATTGTTGTGTTTTTAGTTCTTTCTTTATTTGATGACGATGCCGAAAGGAGATGGTGATTTTGGATTGGATAGTAAAAACTTTGTAATTTCTCCTCATTGTCACATCTTACTTTGAATCTGCATAACTACTATGCTATCAGGAATAAATGTATGAACCCAGTATTGTTTTATTTTTTTGTTTCGCAGCCACCAACACATCATGAACACTTCCTCTTTTTTGTAGAACACAATGTGTTCTACACAATGTCATTGTTGAAACCTTTTTTTTAGTTTAATTGGTGTGCGATAAACATGAAACAAATTTCATTAAATTAATTTCATTAAAATTGTTTAATGGAATCAGGTTGTTCTGTGTACTGCCCGCCTAACTGAACAGCGTACGTAGTTTCGCTATAGCAACGGTGGTGCCATCTATGGACTGTAATCTTAATCGTGTTCTCTTTCTTGTTCGTCTCGCGTGCTCGAGGTACCGGTTGTGTCGCGAGTGGTTGTAAAAGAACCCGCCTGTACACAGCGATAGCGGAGACACTTGTAGGTCGCGAAATTTACGATTTGGTGACAAACCGACGTACTAAAACAATCCCCGATGACTAGTTGTGTCACCATCAGCCCATCAAACACTGTTAACTGCAATTTAGCGGTCGATTACCCACGAGCGAAACTTAATTTCACCCAGATTTTCGTAAATCGACAGTGTCTCGAAATTGCTCGAAATTGGTTAGTTATTATGTGTTTTGTAACAGTTTTAGACTGATTGAAGTGATGTTCTACCAGTTTATTCCGGTTTGTACCCCTACTAAAAAAAAAAAAAAATCTAATTAGCGTGTAATAATATAGTCATTTAATGAATGGCTTAAAAGTAGATTTTCATTGCAATGTTAATATACAATGTTAGATAAAGGAAATCACAGAGTCCTGAATGATATTTTACTATATTTGTTAGTACTAAATACTTCTCAGAACTACTAAGCACACCTTTTTTTTTAAAATAAATACATAGATAACGGTAGCACAGGTAAATATAATTCGTTCAAAAACTTTAAAGGCATAATAACGTTATTGCAATTTTTAATAATAATGTGATAATGCATAACGTAAAATTAATATTAAATTTATTTACTCTCCAGCTTTAATTAATTTTCGTTTTTTTTATCCAGAAGGATGTTATGATGTTAAGCTACGTTTATTATAATTGCAAATTCTGATATATTAATAATTTGTGTATTAACTTAATTTCACAGTCACTCACACAGTTTTACATGGCATGTCTTTGTCCTTGCCAACTTGACCATTCAGTTTATTAGCTTAACATTAAATTAATACAATTATTTTAATTGATCGAATGATCAATTAGCTTGTCACGCTCACGAACTTCACCAACAGACTTTAGCTTGTGATTACGAAAAAAAAATTCTTAAAGTATTACATAACTCATTACTAGAGACCTGCAAAATTCGCGGATTCAATGACCTTCAGGATAGACTCTACTACACTCTACACACTCGAGCAAATGCCACCTGTTCATTGGCTGCTGACTTGTGAGTCGTCTCGACTGAGTGTCTGTGATTCGACACTTCTTTGAGCGAGGGTCTCTAATTGGCCCTCAGTCCTCCAGATTAACATTGAACCAATTGCAGAAGCAGCGCTAAGGTATAATTATTTGAATTGTAGCATATCACGAAATGAATCCGCGAATTTTGCAGGTCTCTACTCATTACATAACGTGATTTTCTGTAGATGTTATTCATCCATGAAGGATAATACAAACACATATATTTCAAAACGAAATAACGAAAAATAGTCAGGACTTTGTTGGTTCATGAATGTAATAAGTGTCAACGATCTGTTTTTATTACATGTTATGACAAACGATCTCAATTGATTTTTCCATAACGAATTACTAACCTGCATCTAAAAAAAACTCCGAAAACCGTCTTGTCTTAAGGGGATTATGCCCCGTCATCTTGGTTTTTTTTATATATTTGCTATAATTCTAATTTTAAACTATTTATCCCAATTTTTTTCTTGTCAAGGTATATATATCCCAGACCTTACATATCAGCACGGTAGTTTTATTGCAAGCGGTGTCAACATATTTTACATTGCAAGATGGCGATAACCTAATCACCCTTACTTAACATAATGAACCACGCTGTCGTTAAGGACTGCATGAGTAATTGGAAACACCTAGTTACTCTCTGCCTTAAAAGTAGGCAAGTTGCAATACGCGCGAAATCGTATCTGTCAGGCGAAGAAAACTAAGGGTTTTAAAAACTTACACATGAATTAATATAGTATTATTCAAAAGTGGTCAGTCGAACTTTACCGTAAACAGATTAACAATCAGACACTCAGAAATATAGAGATTAATTACCACGATACCTGTGGTGAATTATTGCTAGAGACCGGAAAAATTCGCGAATTCATTTCGCGATAGGCTAAAATACAAATAGTTATACCTCAGTGCTGCCTCTGCTATTGGCTCACAACTCACCTGGATGACTCTGGGCCAATGAGAAACACCCAACCAACGCTTTATCGAATCACAGGCTGCTACGTTGGGGCGTCTCACAAGACAGCAGCCGATGGGTGGGTGACAATTGACCGAGAGTACGTATAACTATGGAGTTCATCCTACAGGTCATTGAACCCGCAGCTGGTAGCTAACTGGTCACAGTCCAAACAGTAAATTGCAATCCAATCATTAGAGACAGGAAAAAAATCGCGGATTAATGTCGCGAAAGTCTGGAAATATAAACTCGTCCGCCTAAATGCTGATTCAGTGATTGGACCACCGCTTACCTGAAGGACTCTTAAATAATAAGGCCATGTCTTTTTCGCGAAAAGATTTCGAGACAAGCTGAGAGTCAAAACACTGTAGCATCGTCTGTGTTTCGTGATTGGGCGAGTTTCTTTCAGATAAAGGTCTACTGTGAGAACACCAATCACAGTAATTCGGTGCGGAAGCCAAAAGTATCCTGATTGGCCCAGTCAAGTAAGGAAGGGTATATCTTCGTTTGCAGACGGCCGCCAATTGCAAGGAAAAAACTGATGGCGCAGGCATACTGTATTGCAGTCTAATGGGCGTTCAGATCTTTTCGCGGAAATTGCCTGCCCCTACTCTTAACCGACGTAAAATCCTCAATAAAAGAAGTATCGAATCGCAAGTTAAACAGGTGTCACAAGCCAGTAGCCAACGAGAAGAGTTAATTCTCCCGAGTACATAGAGGATCGTGGAATCTATCCAAGAGGTCATTGAAACAGCGAATTTTTCTAGTCTCATCAAAGCAATACTAATGTAACTAATAGGTTTGCATTCTTATTGCGGTGACCTAAAGAATCCGCGAAATTTCCATGTCTTTACTGATAAACCATAAGAAGGGGCATGCAAATTTCGCGAAAATATTCCGAGACTAGCTGAAAGTTAAAACACTGTAGCATCATCTGTGTTTCTTAATTGGGTGAGTTTCTTTCAGGTCAATGTAGATTTCTACAACACCAATCACCGTGAGTCAGTGCGGAAGCAAACAAGTCCTAATTGGCCCGGTCAAATAAGGCATTGACTTACCTCGCAGACGGCCGCCAATCACAAGGAAGAAACCACTGGTACGGGTATGCTTTGTTGAAGTCTAATAGGCGCTCATATTTATTCGCGAAAAATGCCTGCCCCTAACCATAAGCTTAAAGGAAAGGGAAAGGGAGGGTTGGGGGAAATAAAATTCACTTCACCTTGGTACCACCACCTTTTTTTGGCTGCTTTATTTGTAACTGCTTCCCCCCCCCCCCCTCCCTGAACCCTCGGGGGAATCAGCAGGTAGTGTTTGTTGGCCAGTGCTACTAGTTGTAATTGCCAGCGAGGTGTGGAGCGGGGCGGTGCGCTATGGAGGGAGCGAGATGGAGGGAGGGGTCGTTATAGCCGGCACGTGTGCCCCCTACCACCCCCCCCCTCCCCCACTCCTTCGCGCCACGCCAACCCCTGCACGCGGCTGGATCGATCCGGACACGCCCTGTGGTCCGCGGGCTGGCGTCCCCAGCATCCAGCATCCAGCATCCAGCATCCAGCATGCGGACACGCGCACACACGCACTGACGGAATTGTTGTCTTGTTTACGTGCAATACATCCACGTCAACGGCACACACACACACACTGCCTTTTTTTTTTTGAAAATGGAACCTTTATATTCACGTAGAATCACAGATATTTTTTAACTTGTACATTTACATAGAAACAACTTCATCACTGTTCGCAGAAATACAGGGTTCGGATTCTTACCGGGGCATTTGTACTTTGTGCTGCCCCAGTACCTCCAATAGTTGAAGTTATTTTTAAACCGTTCCCTGAATAGCTTTCCAGTATTTGCAGCGAACATTAATAAGCACAATAAAACAAAATAAAGTCTAATTGTGGAATATTCAATTATATTATTAAATTGTTTAATAAATAATTTGTTTGAATGAAGTTGTCAATTAAATTATTAAATTATACTCAGTATTAATTTGAAGAACGTATTTTATGTATGTGAAAATAACCATAGCCATGTGTTGTGCAAAGTTACTTGTAGAATTACAAACTATTTCTTGGCAACTGGTTTCCAAAGGAAACTTTTGCAAAAGCGCAGACATTTTTTTTGTGCACTGGCACGACATGTTGGTAGCCGGATTGGGAAATAATTCGTGGGTTCATTGACCTCTTGGACAGACGCCTGTTCATTGGCTACTGACTAGTGATAGGGATCATCTGGGTAGCACGTGATTCGATACGTCTTCGGTCGGGGATTCCCCATCGGTCCAGAGTCTGTTATCCAAAGTATTTGAATTTCAGCCTACCGCGAAGTGATTAAAACGCGAATTTTTCAGGTTTCTACATATTGGTAGAGGCACGTGAATTAATTTGGTAGCAAAGTTGAACTGAAGCCAAAATATACATTTGCTTCGCTTTGATGATAGTTTTCACGGTTTGCTTCATATGCACACAACTAACCTGGGACAGTAACACATAATGAGAAGAATGGTTGAAACAAACATAAGCACGGTTGAAATATCTTTCTCTTGGTATGGGCCGGTGAGCACTTTCGAGTGGCTGATTACGTGTAGTGCACCTGAGTCTAGCCTGGAGAGAAAATAATTCGCTAAACCATTGTGGCTGTACGTATTGGAACATTTATGACATATCTTTCTATTTATCCTTTTTAATTTCACTATACATATATTCCCCCTCAAAAAAAAGTGAGCTATTCATTCAGTATTCACCAGAGATATGTAACAACTAACCTTATAATTATAAAACGGAACTCGGACGCCAAATTCTTAGAATTCTTTAAAATAATGCGAAATATACCAACTGTGTTTTCAACTACATTTCTGAACGCTAATCACACGTAGTTTCCGCGCCCGCCGCTAGAATTCGCTGCCGGAGCAGCTACGTCGACTATCGAATCATTCATTCTACTTGCAGGCCGAAATTTTAAACTATATAAAGGAACGGCGCTGATAAAAGACTTGAAAACATACTAAACCCTGATTTTGGACCTGATTTTCGACAAGGAATTTTATTAAAACATTGCCAATATCGTTAAAATTCATTGAACAGTTAAAACTACGAAGTTTCCCTATGGCTTTGTAAACTTTGGATCGCGTCATCCGCCACAGATGGCAGCATCGTGGTAACACATTTCGTTCCACGCAACTTCCGTTCCATCCACGATATTACTCCTACTAAATGCCGACTAACTAGAGCTAAGATTTTACACATCAAAAAAAATGGGTTACAATTCACCACAAATTATTTAAATGCTATACTTAATGTTAAAAACAATAAAAAATTGTGCCTTGTTCATGATTGCAGTGTATAAATAATTGCGAAAAGATAGCCTACCATCAACTGCATTTTACTCTTACGCTTAAATAAGTTAGAAACACTTGTATAAGTGTCGTAGTTGTTTTTAGGGTTAATCACGAAGTACTATATTGGCTTATTGTAGTATTTGTTTCCTCACTGGCTGATTTAAGTGTGCCAAGACCAACTTTCACCAATTGAGCCAATAAGAAAATAATCAAATTTTCCTCGCGATGAGTCATCACCTCCAATCATGTCTTGTGAAAGTTTTGAAAAGTAATTTCATGCTCATGGGCAGAACCATAGAGGTAAGAAGTAAGCGGGTTGGTGTGTGCAAAGTCAAAATTAAAACGACCACGCCCGCTCTGAATGGCCTAATATGTCAGGTTATAATGGAGTTTGATGTTAATTCATGGCTCATTTGTTATCATGTTTGTTTAACAATACTCATTACACGACGTTAAACACGCTTCCAGAGTTAGTCATCATGCAGCTAATGGCCCGCCTTGTTTTGTAAGCCAATCGATAACCAGAGTGACCTCGCTAATTACGTCAGACGCCCATTACATACGTTCATGGACTAAACGAATTAAAAAAAATACTGACAACTGTATTCAGAAAACTACTTCTAAACTTTTCATAAACATGCCTGTTTTGCTGTGTATTTACATTGCAGTTGAAAATGGTACTTTAGCGTACCATGGCAACTTCATCATGGTAGATTGTGCATGGTATATGGTAAAAGTGCATGGTATACGGTACATGGTACATAGTACACAAGACTCGATTATAGTACGTCTAACAACCCGGGCCCAGCCCGGAGACAGCCACGCAGCTCTTCGTGCGCAGATGACGAGGAGGGGAAGGGGGGGGAGAAAGAAGTATGGAGGGGGCAACACGCGGCGTGTTTAGCAAATAAAAAGCCTTTTGAAAATAAAAAAATTGCTGCCGCCCTTTAACTTCGCACGACAGCAGAACCCGGGGGTAAAAAATTCTGTATTCAAACATCCTCGTGAGTGCGCTTGTTCTCATCCGAACACTTTTTTATGCCAACCTCTGAAAATAAAAACCTAATACTGGTCGTTACCGTGAATGAAAGGTAGGTATACGTTGCTTGGTACTCATAGAGTCAAGCTCGGGGTGAGGTAATAGAGTTAGTCCTCTGTGTTAAATGGCCTGCTCAAAAGCGAGATTTTAAGAGGTTAACTAACTTAACGTAAATAAGTTCTAAAATCCTGTTTGGCATTCATGCCAGAAACGAGTTTCGGTCCCCAGCTTCTGAGTCAGTTAATTTATTGTGGTCCTTTTTTTTTTAAAAAAATTCAGTCTAGCTTGACTTTATTTTGGCCTTCGACGTCTGATAAAGTTATTTTTATTTTTTTTAACTTATAGCTCCTTTTGCATTACTTGTGGCTAACCGCAACAATGCAAGTAGATATATATATATATATATATATATATATATATATATGTACACAGTATTTTATTGTTCGCTTATATATTTGGCTGCAGGCTTTATAAAATCACAGTAGGATTATTTAAAGGAAATCTGTCAGTACTGAGCTAAGAACCTCATCATAACCAACCAAACACCGCTGAGAATTCAAGAATAATTGTTCGAATAAAACTGTTCACCAAATATCTGCATCAGTGTTTCCAGCTCTTTTTTTTTTTTTTTGCAAGTGCTTTAAACCATACTTCTGATCGAGTGAGATGACGCAGTTACCGATCACATTTATTCGCGCGGGCATTACCAAAATGCCATCTGACTGACTGAAAATTCAACCACGTTGCAACCTTCCCCAGAAAAACTGCTAGCGAACTACAAAATTATATTATGTATAGAACAATAGCAACCCACTCCGGCTTCGCACGGATGCAATCTACTCATGTGGCGTCATTTAGCTATAATAAGTAAGTATTTACAGTGAATGGTACTATAATTATCAAGTTATCGTGAGTGTCCGATGTTTACAAAAATTATACCTACACATACTAACACGTACTGCCCATAGCACCAGGTGTGCTGAAAGCAGAAAACTTAACCTAAAACCTACTTATTTAATTTACAGATGAATAAAAAAGATCGTAGGTGCGCTGACAGAACTAAATTCTACCTCTCTACCTGTTTCAATAAAATATAAACAGACAAAAGGTACCCATTAAATAATATCGCGCTAAATCACGGTTTGATGGATCGCATGTGATATGGTGTAAAGGTAAATTTTGATTTAAATTAACTGCCTAAGGTAACTAACATATTTAATTGAATAAGTGTTAATACTATGTTGGTCTAAATGACTTTGCAAATATCTCATTATTGTTTTTAACCAATTTGAAAGATAAAAATGCTTACTGTGAGTCATCCTTTGAAGATAGAAATATGCTATCATGGACTTTTCTGTAGGTATTTTTAAGACCTACAATTCTGTAGCACATTAATATGATATATGAGTCACATAAAGTCACCGTAAGCTATGAAAGCGCCGAACCCAAATCGCTCTACCGGTGAGCAGGAGTGTGTTAAAGATGGCTACGTCACGGGGTCCGATCTACTCGATATTTAATATATAATTTATTCTTATTCACGTATTCGTTCTTGTGATGATGATGATATTATAATGATGTGATTATGACGATTATGATTTGATCAACTAGAATGATGTTTTGTACTCCCAACAATCGCCATGCCTTTATGACCACGGTGTGACTATACGAGATGATACTGCGGAGGTCGAACATTGCCTTCCACAGTATGGCCATGGCTGGCCAATCCCCACTGAGCACATGATGCATGCTACCGTTTCAGCATGGCTGAAACCCAGCGTGAATAGGGGTCTCAGGCTTCAGCCTGAGACACACTTAGTTTTCCCTAACCAAACCAAGACTCCTCCCAACAAAAAAAAGCATCTACTTTTAGTCATGTGGGGTGCAAAGGGGCATGCATTAGCAGGCAGGTTAATTACACTGTTTTTTTTTTGTAAATAGAACACTGTCATATTGTTGAATGTTAGATTATCTTTTCCACGTTAAAAAAAATTATGCTTGACTGAAAAATCAATTAAAAAAAAAAATAATATGCGCTATTTTTTGGGAGTAATAAATATTTTAGTATTATCTCGAAAAAACGTATTTAATGTATTTAAAAAAATAACCATAGTCATGAGTTGAACAAAGTTACAATATCTTTCTTGTAGTATTACAAACTATTTCTTGACAACTGGTTTCAAAAGGAAAATAAAATGGCGTTTTTTTTTGTTCAGTGTTCGGGGCAAAAGAAGTGCTAACAGCTCGAGGTTTGACATTTGTGGAGTTGGTGTGTGTGTGTGTGTGTGTGTGTTAGGGTCGAAGGAGGAAGAGGTGCGTGGGGGGGGGGGGGGGTTCCCTCTTGGGGATCGTTGAGTGCAACAGCAAGAAGGACCGCGCGGTTAAAAGGGAAATTCGCGGCCCGCCGACGACCCGAGTACTACTTCCTCCGAGTGCCAGTTAGCACCGCGCACACACTCGAGGGGCCTTCTCACACTCACTCTCACACTCGCTCTCACACTATCTCTCTCTCTCGCTCCTCCTTCGTCCGGGACCCGCTGAACCTTCCGACCCCCAGGCACCAGTCGCAGCACCCGTCTCGCAGCCGGCTGCGCTCTGGTGTCTTGAAGCAGAGTTAACTCCTACAGGGGCATGCATTGGGTTAGGCATAATAAAGACCTCAGTGGGGCAGAAACCAATATTAAAAATAATAATAATAATAATAATGGATGCGTGTACTTATATGTACGCGCATTAGAAGTTACACTCACTTGGCGTAATAAAAAAAACTAAGTTTTATTTAGCATGCAAAGAATTAATAGAAATTAAATAATAAAATTACTAGAGTGATATTATAAATACGGTTGGTATTTACACAGCACAAGCTTCTTTGTTTCAACATAACTTTAGCACGCGCGCTTAACAATTGTTTTGGGTTATGGCAGTATGGTTTACCAGGGCACATAGCACCGAAAAGAAGTATAACCTAACCTCACTTATATAAATACACTTGAAAAGTTCTATAAACACAATTTATAACACTAATTGTTCACTATAAATGAATATTTTTAATGATATGGACCAGTATTCAATATCAATCACTATAGTATAAGAATTAAAGGCACATATATAATATTTATTTGTATATAACCTTTTTTTTTTTTTTTCATCTTTTGAAAACTTCGTTGCATGGTGCGCGCGCAACGTAAAAATTCACTCTCATTCTTTCATAACGCGCCTAAAGAAGTATAACTACAAATATAGTTTCTCGGAGTTATAATGAAACTATATTGTTATTATATAACTACACTTCTGGTCATATCCTAAAATTTTACGTAAACAGTGATGAGAAAAGGGGTCAAAATGTGGTCTTTTAACAAACCACCGACCCACTAATATTGCATGCAAAATTAAAGTTAGTGTTTTATTACGCCAAGTAAGTATTACTTCTAACGCACCCAATTGTTTTCTCGGCTACAGTCTATAATGCAAATGATTGTACATTTGTAATTGTATCGTGTTTGTTTGACTCCCGCTGAAGGCCTAAACGCCAATGACTAGAGGCTGGAAAAATTCGCGCCTTCAGTGAGCTCCAGGATGGACTCCATAATCCCCTACATACTCAGGGAAATGCCCCCAACTCATTGGCTTTTTTTTTTGTGGATTGACTCTTGGTTATTTTGTGTAGGTTTGAGATCTCTGTAACTGAATTACTGAATATTTTAAGGAGAAATAAGCTAATAGTCTTAGGGGTTTCCCAGGGCTAGTTTACGTCTTTGAAATTCAGGCTGAGCAACAATTTTACTGTAAACAATAGTGAAAGTATTAAAGATGTAACACTGAGCGTCTGGATTATGTCTAATTGAATGAAGATTTACAACCACCGTGAATTTGGTCGCTGTAGCAAAATTATTTCACTGAAATAATTTTTGGGCAGTAACACGCCACAAAAATATGTGGAAAATAAATTTGCTACTCCCAATCATTACAGCGAAATAATTTTTCTATAGTGACAAAATTCGCGAAGGTTATACAACATCATCTAGTTAGATATTCGTGGATTAAGGCAAAGTGGCTGACATCTGGTGGTTTGATTTTGAATCACCGAAGACGGTATAAACAAAGGGAGCGTATGCTTGGTTTCAAGGAGCGTTAAAGGATGGCAAGAGGGCGCATGTTTTAAGAATAGGCAAACCAGTAACCAACTATATGTATGTATGTCAACATCATTTTACGAAAGAGGATATCTTTTATAGAGGTAGGTAATTGTTGTTTTTCTTCTTACTTACTAGGCTCTTATCAATAGTGGGTACTATAAACAGCAATTTCACCAAAATGGTAAGGAATTCCTTATCTCCGCCTTTTGCAATAAATTCAGAAAGGTTTATATTAATAACTAAAATTTTTACAGAATTTTTTACTTTTGTTTTAAAGAAGAGGGGCAAAACTAAATAATTACCATACTACAGCTCGTAACCTATAATTCATACTCAAATCATAAAAATGAGATATTTAACTTGAATATAGGTACATATATAAAATAGAAAGTAGTTTTTAAATGATAATATCATCTAATCCAGGCCACCATAAAATGGCTATACATTTAAAAACTGTAAGCATTCATGACATTTTAAATATATTTTTTTAAAGACTCGTATAAAAGCGAACTTAAAACACTTAAGAATAATCTATATAGGAAATTTAATACTAAAGATGTTTATTTATTTTTAATTATTTTAATTTTTTGTAGGAACATGTTTTATTCTCAAGTATCTTCTCATTTCTCACAGGATACTAATAATTCTGTATTTTGAACTCCTTTTGCACTACATTGTAACCTGTTTTCCCAGCAAATCATTTTTCACACCAACACCACCTTCTACTGTGCTCTATTAGCACTTATCATAAGTCTTAAGGAAAAATATAAAATATAACCATTTCTGTTAAATCTTAAGTCATCATGTGGTTTGCACACGACCCGTCAAAATTCCTACACAAAAATCATACAACCCCACATTCCATCAAATGTTTTGCTTTTAATATTGCCGAACCTTCAATAAATGGGCGCTTGAAATCCCCCACATAGTTCATGATTTCGTGCATTTCAACTACGGGTTCAAACATTTTATAATTATCACCTACAGACACACGATAACACAAATATCCATTACAAATCAACAATCTCAATGCCGTCTTTGCCCTCCATTTTGTTATATGCAGTGCTGCGCTCTAGAAGTGCTAAATCCGCGAATACAACAGATTCTCAGCGTTCTTTCTTAAATACTTTATTATTTACAATAAAATTGTGGTTGATATCTAAGTTCGAAAGACGTGCACCATCCTTGGGAAGCACTGCAGACCATGGGTCGTGTGTCGTGTGTGGGCTGCCGTTGAAACTATGTACGATCTGGTCGCAGCCGGACCACGCGGGTATTCGAGCACCGAGCGGACGTGTTCCGTTTCCAAGTTTAAGGGATTGGCACGCCAGAGAAGTAGCTGCCGTACTCAACCTCCTGAAGACTCTCATTTATTCATTTTAATTCACTGACTACACTATGGTTGCAGGACGTCTACATGACACGTCTGCCTCTTCAGTCGGACCCAGAACCCGAGTGTGTTCCCCTAGCCTCACCCAGCCTCCTCTCGGCGGCCACTCGCATATATATATATATATATATATATATATATATATATAATACGAGACGGTCGCCTCCAGTCACGAGGCTAACGTCTTCTCGAAGCCCTCACGGTTCCATTGACTCACACGCAGATTAGATTCATGCGTCCATTTGCACAGGGCATCGAGCAAGTACACGTGTTTATTGACACGGCTGCTGATGCGTGGTTCCTTGACGTCAGCACATCAGCACGCTCTGAGCAAAGTTTGTGCAAACATCTTCTGCGCACCAGCCCACCGACTGCGTGTGTTCTTGTCCACGCGAATCACTACAAACTACGTTTTATATCTTAATTTTTTTCGAAATAATAACGTATATGATTTTACGATAAAAAAATATAATAAAATGGTTTCCTGTTCACTAGTACCCGCGCCGGGGATTCGGGCAGCTACTCCCAGATCACAACAATCTTTTTCAACTTTTTTTTTTTCGTGGTGTAGGCTACCTACAGCTGCAGTTTGTCAGTCGAATTCAAACTCAATATCATGGTCGTCCTTCCAGCGAGAATGCTGAATAAATGTATCCATTTAAAAATATGATTTTCGTTCCAGAGAGAAAGCCCCATTAACAATGTAAAAACGCCCTTCAAAATGTTAGGTGGAGCTTACCAATCGACTGTGAGTGAAAGAACATGTTTTGCTCTAAAGGTGCGTCCCCTCTATGATAACCTGAAATTCAAAACATTTTTTATTCGTACTGCTTCTACTATTTGTCGAAAGCTTATTGGTAGGGGCATGTATTTTTAGCGAAAAAAAAAAAATCTGATCGCTCATTGGACTACAATAAGGTATGCTTTCACTAGCGTCAGAGGCCGTGTGAGACGGGAAGCCTTCTTTTCACAGACGAGAGAGCCAAACTCCCGATCGTGCATTTTCGGTTGTTTTTTTTTTGGTTCATTGTAACTCATGATAACTAATGGTCAATTAGCTACAAAATAAATACTTTAAAACATTGTGGACGGTTGATTTGGTTAGGATAGCTACATCAAAGATACTGTGAAATCATGTAAACGGTTTCCTAGCCCAGAGATAGCTACATATTAAAAAGTTATTTGCTAAGGAACCATAAAATGATTTTACAGTATTTTTAATGTAGCTATACTTACCTAATATAACCAACCATCCACAATGTTTTGAAGTATTTATAAAGTAGCTAACCTATCCTAATCGACCGCAAAATTTAATGCCACACCGGTTTATACAATGAGATAGAACGGGAAAAAAAGCGAGCACGAACTTCGGGGAACTTCGGGTGTGGCTCCCTCGTCTGTGAAATGAAGGCTTCCCGTGCGAAACGCACCGGGCGAGACTAACGCTGGAGGCCCGCTCAGGTGTGTGGCGCGCGTCACTGCTCTGCTTCCCAGTTCGTGACACTGTTATATCTGAGTGAAATACCAATACCAGACCTTCTGTTAGGTTCTGTTGTTTCTTATCACATCGTTACTGACATCCTTTGGTTTGCATTGGTGCTGCCATTGCTTTCTTTTTGGCACAAAACTTATAATTTTTTTTTAATTGCTGTACTTATTGAGGTTTCTTGCTGGAAGTAGGGTAATTTTGGTTGTGTTTTTGCAATGACATAATTTGAAACTTAGTATTTCAAATGTTATCATATTGGTTTCTGACTAGTGAAATAGAAATAAAATAATGAAAGGAATGTGGTGATGTTATAAAAAAAACGTTATTAAAGTATAAATTCAAGTAAATAAAAAAAATAAAAAATACTCACTTAATTTAGTAAAATGATCAAGATAATTTTAAACTAACAAAGAAAATAAAAAGAAATATGCTCAATGTTTACTCTAATTAATAGTTTATTAAATAATAATCTAATAATTTATGATGCAAATAAATATAATAGCGAACATAACCTCACTTATATAAATACACTTTGAAAACGTTAATAAACACGATGTGTATTCGCAAAAAAAAAGTTTTTTTTAATGATATGGACGAGTATTTAATATCAATCACTAACTATAAGTTTTAAAAGCACTTACTTACCTAATAGTTATTTTTATGTAGCATTTTTTTTTTCCGTCCTGTGAAAAATTCCGTTGCACGCTGCAACGCGCGCGACGTAAAAAACAAAATCACTTCCATCATATATATTTTTTTCCATGACGCTCTAGTTTGGCAGGCCTGTATGAATGACTCGGGCGGACCCGGGCGCCCGTCACGCCGTCGGGACGGCGAGAGACGCCTCTTTGGAGACGCTTTCTAACCCCGCTTTCCAGCGGTCCGCGGAGAGGCGACGCGACGCTTTCCCGGCCGGGTGTCGCAACTTCGACTCCCGGGACGCTGCCCCCCCCCCCCCCCCCCCCCCTGCACGGCCGGGACACTCGGGCTGCCGCGCAGTTTCGAGAACAACGTATTTCAATCTTCAGCTTATCGCTAGGGACCGGAAAAATTCGCGGGTTCAATGTCCTGTAGTATGAACTCCATAGTTATACGTACACTCGGTCAAATGTCACCCACTCATTGGCTACTGTCTTGTGAGACGTCCCAACGTAGCAGCATGTGATTCGATAAAGCTTTGGTTTGGTGTTTCTAATTGGCCCAGAGTCATCCAAGTGAGTTGCGAGCCAATAGCAGAGGCAGCACTGAGGTATAACTATTTGTATTTTAGCCTATCGCGAAATGAATTCGCGAATTTTTCCGGTCTCTACTTATCGCTAGAGACAGGAAAAATTCGCGGGTTCAATGACCTCCAGGATAAGACTCCAATATACTCTACACACTCGGGAAAATGCCAAATGTTCATTGGCTGCTGACTTGTGAGTCGTCTCGACTGAGTGTCTGTGATTCGACACTTCTATGAGTGAGGGTCTCTAATTGTCCCTCATTGCTCCAGATTAACAGTGAACCAATGACAGAAGCAGCACTAAGGTATAATTATTTGAATTTTAGCATAACACGAAATGAACCTGCGTTTTTTTCAGGTCTCTACTTATCGCGAAATGCATCCGCGAATTTTTTTTTCCAGTCTCTACCCATTTGACCTGATCCACTGATCCAACAGCTTGGGCCAACCATGGGTTAGTTAGGGGCGTGAATTTTTCCAGAAAAATATTTCGACGCTAGCTGTGGGTTAAAACACTGTAGCATCATCTGTGTTTCGTAAGTAGTTGATTTTTTTTTTTTTTTTTCAAAATACATGTCTGCTGTCGTTATTGGAATCACAGCAATTTTGTGCGGAAGGAAAAAAAAAAGGCGTACTGGATGACCCGGCCAAATAAGGCAATGGCTTCGCTTGCAAATGGCTGCTAACTACAAAGAAAAATCCCCTTGCGTGAGAATACCTTATTGCAGTCTAAGGAGAGTAGCCTATAAATTTTTCCTCCGGAAAAACACCGGATATAGATAGGGGATCTGTCGAATTCGCGTTAATGTTTGTCGTGTGTCAAATGTAGGTACATCCTTACAGAATGGTTTTCGAATTGCTCTCAGAATATCGCGGATTCGTGCGATCCCGTATATATTTATTCATTTCAGCACACAAAAATAGACACCTTGAAATTTCGCAGATTATTTTAGTCACCAGCTAGAATACAAAATATACACCTTAGCACTGTTTGAATATTGGATCACAATAGCTTGGACACTCTCCTATAAGGCTGTGGACCAGTCAGCTACCAGTCAGCAGTAGTGAGACCAAATCACTCCGACCCACTCAGAAGAAGGGGAGGTTCTAAGTAAGAAATCAGCCAATAGGGAAGCATATGAGTGTAAAGTATGTACGCATAGGACTGTAAAGTTTGGCCTGACACCAAATGGATCCGCAAAATTTTCATGTCTCTGACAATAAACCACCTAAACTTCTTTATCATTACCATAGTCAGTCTATAATTCCTGCATGTAATAGGCCTACATATAGGTAGTGGGTGGCGATCGTCACCGCTGGCCTACGGTTCGATGCCCGGAACTGGCAGTCTGACCATGAGGTTCACAACTTCACACATAGTTTTAACTTAGGTTAGGAAATAAAAAAACTGCTGTAATCACAATACAATTTGTTGGATGTCAGTTCATATATGCATTGTAGGGGCAGGCATTTTTCGCGAAAAGATATGAACACTTATTAGACTGCAACAAGGTATACCCGCACCTGTGGTTTCTTCCTTGTGATTGGCGGCCGTCTGCGAGAGAAGTCGTTGCCTTATTTGGCAGAGCCACTCAGGACGCGTTTACTTCCGCACTGAATTACTGTGATTGGTGTTGTTACAATCGATATGTACCTGGGAGAAAGTCACCCAATCACGAAATACAGACGATGCTATAGTGTTTTAACTCTCATCTAGTCTCGAAATCTTTTCGCGAAATCTGCATGCCCCTATGCATTGGTATTAGTGGTGGGGGTGAGTTTGCCGGCAGCACTGTGGTGAAAAGATCTGTCACCGTTTTTTTTTGCCCTCACCGGGTTCTAACTGTGGACTTCAAGCTCCGTGACGTAAAATGCTTTTTTTTTCTAAATTTAAATTGTAATTAAATAATTTCTATAAATTTAAAAAATAATAAATTCCGATTTTTTTAAAATATTAATTACGGGTTTTCAATATGGTAGACGTGACGCCCTATTTCAAAAAGGCGGAATGTTCTAGCATCAAAGATGGCGGAAAGTTCTAGAAAACAAAATATGGTTGTGACGTCATAATTAAATATGGCGTGATTAAATATGGCGGCCGTGATCAATACTTTATTAAGAATAATCAAGAATATGTTCTGAGACACTTGGCCGCCGACTAGTTGCTCATGTCAGTCATGCAGGGGAGTGTTTGGGATCGAACTCACGACCCTCAACCGCATTAGCCCTAGCGACCGTGGCCAACGAGGACTCAGCCCTTGACGTCGGGAGATGCGATCTCCAGAGACGCCTGGCTTATCTCTCCGCGGAAGGAAGTGTGGGTTGGAGCGCATCTGCGCCCGACCAGAAGTAACCACAGCGGGCGCCGACCTCTGAAGCGGCTTCAAACCATAGAGCGATGATGATGATAGACCTATTCTTGTCGCCTGCGCACGGGCGCAGAATACTCAAGGCATTCGGCGGCACTAGGGCGCGGTTACACGGGATTGTGAACTGCTTCAGGTAAACATGTTACACGTTTGAGTGCGTTTTACACACGGTATGAACATTTTTTTCGTTCCAGGTCACATCTCATTCAACCCAAAGTAGTTCAGGACGACATCTCTTCTGCAAGCCTCTGATTGGCTGTTGCTTGTCGAGAGTATAAACAGTCCTATGCGAAAAACTCAAGATGGAGAATGTTCCTGGCCCAAATTCGTGTAATATTATTTCCGACTACAAAAAAAAAATCTTAGAAACAACTATAAACGCCATGAATTACGAATTAATGGCCCCAAAACTGTAACTGGAAATGTTATTAACCAATATTTTCTGTTGTTGCAAATTATGCCTGACAAGAAATAATTTTGTTTCGTAGCCTATTTTGTTGACGTCAGCTGTTTCTGTAAAGTGAATAATAATAATTAATAATTTCTGTAAAGTGAATAATAATAATTAAATAGAAACAATGCAGATTCATTGTCCACATTTGCTTATATTACGGTACATCCAATATATACAAAAAAAAATATGATCCACAACACATTCATTCCACTACAGTAGACAATCGGTTTTGGAGTTGAACACAATACCAACTGCCGTGTAACCGTACACTTTCACGTTCGTAAACATATTTACTTAAACCCGTTCACCGGAAGTAGTTCAGCGTTCAGTGTAACCGTGCTCTAAATGAAGTTGCTGCTCTTTTGATGCAGCAGTTCTGGGTCGTCCATTGGCCGCGTTGGTCCAATGATAAGTCGCTCCATGCTCCAAGATCTCGCATTTCCCCCCTTACCCTCACCTAGGGCAATGATTGGTGGATTGTACCTCCCACACATTAACATCCAGTTGAGCCTTTTCGGTGCTGTGCAATATTGGCGTACGCGATAAACAGGGTAGTTTCACTTAGGAACGCAAGTTTACGGACAGATTGTTTTAGAAGAAATAATGTAATCCTTTGTGGGCTAAAATAATGTTTTTCCTTTTCATTATAGCCTGATATGCCTCAAACACAGAAGAGGCAGGAATTGTTTTTCCAAGTAATCTATATTTAATGCTGCTTTACGTATATACTTATGACTTGCTTTTAGCGAAATTATCAAATAATTGACATAAGAACAAAGTATGTAAGACAATTAAATAGAAAACATATATATTAATGCACAGTTTTCTTTTATCAAGCAAAATCATTACTTAATTTTCTATGCATGAACGTTGGAGTACTATTAGTAGGGGCAGGAAATTTTCGCGAAAAAATCTGAACGACTACTAGACTGCAACAAGGTATACACACACCAGCGGTTTCTTCCTTGTGATTGGTGGCCGTCTGCGAGAGAAGTCATTGCCTTGTTTGCACGAGCCACTAAGTACGAGTTTGCTTTCACACTGAATTAGTATGATTGGTTTTTGTTATAATCGACATGCACCTCAAAGTAACTCACCCAATCACGAAACACAGACGATGCTACAGTGTTTTAACTTCCAGCTACTCTCGGGATCTTTTCGCGAAATTTCCATGGCCTTAACTATTAGTCTTCTATTCCCTGAGATATTAGTGAAACAATATTTATTTTGAAATCCAACTCTAGAGGAAACTTGCTCGTAAAGATGATATACAATGCTTATACAAAATCCTGGCTACGGGCTCGCGTGAATGTGATGTAAGCAAGCGGTGAACGGCAGCATCGTCGCTCTCCCTTCCTCCACCTCCGCGCCGGGTCCGCGATACGCGCCCCTCCCCCTCCGTTAAACCCTCCGCGCCGGCTCGGGAGGGGTGGCGAGCCCCGGCCGTGTGGGCGCGGCGGGGACGCTCCACTCCCGCGACAATCTCTGTGGCGGCCGGCGAGCACTTTGCAACGGTCGCCCCCACTCTCGGTTGGTTACGTGCGCGCTCTTGTTTACAATCGACCCCGGCCGGGCGTTTGAAAGGTGTTCGTTCCGCTGCGTTGCGCTCGGTGACGCGTGTTTTCGTGTTTCGTCTACACCCCCCCCCGCACACCCCTTTTTTTTCTCCAACTATTGCTTTCGTTGACAACTGACAGTGGTGCGTGTTCTTTTGGCGGGATTTTAACCGGCGTGGGGTGTCGGGCTGCTGCTGTGAGCCGGAAGTCGCGCTGCCGGTGATGACAGCTGAGACGCGGCCGGCATTCCGCCTGTAGACGCGTAGCAAAGGAGAAGTATTAATAAGAGTTTCTTTTTTTTTTTTTTCCTCTCTCGAGTTCCGGTGTTGTTTTTGTTACTACGCCGTGTGAAACCATGGACAGCAACTCGGTGTCGCCGATGCCGGAGATGGCGCCCATGGCGGAGTTCGACAAGTCGCCGCCCAGCCCGCCCGAGACGCCGCCCATGGGGGGCGGGGCGGACGACCTGCCGCCGCCGCCCGCCCCCGCCTCCACCGCCGCCCCCGGGGACGGCGGCGTCAAGGTCGCCTTCGGGGAGCCCGTGTCGGAGAAGTAAGTGCCTCCTCTTGTCGCCCACTCTTCATTGTTACCAGTGCGATTCGTATTTGTGTGTGTGCGTACTGTAACAATGGCCACACTGGAACCACGAGTTCAATAACCCGCTGGCTAGTCACAGCTCTAGAACAAGGAGCGTAAACAGAATTAAAATCTTTCACGTTCCCACCAACAAATGGAAAGAATTTAGAAGCAAACAGAAAAAGGCAGTGGTTCTATCAATCCTCTCCTCCCCCCTCCAGAAACGAAATCTCGTATACGTTCTTGATTTGGGGGGGGGGGGGGGGGGGGATATTAACCACGTTGTTAGCTATTTGCTTTAAAATTTACTTTGTTGGGGGGGAGGATGATAAATGTTTTAGATTTTCAGCGGGTTAGGGTATATAACCCCCCCCCCCTCCCCAGCGTACGCCACTTGTCTAGAACATTGTTTTAGTTTTCCGTTTAATATCGTTACGTTCAGAGTCCGACTAAAATGATTTTTTTGTAGTTGATTTATTTGTCGACTGCGGAACGAAATGTTTTTATGAAAAAGGACACGAACCTCAGTTCTGTGAGTACGAGCAGTCTTTCCGACTGCCGCGCTTTTTACCCCTACCAACATTGCGTCTGACGTCACATGGAAGGTTATAATCTAGCTTCTCGCTTACTTCGTCGTGAAACCGTACACATCGGTAAAATAAAATCGTCACTGTCAACCAACAAACCAAACTTCACAAAACTTTTAGGTTCTATTTATCAAGGTACACAATCGTAAATGGTTCGGCAGCACAAAAAAAAAATCGCAAAGTTTTTAAGGTCTATGAAAAGTTTTAGTACAATTTTCGTTATCGAATGATTTTGTTTTCCTGATTAGCCAATGTAGGTGATATAATATTACGAAATGTGCATTAATGGTCTATTATAAAATCCAAGTGCACTAAATAGTGATACACAGTTAACTATTTCCTCACAATCGTCTTGCATGTTTTTGGGTTCCGCGCGCTCTCGCATACGCTAAATAGAAACAGCTATCGAAACGATTTGTCTTTAAAAAATGCCCGTTAGTTGTTTCAATTATGAAATTTATCATAATCGGGCATTTATGATTCACTGTTCCAAACACTATGTTTATTTTCAAGCAAACAAGCATTTACAATGTGGTCAGGTGTCAGGAACGTTTGGCAAAGTAGGCGTAGTTAACATAATTGTTACAAAGAATTTGTAAATGCAGGTTAGGATCAAAGATAACTTTTTTTTAATTTCTTTAAAATAATATTGAGAAGTTTATTATTTCTTTGTAAAAAAAATGAACGAAGATTTAAAAACATTGCTATCTCATTGTGTCATTGTTGTTTTCGCATACTATATCAACTAAGCCATTGCACTTAAATGCAGTATGTTATAGCTACAATATTTATTTTTAAACGTTGTAAATTCGAGAATATTATGTATAAATTAATTTACTAACTATGTTACACTACATTTATAGGTTTTGTTTCTGAACATTCAAATCTTTTATAGTGTGAGTGTTATAGGTAACATTACAGTCAGCATTAGCGGTGGAAAAATTATAAAATCATAAAGTTAAGAGTTCTGTCAGATGTTTCAGTATATTTTTGAACAAATAACGAATTTATATGAGTATAATTTCCAATTAAATGTGGTAAAATATTAAAATTACCTAGATTCACTTAAAATTGGCTTGGTGAATTGTGTTACTATGCTAATTAAAAAGAATCAATCCTTAGAATGGATGGTACTGTAAAGAATGAAAAAAAGCATGGGATTTGTTTGTATCATTCTATGCACATTATTGTACTCTTGTACTATTATAATGATTTATTGTGCGCATCAAATTCGTGAATAAATTATATGGGTGCGTGTTTATGCTTGCTTATATTTCTAGTTGACGGAGAAATAGTTCTGTTTGGCTGCAAATATTGACTTTATAAATTATAGTTTAAATCTATAGTTGGATTTAAAAATTCTTCAAATGGTGGTGCGTGGACTTAATGTATCTAAGTAGAGTACATTCAGACCTAACTAAACTCCCTCGTAATCAACCGTTAAAAAAAATATTCCTTCCTTCAAACAAGAAATAAAAGAACGTATTCACACACTGATGTACTCCCAATAGGTTGGCAGCATACCAATACAAGTAGTTCATCGATTTAAAGTCTATAAAAGAGTTCTTTGAAATGGATGGATACTAAAATCAATTATGTACATAAGTATTGGGCGGGTTTAGATTCTCACTCAATTTTCGAACCATGTTAGAGCCACGGTATAGTTACTGTCCATTTAGACTTATCTGGACTCTTTCAAAATCATCCATTAGAAAAAAATAGTTTCCCGCAAACCTGCGATGAAAGAAAAGAACGTGTTCACACTCTGGCATGCATCCTGTCATTATGGCAGCGTGTCAAGAATATAGTTCCTCAAATTAACAATTTGTAAAATCATGTTTGGTTTAAAAATTTTTTTTTAGATGCATTAGAATAAGCGTTGTAGAAATGGAAAATTTAAATACAAAAATAATCTCAAAGTTTCTCCTTGATGAACGCAAGCTTAAAGATCACTAGGCTCGACGATATTTAATGAGTGGTGTGGCGGAATGATTCTGAAAGAACGTTTTAAGCAAGGAAATGAAAATATTCATTTGCACAATGAGCCATTACCTTGATTCCATTAACGCTTTTCGCTCGTCGAAGGCATTGTGGGGAAAAATACATGGGACTAGGTTTCGGCAAAAATGCAAAGGATGATATCCAAGTAATTTTTCCCCGGAGGATTTCAGTGCCTACGTACTTCAGTTCTCCGACAGTAAATTTTGATAGCATCTTCGATATGGCGACAAAGCATTTCGATTAATTCAACTTGACTCCTGTTAAACTCTCCTACTTGTACAAGTCCAT
The DNA here is from genome assembly GCF_032445375.1 of Bacillus rossius redtenbacheri. Taxonomy (NCBI): domain Eukaryota; kingdom Metazoa; phylum Arthropoda; class Insecta; order Phasmatodea; family Bacillidae; genus Bacillus; species Bacillus rossius. Next base: position 39,569,179 of record NC_086338.1, read on the forward strand.
TATGCGGATTCAGTCCCGAGTTGATGGTGCTGCTGATAGCACAGCATTTGGTTTGTTCAGAAAATTGTTCGTTACGTTCTTCGTTGCAGACTAATTTGTTTCCCAGGGCTTAGAAACTTTCAGTTATAAAAACCTCTTATGCGAAGACTAGGAGTGCTGCACAGTTAAATCATTTTCTGCTTATTAGCACATTCCCTGCTTCGTCCAAGGCGCTTGAATTCATAGCATACCAGCACTTTTCTAGGTTTTTACACGATAATATTCTTCTCAATAGCTATCAATATGGTTTTTCGTAATTAACACAGCACATGAACTGCACTGATTAATATCAAAGATGATATAAATCTAGTCATGGATGATCTAGTAACAATTATAGTGCTGTTACATTTCAGCAAAGCATTTAACGGTTAATCAAAAACATTCTTTGGATGAAATTAGGCGTTCTTTTATTTTTTTCTGAAAGTTCAACTAAGTGGCTGCGAATCATATCTTAGTGGTCGCCAGCAGTGCGTTGCAATAGACGGCAGTTGTTCCTGGTGGGAACACCACATAACTTAGAAAGTCACAACTTAGAACAGTCATAACTTAGCAAACTTGGAAATGCCCACGTAACTTAGAAACACACAACTTAGAAAGATCATAACTTATAGAAACACGCAACGCAGAACCACACAACTTAGAAACGTCGTAACGTAGAAAGTCACAACTTAGAACTATCACAACTTAGAACTATCATAACTTAGAACTGTCATAACTTAGAAACACGTAACTTAGAAACACTTAACTTAGAAACACGCAGCGTAGAAAGTCATAACTTAGAACTGTCATAACTTAGAAAATTCTAAGTTATGTATTTCTAAGTTGTGTGTTTCTAAGTTGTGTGTTTATAAGTTGTGTGTTTATAAGTTGTGTGTTTCTAAGTTATGACAGCACCCCGTTCCTGGTGGCGGTCCGAGGGCTCTGGAGCGCCGAAGGGCTCTGTCCTGGGGACTCTGCTCTTCGCCTTGTTCATCAGTGACTTGCCCCCACAGTGCTGACCAAGTGCAGACACCACCTATGCGCTGGGCGACCTGCAGACGCAGTTTATCAGTCCCCGCGAACCTGCTCCATGTCGCTGTCGAGGACATAAACTCCGGATATAGAATATTTACATCGATGGTCATCCGGGAACATTTTTGGCTGTTAATCCAGACAGATTTCAAACAACGTATATTCTGGGTAGACTGGATTATGCCTTACTACAAGAAATCGCTTTAACAGGCATTCCTGTAATATTACAAAGACAAGTAAAGAATTTAGGAGTTTTCCTCAACAATGATATGTGTTGGTCTGGTCATGTGAGTTATGTATGCAAAACAAATCATTCTTTGTCACCGATGGAATAGCGATTGATTTTTATAAACGTATTTTAAGTTATACGTAATTTTCCAAATTATTTACTTTACAATGATAATCCAGTTGAAAATATGATACCTACTTAGGCTATGCAGCATTAATCTTTTATAAACAAAATCATGAATAAAATACTTTTTAAAACTTTTTTTTTTTTTAGTTCTCAAATGTTTGAAGCTAAGGCTAACAAAAATTTATACACAATGAAATAGCGACTGTTATAATTTAGTATCTACATGTTATTTTTTTTTCCTCCCGTTAGTTTTGCTGGCCGGAAAACATGAAATACTAAACATAAACATGTGGTTTCCAGTTTTGGTACACGCAGTAGCATCATCACCTGCCTCTCTTGTCAGCGGACTCTACCGATCTGAACACCGCTTCGATTTGAACGGTGAAGGCGTGAGGTTCACCAGTCCGCTCCTGTTCAGTGCAGAGTGTACACACATATATATCGAATCCATGGGTATCGATAGTCGGAGGGCATTGTCATTCTGCGCAAGCTCGGCTCCCCGATATTAATCGAGATATTGGTGTACGGGTCCCTAGGGTATTGGGAAGGGGAGAGACCCGTTCTGTCGGACGCGCGAATAAATAAATCAATAAAGGTCAGATTATTTTAAGCTGCTGATTTATATTCAACCCCTTCCTTCCCAATCGTCGGCATTCTAACCTGACTTTTTTTTTTTTTTTACCATATCATAACTTACTTCCTGCAGAGTTTTCCATTATACGGCTTTCGGGCCCGTGTGCTTTTATTTATGTATTTTTTTTATTATGACTTAATTGAAGGCAGCTTCTCACACTTTATTTTGACGCTTTCATTATATTCTCGCTAAACTACTGTCATGGAACACCGGGAGATTTTTTTTTCTCCCCGTCTGAAATGAAGATTTTTCATTCCTTTGTTTAAGGGGGACTAGTCATCCATTTTGTAATTTCAAATATTTTGATACCTCTTGGAATGAAGTTTCCGTGCTTAATTTTTTTTTTGGTTCGACATGGCATATGACTTAGCTTTGCCTACTAATTGAAGCACAACACTTGTGAACTGGAGTGATTATGATAACAGTTACAGTCGCCCGCGTGAAGAATAATATGTTATTTAATTGTGGCGCTTACAGACTAGAGCCTGTTGTTAGTAAATATGTGGTCGCAACCAAGTGTACATAAGGTCTGGGAGACATGATATATGCCTTGACATGCCAAATTATTGGGATGAGTAACTAACTAAAAATTAGAATTATGGCAAAAAAGAGGAAATATCCAAGATGGCGGGACATAATTCCCTTCAAAGCCTTTTGCGCGCTCAGTTTCAGCTAGAGGGTGTACCAGCCGGGACAAGAGACTTGGGTCGAATGCCTTGCAATTGGAAAAGTTTTCTTGGCTTATGAGGGTAAACTTTTTCCCCTGCCAGGGAAACAAACTTCTCTCTCCCGAATATTAATGCATAAGGATTAAGTGGAATAAAATTTAGATGTTTACGTAAATGTAGGCCTAATATTATTTTTCTCTTTGATTTTTAATTATTCTTTTTTTTTGTTTTCTCGTATATTATTTTAGAGATTTAACAGTGTATTAAAAATAATTAAAAAAAATTAAGATTTATTTATAAAGGATAGTTTTGTATTTTATGTGTTAGTTGCCTTTGTTTAAGCAATTTGAATTGCAAAACTGGTAAGAGTGTGTAGCTTTATTTGATTGTTCATTAGAAATTTTTTATTAGATATTAATTTATGTGTAAGTGACCGCTAGATGGATTTTTGTTTTAAATTTTATATTCAGTTAATTCAAGCCTGTGACCCAGGTTCGTGTTACTTCGTGTTACTTCGTGTTACCCACCATAATCACAAGCGCAAATATTGGAGGATGTCCAGTGTGATTGCGCCGTAGTTTTGTAACACCCGCAAGAGCGAGCGGAATTTTTTTTACTCACGCTGTATCGGTGGTCGGGTGGTCAAGTCACTAGCCTCCAAACAGGGCTATACGGTTTCTATTCCCGACGTTTTTGTACACTGCCCGGGACTCGAACTCTGAACCACTCGCATCGCAGTTGAGGCTGTGAACAATTGCGCAACGGAGGTTGGCTGAGAGAGGAAAGGGGTTTTTCGAATAATTTATTATAGCCTGTCGACCCCATTTGTCGCTTCAGGACGCAATTATTTACAACTTCTTAATCACTGGTTAAAAAAAAATTGGTTGTCTGTAAAGTCTGTTTACGGACGATAGTTTAACGTGACAACGTCATAACAAAACATTGATGAAATGATTGCATACTTTTATGAATAAAATTGAATCATTTTTATTTTAATAATAAAAGAATAAATACTTGAAATTATTCTAGTAATCAGATTTTTAAAATGCAAGAATAATTAACCTTTATTGCCGAAATTGTTGTTGTAATAAGCAATGAAAACCACATTAACTTTTCACTTCACTTTATAAACAGTCGACGAAACAGTTCACGTGTAGATGACTTGTAATTAATTTTAAAAAATGGCGTTTAGCTATAAAGTTTAAATATAATTATGAACAAGTTTTCATATAAATAAACTGTAATCAAATATCTATCATCAATTATATGAATCACCATAATATTTTAGTCAATTGTAACATAACCTATTATTACTGCACTCGCCGACAGCGTAACGGAACAATGAGCGTAACGGGACACAGCGTAACGTAACAATGAGCGTATCGGGACACGTAACGGAACAATGTGCGTAACGGGACACTTTTTCGTGCTTGCAGCCGGCGTTCATCGATTTATTAGACGTTGTCACGTCAATAATAATAATTCTCATAGTTATCATTCGTGAAGCCGAATCTGTTATAATTCTTTCTTATTCCTCCGCACTGGTTGGGGACAGCCCGAAGAGGAACTCTGTTTCGGAACGCAGCCCATGCGCGCGGGCGGGCCTTGCAACCGCAGGGCAGCGCGCGTGGCGGTTTGCGTCACGTGGCGTCGCTCGTCTGGGGTTGGTGGATGGTGGGGGGGGGGGGGGGGGGGGGTGAATTAGCGGAGCAGCAGTCACGCGCGGCGCAAACGCGAGACTGCGACTAGAGCCGCCACGCACCCGGGATCAACCTGCTTCTAGAATCCTGTCTCCGCATGAGCCTTCAAGCCCCCGTACTTTAACAGTGACACGAAAGCGGAGACGGATCTCACGTAACGCATGCGGACACGGACCCCTTTGTGCATTAACCCGTCTCTTCCGATTACCGCGACTCCTTTGCGACCAATCAACGGAAGCCAAGTACATATTACGCCGAGGCAGGTGGCTACGTTTTGTTTACGCGTTAATTATTTTAATCGTTGTTTCAACTACAAGGCCATCTTGTGCGTTATATCATTATTTTGATGTGTAACATCTGAACAATTGGTATGCGGCATTTGGTAGGAGTACTTTCCGTGGGTGGAACTGAAGTTAGAACGAACGGGAATGTGTAATCACAATCACGGTGCTGCCATCTATGAATCTCTAAAAGATGGCGGACACACGTGATTCATCCGTATTATATCGCTTTCGTGGTCATCGCATAATTGACACCGCTCATTGGTATTAAAAAATAAAACTTCATAATTTATAGTCATAAAAATTAATAATGACATCTTAAAAAATACGTTAGTGTCCTGGAATTACATCCCTTAGTTAACATTGAAATGTAGAGATAGCGCAAGTTATACTGTGGAGACACGACAAATTGTTGGCCTAGATATATTCGACGCCATGTTGAATAATAAATTTCATGGTGAAATTTTTACTGTTATATTTAAAATGTTGAATCAGCTCAATAAGGTTAAGGTTTGTTTGAAGGAAGTATTTACAGACTGATTTCGGTCGTTTGAGCAAAACAAATTACAAACATGTACTTCGTGTTATAATACGTGTTTTAAAATTATTCAGGTTAATATTTTACTATTAAGAATTCTATGTGGTCAAAGAAAAACAAAGGGGGATGCTCTTCCAACTGTCACGTCTTCTTTAAGGGACGACACTTTTCCACATTAAGCGGTGCTATTAACTACTTGGCCTAATATGGGTGGGCAATTTAGGTTCCTGTAGGTCAAACTGTGACTACGCAACAGCGAAAGTTTTACTGCGCATGCATTGCAAATAATGTTAGTTTAAGAGCTAAAGCTTGGAAAGTCAAGTTAACTCTTGTAATTCCACTTTACACTGAAAGTAAAAATCTGTTTGTGTGTCACAAACCCGCTGTCAGTTTACTGTACTGCAAAATTCAGGAGTGGGAAGCTGGCGTGTTTGCATTAGTTCATTTGAATAATTGCGCATTTGCGTGCTCGCATGTTACGTGCGAACCAAAAAAAAATATAAACCTGGTTAAATTTAGATAAAGTTTCTTAAATTCACATAACTATTTCCAGGTTCGCAACTACTAACCCAGTTTGATGTGAATATCGACGGAGAATTTTACAAACAATCTCTTTGATTGATTTTTTTTTTGTGGTGTGTGCAGCAACCCTACGAGCAGTGGCAGAGACAGGATATATTTTTTTTTTGTGGAGTGGAATCACAAAAAAAAAAAAATAAAAAAAATGTTTTGTGTGTTCAAAAAAATAATCTTATGGTAACAACAGAGGGTTTGGACAGTTGCCTCATCATTCTCAACATGCATCACTTCCTGTGTGGTTTTGTACAGGTGTTGTAATAAATATCTCACATTGCTTCACCCGAAATAATAATATGTTGCCTTCGCCGAGATCTAGAGTATTTTTTTTAAAAATCATAACTCTAGGAGGAGAAGGAGGTAAAGGGCGATATAAACACCCCCTACGCCCTCCCCTTGCGACTGCGATTGCCGCCCTGTGACGTTGCTTCCTGGTCCGTGCATTTTCAACCGTGTCTGGTTCGGGCGAACGTCTCACTTCTTGTAGCCCCCCCGCATGTGAAAACAACGACGCGACGCTTACTTCCAGGTTGGCTCTTTAAGTCGGCGCGAAGGCGTCAGGGAACTGACGGCAGGCAGCCCCCACCCCCGAGAGCCGGACTGACGCGACTGACTGAGCTGAGCTGAATGTTTCCGCTCCGACGGCCAGGGGGGCGCGCGCCCCAGTAGGTATAGTCGTCGCCGGCAAGCTCCAGCGAGCCGCGGGGCCTAGCGCCGGCCAATTACCACGCCCCGACGTGCTTTGCTGCATGTGCTCGCAAGGCGACCACCGAGGCGTAACACGACTGTTCATATATTTTTTTATTTTGAAGTCATACTTCTTTAGGCGCGTCATGAAAAAAATTGGTTGTCCGTAAAGTCGGTTTACGGACGATTGTTTAACGCGACAACGTCATAACAAAACACTGATGAAATGATTGCATATATTTAGGAATAAAATTGAATCATTTTTATTGAATTATCACTATTTTGTATGGAGACAAAGAAGGAGTGAAATGAAATCTACAATTCAATTTGATAAATTTACTTTTATTTGCACTCATTAATTCAAATGTGTTTATTACTTTAACGAAGAGATTATTTTAACTATAACTTTTATACATGTTTGCTATTTAACTTCTTCCAATCTGTGTTGTTCTGTTAAGGATAGGACGATGATAGGAAAAGTAGGAAACGAATGGGAGTGTTTAAAGTTTAATGTGCCTCGAAAAAGTCAAATCGATGGTTGTTCCAATCGAGTGGAAGAGAGATAGATGCGGCGCAAGCGTACAATGTGCGTAACGGGACACTTTTTCGTGCGTGCCGCCGGCGTTCATCGATTTATTAGACGTTGTCACGTCAAAAATAAATGACGAGAGAGAATTTTTACGACGCGCGCGCACCGTGCAACGAAATTTTCACGGGATGAAAAAAACGCTACGTACAAATAAAAATTATATATGTGCTTTTAAATCGCATAGTTTTAGTGAGTGACATTGCATACTGGTCCACATAATGAAAAAAAAAAACAAAAAAAAACATTTATTCATTGCCAATATTAGTGAAGGAAATTGAGTTAATAAATTTTTTCAAGTGTATTTTTGTAAGTGAGGTTATATCCCGCATGCATAATTTATTCGCTTTAAAAATTATAAAGTCTTAATAAAAATTAATAAACATTTGGCATATTTATTGGTTTTAATTATGTACTAATTAAAATTGATCTCGATTATTGTAAGTAAATTAAATTAATTTTAAACACGTTTTTATATTTAAATTGAATAATAATGATTTATTTCAATTTTTTTTTAAATTTCGTTGAATTTATACTTTACCAACCGTACTTATAATATCACTTCAGTCATTTTGTTATTTTATTTCTATTAATTATTTGCATTCAGATTTAAAGTTAGTTTTTTATTTCTCCAAGTAAGTATAAATTCTAGTGCGCGTGCATAAGTGCATGCACCAATTTTTTTCTACAAATGGAACATAATTATTGAAGTAAAACTACAGATATTTTTATATTTGTAAGTTTATGTCATAATATCTGTATCACTACAAAATAGTGTTCTCATTAATACTGGGTTTTTATTCTTACTCTGGCATTTATGCTTTGTGTGGTCCCAGTAGGTACCTACAATAGCTAAAGTTATTTGTAAACCGTGCCCTGAATAGCTTCCCAGTAATTATTACTTTGCGCACATATTGAGCATAATAAAACCCAACAAAGTAGAATTGTTAATTATTCGATTATTTTTCCCATTGTTTGAAAACAATATGCTTGAATGAAATAACAATTAAAAAATTAAATTATGCGCCAATTTTCGTAAGAAATACTCAGTATTATCTTCCAAAAACGTATGACATATATGCAAAAATAACCATAGCCATATATTGTACAAATTTTCAATTTGTTTTCAAATTATATCTTGGAAATTGGTTTCCAAAAGAATCTTTTGTAATACTACAGAATTTTGGTTGTTTTTTTTTCTGTGCACGAGACGCTCACCATGTTTGGCAACGCTGCACAATAGCGCGCGACGTTGCCAGATAATGCAGAACATGACGCGCGTCATGTTGATTGTCTCCGTTTTCCTGTAGTTGCGCATCAAATGTTGGCCATGTGTAGACAATCCGTAGACGATCCTATGACAATGTTAATAGTGTAGTATAACGAACGTGCACTTCAACTTATTGAATTGTTTCAAAATTGTGAGTTATTGTGGGATAGTGCATACAATAATTATTTTTGAAAAAATGGGTCCGTATACTTATGTACGTGCGCTAGAATTTGTACTTACTTGGCGTAATAAAAAACCAACTTTAATTTCGATTGCAAATAATTAATAGAAATAAAATAATAAAATGACAGAAGTGATATTTGAAGTAGGCCTACGGTTGGTACAGTATAAATTCAATTTTTTTTAAAAAATAAATCATCAGTATTTAATATTAATATAAACATGTGTATAAATTTAATTACTTAATTTTGTTAAATAATTGAAATATTTTAATTGGAAATGAAATCAACACATATGATAAATGTTTATTCTAACTCTTTTTTTAATAATGATTTAAATAGTAATGTAATAATTTATATTGCTAATAAATTATACATACGGGAACATAACCTCACTTAAATAAATACACTTGATTTTTATTTTTATTGTCTTGATGCAGCAATATGCTGTCACTTTTATTCTACTTGTAGTGGTGTTGCGAAACACAATTATCAATGAGGTGTCAAGAAAAATGTATGTAGAGGTACAAATTTTATTTTTACAGCGTGTTCTAAAAGAGGTAAGGGAGAATCTATGCCTGCTTTGTGATTTTATGTTTTGTTTTTGTAAATGGGACAGATATATTCAGGTAAAGTTACAGATATTTTTATACTTGTAAATTTATATAATAACATCTATCACTATAAAATAGTGTTCGCAGTGATACTGGGTTTGTATTCTTACCCAGGAATTTATACTTTGTGTGGTTCCAGTACCTCCAATAGTTAAAATAGTTATTTGTAAACCGTGCTTTGAATAGCTTTTCAGTACTACTTTGCGCATATAATGAGCACAATAAAACCCAAAAAAAGTCAAATTGTTGAATATTCGATTATTTTCCCATTGTAGTATGATTAAATGAAACATCAATTAAAATATAACATTATGTGCTAATTTTCGTAAGAAATACTCAGCATAATCTCTGAAAACGTATTTTATATATGCAAAAATAACTATAGCCATGTGTTGTACAAACGTACAATATATTTCTGTAGTATAACAAACTATTACTCGGTAATTTGTTTTCAAAACAATATTTTGTGAAATTACAGAAAAAACATTTTCAGTGTACTCACAGCGCTGGGCTGGTCACTTTTTTTTTGTCATCTGTGGCATAACAGACTGCTCGTGACATTTATAGCGCGAAAGAACGACTCTTCTCCTCTACACTGTAATTTTTTTTGTACTTTTACAATGATAGTCCTGGTAAACTCAATTGTCAACAAAATCACTTGTAAAATTGCAAGGCAGAGTTTTTACATTTGCAATTTTTATAAAGCTCTGTCTTGCAGTTTTATAGGTGTTATCGTCGGGAACTGAGTTTCCAAAGAAACTTCTTGCAAAAAGTACAAACAAATTTTACAGTGTATTCTGGCCGCGCGCGCAAAAGCTTTTCTGGGATGGCACAAAAAAATTACCATAATCGCACATCTGCTGCGAATATTCCATGTGCGGAAGCACAACATAAATAATTAACCGACCAAGAGAGAGAGAGATAGAGAGAGAAAAAATTCGTTTTATGTGTTTGGAGATCCACTTCTGTGTTTGTGTTCCGTATTCGTGTGCGAGACAGTGTGCCTGGTCAAAAAGGGCAGATAAGCCTACCTACGAAAAGTCGAGTAATGGTCTGGCAACAGAGCACAGAAAATAATTTAGTCAGCAAATATATTTGACAGGACCTAAAAATATTTGAATAAATATACTCTGTCTAGCAATAAACTATTTTTTTTTTAACGTGGATGAGGATTTGAACATTAATCCTCCAAACTGCTATAATGGTTGAAAAAACAGTTCGGGATATATATATATATATAAATAATTATTTATTAGAAGTAGCCTTCAAAGTACCCAGTTTAACGCGAACACAACTATACTGGCGCTGTTTGAAACATTTAAATTCCCGTGAAATAACAGAGAGGTTTTGGTGTAAAAAATATATATATTTATATATTCTTCAAATTTTCCAACAAAACTTTCTTGTTATTATTTGACTTTTTTTTTGTGGTTCAAGAAGTGGATTGCGAGAAAAAATATAATCCTTGTGTTTGGATGGCTTGGTTAGTGCAGTAATGCATCTACATAAAAACATTCATTTAAAACTTTTTTGGAAATGGTTTGGAACTCGGAACGAAAAGCTAGTAGTCCTTCACTGGTGCTAGCATCCTGCGAGTTTGGTGTTGCAAGTTTTTAAGGCTCGATGCCACACACCATGTTGATTTTTTTGACGTGACAACGTCTAATAAATCGATGAACGCCGGCTGCACGCACGAAAAAATGTCCCGTTACGCTGTGTCCCATTACGCTCATTGTACGCTTGCGCCGCATCTATATCTCTTCCACTCGATTGGAACAACCATCGATTTGACTTTTTCAAGGCACATTAAACTTGAAACACTCCCATTCGTTTCCTACTTTTCCTATCATCGTCCTATCCTTAACAGAATAACACAGATTGGAAGAAGTTAAATAGCAAACACGTATAAAAGTTATAGTTAAAATAATCTCTTCGTTAAAGTAATGAACATATTTGAATTAATGAGTGCAAATAAAAGTAAATTTATCAATTAAATTGTAGATTTCATTTCACTCCTTCTTTGTATCCATACAAAATAGTGATAATTCAATAAAAATGATTCAATTTTATTCATAAAAGTATGCAATCATTTCATCAATGTTTTGTTATGACGTTGTCACGTTAAACTATCGTCCGTAAACCGACTTTACAGACAACCAATTTTTTCGTTTGTTTATTCATTACTTTTATTTAAAGGTAATTTCTAAAATTTTAAATAGATTCATCCCTTGGATTTGTTGTGAGGAACATCACAATTAAGGGCGGCATAGAGTTAAAATTTTAGAAATAACCCTTAACTAAAAGTAATTACGAAAAAAAAAAAACATGGTTTGTGAGACCTAGCCTTAACATTAGAAATGACCGTGTGATTTAGTTAGTATTAGCAATTCCGTGTCTTCTGAGAGCTTATAATTAAAGTGTGTCTGTCTATTTATGTTGGTTGGTGCCAAAATGTTCACTCTTAAGAAGTTACGCATTCAAGTCGTGTGAACTTCTCAAATACACAAGCTTCAGTTGTGCACAGTAATAATGCTTTCCGAGTATTTCACGTTATGATTTCTGTAGGACGAATAGCTGATGGCTGGGTCACCGTGGTAATGGTCAGAGGGGCGCAACTGTATAGGCGGAATATGGTCACTAAAAAAAAAATTGTGCGGTTGAGAAATGCCAACATCAAAAATTAAATTTTCGATATGAGGTAAACGTAGAAATTTCTTTAAACATGATAACATAAATAAAGAAGGATATCTACGAACATTCTTAGTTCAGAATTTATGGAATTGTGTATTAAGGGAGTGGCGTGTTGATTATAGGCAAAATATTATACTTAAGAATATTTTTTGGCAATGTTAAAATTATTTTGGTAGAAATGAAATAAGCATGGCTGCAAATCAAAATATTGTGTGAGCTTTGCTTGTGCTCTTTTTTTATTTTGTTTTTGTATTATAAACTGAGTTTGTGATTTTCAGCAATCAAACTGTGCGGCGATCCATTTTTTTTTTAAATTTGAAACCAAATATAAAGCATTTTAACATAGTGTTTTGGGTGTTCTGTATTTAAAAAATTAAATAGTCTTAAACGTAATATGGTAAATATTCCCAACAAAATCAAAATCATCGGTGTCAACATTTTACTTTCGAAACGTTAACCTAACGACTTTCAGGTTGTTAAAGTTGCCACTAAATCCCACACAGTTCTCGGATTTCCAAAGAAAATACAAGCTTTCAGTTGGCAATATTTATCTTCCCTTGCTTCGTGGTACTGGCCAGGGTCGAGACGAAATACGTACCTACGTCACCGGTGATTAAAGATGGTCGCGAGAGAAGGGGGGTAAAAAGCGGCCCGGGGGGGGGGGGGGGTACTTCGGGCCAGGTCGTACCAGGAGAGGAATCCGCGCCACACATGCGACGCTTGCCGGGTGGCCGCCGGCACGAGATTCGCGACCAGCCACACGGAAACACCCGAGATCTCACGACGATACCCTCGACAATTTATGTGTACTATAATTCCAGGGTACCCAATTTATTCAGGAAAATCAGCGGAAATCAGGGAAAAGTCAGGGTATTTGGAATTTGCCAGGGAACAGCCAGGAAAGTTACTGAAATTCCCAAGAGACAGTAATTATTTTTAGGATAAAATACCACGCTACAGTCAGAAGTCACCCAGACCGTGTAAGCATTTTTTCGTTTTCCCAGATCGTGTTTTGGTGCATAGTGCAATACTCACAATAAAATGGCGCACATGCAAGGTTCTGTTTGAAATAGATAAAACGGAGAGAGAACCGGGCCAACATAATATTCATGTAAAATTACAAACATTGTACATTTGAACAAACAACTGTATGGCTACAAAATAGTGTTCACATTAATACTGGGTTCGAATTCTTACCCAGGCATTATGCTTTGTGTTGTCCTAGTACATCCAGAAGTTAAAGATATTTGCGAACCATTTCATGAACAGCTTCGCAGTATTTACTGCGCACATTAATGAGCATTATAAAGAAAAAATAAAGTCCAATTATTAGCTCTAAAAACGCAATAACCATAACCATGTGTTGTACATTATTCACAATACCTTTCTCGTAGTGTTGCATTCTTTTTTCCTTGGCAACTGGTTTCCGAAGAAATCTTTTGTTGGAAGTCCAGATATTTTTTTTTGTGTACCGGTTATCGATTTTCAGATCTCCCCGCTAAGCTCTCGCGGCGGGGCAAAACAGCGTCGAAGGTTTTTGTGGCGCTTCAGTACTCCAGCCATGCGCGCGCACACCACAGCTGGAGGCGTATAAGGCGTAACGCACGCACGTTCCCCACGCTCTATTCCCTTCCCTTACCCCCCCCCCCCCCTCTTTCCTCTTCCCCGGGCGCGCCTCCACGCACGTGCGAGAGACGAGCACAATCGATTCCTCGATGCAGGCAGCAAGGGGGAAGGCCCCCGGGCCGCGGCGAAGGGTCGATCACTCGCCGGCGCCGCCGAATATTAAACAGCGCGCTCGACCCTGAGGCCCGTTCCGCAACCACGCGGAAACAGACACGGTTCTCACGGAACACTGTTTCTCCAACGGCACGCAGACGAGACGGACCCGTACGATTAGCAGAAAGTACATCTACGGCCTGAAACGTATCGTTAATTTTTTAAAGAGCTCTGACTTCGAGATACTTGCACAGAACATAATTTTCTGTTTACGAAAGATTCCTTCGGAAACCAGTTGCCGAGAAATAGTTGGTATAATACTACAAGAAATATATTGTAACTTTTCACAACATATGGCTAAGATTATTTTTGTAAAAATGAAATTACGTTTCTCTTGATAATACTGAGCATTTATTACGAAAATTGGTGAATACTTTTATATTTTAATATATGTTTCATTTAAGCTTTTTTTTCCTTTAAAAAAATGGGAAATTTAATTCAATATTAAATAATTTTACCTTATATTGTAGTATCATGCCTATTAGCATGCGCAATCAATACCAGAAAGCTATTCAGGAAATGGTTTAGCTACTGGAGGCACTGGGACAACACATAGCGTACATTTCCGGGGCAAGAATCCGAACCCAGTATTACTGCGAGCACAATTTTGCAGTGATACAGTTGTTTTCAAGGAAAATGTGCAAAATTTACAAATATCTGTAATTTTGACATGGATATTTCCGTTCCATTTACAATTCCAGTGTTTTAGTTGTAGGCGTCGAGGCAACTGAAGGTCCTTGCCTACAATGCAGCTATCAAGTTTGAAGCCTGGAGTGGCGCCTAACAGGTCCGTGGGGGAATGTGAGATGGTGTGGAGGTACATTATTGAAGGAGTGGGGAGGTTTTGGAGGTAGGGGATGTTGGGAAAAAAAAGGGGGGGGGAGAAGGACGGGCGTAAAAAATAAATGGGAAAGTCCCTCCCCACGACTACCCCTGCTCCAATGCTCATAAATTATGTTAGTGAGTCACAAATCTCCTTTATCGCCCGCTGAGGGTGAGAGAGTGGTAAGATGTGGGCGTAAAGTGCATTAATATCGGGAAGAGTCTCCCTCTTCCTCACCCCTTTTACTACCCTTTTTTTCCAGTTACAAACCCCTGGATAACCCGGTGGCGGGTTCTTTCCATCCATCCATCCATCCATCCATCCATCCATCCATCCATCCATCCATCCATCTATCTATAATTATAAAAGAGAAAGTTTGTCTGGATGTGGATCGCGTAGTTCGAAGACGGTAAGACCTAGAGCCGTGAAAATTAGACACGCGGATTCTCCAGGAGTGTCCGTTTGCACCTTGAAGCAATGTTTTTCAAAATACAAATTTTTTAAGCGTTTATCGACTGCGCTTTCCCGATAATCTCCACGACAAACGGCTATTGCATTATTGATGCTTTATTCATCTCCTGGCATCGGCTATTACACTGTTTACACTGTATTCACTCTCGGATCTTAATTCAGTTGTTGCGATATTTCCCCCCCCCCTCCCCCGCCGCTACGTCTCAACGTTGCGGTGATGAAAACGTAAGCCGCGCATGTCTGAAGCGCCTGAACTAGCCATGAAGCCTGGGAGGTAGACAATCAGCGAAGCGCCTAAAAATGAAGAGAGAAAAAAGTTTTACGGACGGGACTTCCGGTCAGCTTCGGCCAGCGAAGTTTAGAATGTTTTCGACCACGTCAACCGTTGCTGCCGGTGACTATTAAAAAAAAAAAATTGGTTTTCTGTAAAGTCAGTTTACGGACGATAGTTTAACGCGACAACGTCATAACAAAACATTGATGAAATGATTGCATACTTTTATGAATAAAATTGAATCATTTTTATTGAACTATCACTATTTTGTATGGATACAAAGAAGGAGTGAAATTAAATCTACAATTTAATTAACGAATTTACTTTTATTTGCACTCATTATTTCAAATATGTTTATTACTTTAACGAACAGATTATTTTAACTATAACTTTTATACATGTTTGCTTTTTAACTTCTTCCAATCTGTGTTATTCTGTTAAGGATAGGACGATGATAGGAAAAGTAGGAAACGAGTGGGAGTGTTTCAAGTTTAATGTGCCTCGAAAAATTCATACGATGGTTGTTCCAATCGAGTGGAAAAGAGATAGATGCGGCGCAAGCGTACAATGAGCGTAACGGGACACAGCGTAACGGGACAATGTGCATAATGGGTAGAGACCGGAAAAATTTGCGAATTCATTTCGCGAGAGGCTAAAATACAAATAGTTATACCTCAGTGCTGCCTCTGCTATTGGCTCACAACTCACCTGGATGTCTCTGGGCCAATGAGAAACACCCAACCAAATCTTTATCAAATCACAGGCTGCTACGCTGGGACGTCTCACAATGCAGCAGCCAATGAGTGGGTGGCATTTGACCGAGTGTACGCAGAACTATGGAGTTCATCCTGCAGGTAATTGAACCCGCGAATTTTTCCGGTCCCTAATAATGGGACACTTTTTCGTGTGAGCAGCCGGCGTTCATCGATTTATTAGACGTTGTCACGTCAAAAAAACCTTATCTTGAAGCCGAGGGCAAGCAGTCGGTGAGCCGCCTCACCCGCCGCGGGGGACCGTCGCACGACTCCCAGTAGAAGGAAAAACTCGATTCTGCCGCAGCCCATCACCTCCGATGTCGCCACGCTGCTCACGCCACTTAAGTCCTGTAACATACACAGGTATGCTACTGCCTTGCATTTATATATCTGGAATACAGACCCTGGACGGTACGTCGGAACACGTGAGCGGAAATCAAACGTAACTTACGCAAAGGATTACGCGTAACGGCGATAAAATATTTCTGGCATTGATGAGAACGAGTGGTTGTTTCGCTCCAAGTACTGGGAAAAAGGATAGCCGACGTCACGAAGTAGGCTGATGGGGGCAAAGTGTTTGAAGAAATTTGGAACAGACCAGGGCTGTGGTGAAGGTGTACGGGGTTGTCTATGGACGAATATTATATTTCCGGATGAGAAACCTAAACACCGATGTTGACGAACGGCGTAGTTCACAGTCAATACTGGAAATCAATTCATGGAACTTTAACTATCGAAGGTACTGGGAAAACACAAAGCATAAATGCCTGTGTGAGAATCTGAACCCAGTATTACTGCGAACACTATCTTGTAGTGATACTGTTGTTTTCTTATAAATAACTATATATATATATATATATATATATATATATATATATATATATATATATATAGAGAGAGAGAGAGAGAGAGAGAGAGACCTGAACAATTCGCGGGTTCATTTCGTGTTATGCTAAAATTGAAATAATTATACCTTAGTGCTGCTTCTGCCATTGGTCCACTGTTAATATGGAGGACTGAGGGCCAATTAGAGACCCTCATTAATTGAAGTGTCGAATCACAGGCCAACCAGTCGAGATGACTCACAAGTCAGCAGCCAATGAACAGTTGGCATTTACCCGAGTGTTTAAAGGATATTGGAGTCTATCCTGGAGGTCATTGAACCCGCGAATTTTTCCGGTCTCTATATGTATATTTACAATCGTGAAAGCATCTGCCTTGCAGCAGGTGGCGTGGCTGCAGTACTCACCGATCATAGCTGCGGAATGTGCATGTCGGTGGATCACGGAAGTTCGGCGAAGCGGGACCTTTCGGGAGTTACGTCAGCGGACCGGCAGACACGCGAGGTTGCTATTCCGAGACCAGCGAGCTTTGTACTATATTTAGAAACAATATTAATGGCTTCATAGATTTACGGTTATGGTAATATGGTTACTATACACTAAAAAATTTCAGGGTTTCTTATTCAATAAAACTAGAAGAAAAAAAAACACACAAACAGGGACGTTTGATTTTAAAGGGAATTCTTTCAGGTGCCGTCAAATAGATACATCATAATTCTTCGTGTATTCTTGGTGTAATCCAGTCATCACTCATAACTAGGGAGCGGAAAAATTCGCGGGTTCAATGACCTCTAGGATGAACTTTATAGTTCTACGTATACTCGGTGAAATGTCACCCTCTCATTGGCTGCTGTCTTGTGAAGGTGTCCCAATGTAGCGGCCTGTGATTCGACACAGCTTCGGTTGAGTGTTTCTCACTGGCCCAGAGTCATCCAGGTGAGTTGTGAGCTAATAGCAGAGGCAGCAAAGCGTTATAACTATATGAATTTTAGGCTGTCGTGAAATGAATCCGCGAATTTTTCCGGTCTCTACTCATAACTTGATTGTGAAGGATCTCCTGAAATTTCAGTGTCTTATTGTGCTTTGGATGTGCCAATTTCCCTGGAAGCGCCGTAGTTTATACTTACTGTTAAGTATTACATATTCAAAGAAATAAATACCTATACCCATCTTGAATATTAAGGCCCTGTGAACAAAACAAATT
Organism: Bacillus rossius redtenbacheri; assembly: GCF_032445375.1. NCBI lineage: Eukaryota > Metazoa > Arthropoda > Insecta > Phasmatodea > Bacillidae > Bacillus > Bacillus rossius. The sequence continues at coordinate 39,587,156 of NC_086338.1, forward strand.
TTTAATGTGGAAATACATCTGTGTGTTGTATCAATCAATTTTGTAACTCTTGCATGATGTTTTTTTTTATGAAAGATCACATATAAAAACGGAGCAAATCTTACAAATCTATATATTATTTTGAAATATATACAAGCGCGTTATTAAAAAAATGCTGACAATTTGCGATTGCTTGTTCTTAAAACGAAGTTCAAAATTCAGTACGACTTGTAGGTTTACCTAGCAGTGGTTCCTCAGGGTGTGACTGTTTTCGAAGGTGGAAAGGAAACAAAAGTTAACACAGTAAATAAATTAAAATGAATTCAAAACTAATACAAAACCATTTGGCTATTTCCAAATCATTCACTGAGATTAATATAATTTGTCGGCTTTTTGCCGTATTGAATAAACTCCGTGACGGGAAGCATAATATATTTAACTGACAATGATTATGAAAATGATTATGAATGTCTTGTGGTTTTCTACGTCATGACTGCGAATTTTCTTGGCCTCTATTTCAGTAGCCTTGTCCGAACGCAGGCTGGGATGAATATTAAAACCCATTTTAGAATTTTGTGACCTTGAAATGTTAAATCACGATATCTTGACTGAAATTTGACTCCTCGGGTGAAATATGACACCTCAATTACGTTATTACGTAAAAGAAAATTTAAAATATTTGTAAGAAAACATTAAAAAAAAAAAAAAAAAAAAAAAATTGAAACCACAGATAGGGCCTTGACAAGAGTAAAAATTTGAATTATCTTTAAAAAAAATTATTGATAAAAAGTAATTTAATTAAAAATCATTTACGACATTGATTTAGAATATCCCCGGTTCGATTCCTGGTTTATACACTTATGAATAGGGGCAGGCATTTTTCGTGGAAAAAAATTCTGAATGCCTATTAGACTGCAACAATGTATACCCGCACCAGCGTTTTCTTCCTTGTGATTGGCGACCGTCCGCGATAGAAGTCTGCTTTATATTTGACCGAGCCACTCAGGACGCGTTTGTTTCCGCGCTGGATGGCTGTGATTGGTGTGCTGACTTGTGCTTTAAGTAAACCCGGTCAACCACGAAACACAGACAATGATGCAAAGTTTCAACACTACACTGTAATTGTTTTTGTAAATGGAACGGAAATATTCATCCAAAATTACAGATATTAGTAAACGTGCACATTTACATAAAATACAACTGAATCACTGCAATAATACTGGGTTCGGATTCTCACCCGGTAATTTATGGTTTGTGTTGTCCCAGTCCCTCCAATCGTTAGATTTATTTGTAAACCGTTCCCTGAATATATTTTCAGTATTAACAGCACATATTAACAAGCACAATAAAACTAAATAAAGTTAAATTATTGAATATTCGTTTATCTTTTCCATAGTTTAAAAAATTATGCTTGAATGAAACATCAATAAAAATAAAAATTATGCGCCAATTTTCGTAAGAAATACTTTGTATTCTCTCAACAAAAAAAAAACGTATTCCATATATGCAAAAATTACCTTTAGCCACGTGTTTGACAAAGTTTCAATATTTTTCTTGTAGTGTTACAAACTATTTCTTGGCAACTGGTTTCCAAAGGAATCTTTTGTAAAAGTACTTTTTTTTTTCTGTGCACCTGACCTGGAAAGCTTCTCGTGAAAAATGAATAAAGGACAATAGGCACCAAAAAAAAATAATTAAAGTGAATCTAGCAGGTCTCTTAACTGTGGACAAGTGCTTGTTCTGAAACGATGTAATGCTGGTGTCGCATTGCAGGCACACGTTTCAAACGCGTCCACGGGGGAATCATGCACCTGGAATGCATAATTAATTATTACTCGCGGGTGGTGGGTATTTGTCATCGTGGTTTCCATGCATAAATTGACGGCGACCACAAAAAATTGATCACTAATGCCACTGCCTGAATGCTGGGTATAAAACGTACACGTAAGTAGTAGTATGTGCATATTAATTTGAAAAAAAAGTTAACTAAAGCATAAATTTAACTTCAGCGCAGCGTCGGTCATTTTAAAAATAACAAAACAAAATTTAGTAAATATCGACGTCATGTATGCTCTAACCCAATTTTATTGGCTAATCAATTAGGGACTGCATAAATTCGCGGTCTTACTGAACTCTAGGATATACTCCACAGTAATCCACATACCTGGGAAAATATTCCCTGCTCATTGGCTGCTGACTTGTGAGACGTCTCAACTGGGAAGCGTGTAATTTGATGTACTTTGGCTGAGGGCCTTACGTTGACCCAGAGTACCCTCTCCCCTCCCTGCCAGATAAGCCGTGAACCAATAGCATTAACATCGCAAAGATGTATAAGGGTTTGAATCTTAACCTGTCACGAAATGATGCTGTGAATTTTTTTTTCGGTCTCTAATAAAAAAAAAAGTTGTAAGTAAACCTTCAGAAAACCAATTTGCGGTACTATCTGATTTAGATAGTTGTAAAATATTATATATATGAGCTTAAGCTTTTCAATTTCTTTACAAGGGCAATTTTTTATTCGTTTTGCAACCAAACCACGTGCTACGTTGTATTTATAACTTGCGTTTGAACACAGTTGGACGAAACGCCATGCGCATGGACTTAATCCTCTTGAATTGATTGTGCGCGTTTCGTTTCATAATAAAAATGTCATACCTAAACGCGCCTACACAGAAAAAATAATAATTTCTATACTTTTTTACAATATTCTTTTGGAAAATAGTTTCTAAGATATAGTTTGTAATACAACAAGAAAGATTTGGTAACTTTATAAAACACATGGCTATGGCTGTTTTTGCACATATGAAATACGTTTTTTTAAAAATAATTCTAAGTATTTCATACAAAAATGTTATATATTAATTAATGTTTCATCAAGCATACATTTTTTCAACCATGGGAAAGAAAATCGAGAATTCTATAATTGTCTTTATTTAGTTTTATTATGCTTATTAATGTGCACTGTTAATATTGGAAACGAATTCACGGAACGGTTTACAGATAAATTTAATTATTGGAGGTACTGGGACAACACAAAGCATAAATTCCCGGGTAAGAATCCGAACGCAGTATTGCAGCGAACATTATTTTGTAGTGATGTTGTGTTCATGTAAATGTACACATTTACAAATATCTATAATTTTTATCTATAAAGAAGAACTAAAAAATATATAAAGTGGAAAAGTTAGCTTCTGATTTGATATTAATAGATACCTGCAAAAGTCGTGTCTATATTCGGAGAGCAACTAGAATATTAGAAAGTTTTAAAATAAGTTCTCAATGGACCACAAGTAGTTTATATATAATTCCCGTAGGACAAGAAACCAACAAGAACAGTACAAGATTCGAATGACCCAGTAGCACGCTAGTCGTCCCGAAAGTAAAATGCGGCAGCTGCCAGTGTATAGTAAGTAGATCCACGGTTATTTCGCGGATTAATTCGGTAGCAAAGTATACCTAAAGCACGTATGCTTTTGCTTCAATTTGGTGATTGGTAGAGACCTGCAAAATTCACGGATTCATTCGGCGATAGGCTAGAATTCAAACACATATACCTCTTAGATAATTTTGCTATTGGCTTACTGTTCATCTGGACGAATCTCAACCAGTTATAAACCCTCAACCAAAGAAGGATTGGATCACAGACAAACCAGCTGTGACGACTTACAAGTCGGCAGCCAATGAACTTGCGTTATTTGCCTGAGTGTACAGGGGTATGTGCAGTCTATCCTGAAGGCCATCGAAACCGCGAATTTTACAGGTCTCTACAAATTAATGGTAACGACAAGAAAACGGAACAACCCAACAAGGCTTGTTAAGACCTGCTTGCCCGGCAACACGTACAACGTGCAGAGAGCTTCGGAAGAAACAACGCGATTTGATATAACTGCTCGAGATATCCGAGTGAAGTCTGTTTAAGTAAAAACATCTGAGAACACGCTGAGTAGTGATATCTCTGTATTTCGTTTTTTTAGGAGAGCAAAAATGGGGGGGAAAAAGCGCGTGTTTTCAGTGTAATATTTAGGCATGAAACACCTGGCGCAGATTCTTGAAACTTCTAAGGAGACTTGAAATACACGTAGGGGAGACCGGGGCAAGTTGACGATGTTAAGCTTTGAAATGGCCTTTAACAGATAAATAAGCATATATAATATCTAATTTGGTACCAATACGAAGTACATACTAATTTCTACCTAAATATGTAAAAAGGTTGTATTACTTTGCGTAGTTCCGAAGTTATTGACAAGAAACCAATTAGTTAGCACATTCGTCATCTTGCCCCAGGAGTGGGGTAAGTTGACGAACCTATTGGGGTAAGATGACGAAACCAAAATATATATATTTATGGACAAAGTAAACAATAGTTTTATAGATATCCAACACTAAACAACGTGCAGGATGTAAAGAAGATATATTGTAACATATTTGAACGACTTTGATATAATTCCTTGACTTCATAATTGGAAAAGTTTTCGTGCCACCACTCATAACATGTGGAACACTGAATCCAGTCTTCATTTGGAGGTTCCACGTAAACTTCTTCACATGCAGGGCAAGAAACGCTATTTAGGCTTTATGGTTTTGCTACAGAATGATCAGAGCTTTGTTTTTCAGTTTTCTTAGTTTTTCTTTCATTTTTCTTCTCTTCATTCTGCTTCTTCTATCTATCTATTCGTCACTCCAACGCCTCCTTTCCGTTTTCCGCTTATAATATGCCTAGGCATCTACAATAAAATCAAACAAAATTGTTACGACTATTAACACAGGAACTATTTATAATATTTTATAATTTCATTATTATTTTTATTTTACTTAAATGTTCGTCATATCTGTACATCATTGGTTTAAATAACACATATAATACAAAATAATGCTCACACTGTCATTACCTATGGCAAGTTGACGATTGCAGGGGCAAGATGACGAATTCGTCATCTTGCCCCCGTCAACTTGCCCCAGCAGCCGTATTTTTGCTTTACCAAAATCACGAACAACATTAACAAATTTTCTTCAACAATCTATACACTAAAATACTCCCAAAAGTCAGCATTTCATTTTACATATATAAATATTTAAAACAAATGGACTTTTTTCTCGTAATAGCTTAACATACGTACCTTCAATATTACAACAATGGCTCACGAAACAGACTGCCTCTCAAAACTGCCACATTCAAACTGACTGGAAAATTCCGCTGCACCTGCCTAGTAGGTGCAGATGGTGACACACAAGGTCACAGGTGCGCCAACCGTCTATCTGTGTTTCTGGATTAGTTACATACGATTCGTAATCTTACCCCGTTCGCCAACTTACCCCGGTCTCCCCTATATCTTAAGTCCCCGCCATAAAATGTTATGGTTACTTTTCAAATCACACAGTTGGCCCCATGGCCCCCACAAGGGTGGGCTGGATGGACCCCTGGGTCCCAGCCCTGATTATTTTTAAATGTTTATCTATTATAATTTTTTACAAACTAGAAAAAACATATTGAATATTTTATGAATAAAGCTTAGTTTGGACTTATAAAATAATAACCGTAATTATAGCCTTATTTTCAGGTTAAATAACATTCTAAAAAGAGTGTAGGTAAGAAATAACCATGCAATTATAATGTAGCACGTGACTGTAAAATTTTAGGGGGGGGGGGGAGGGACCTGTCTCTGATCCTGGGTCCAGGACTCGTAGTCGAATGTGGAGCTATGGTTGGCCCTACGCATGACGAGAAGACTGCGCGCCAGTTCGGAGAAGAGACACCGCGCTAGAAGCACCAGCGAGCGTCTCGCTTATCATCCCTCCCATGGGGGAGGAATTATAATTTCCAAGACTTGAGACCTAATTTTTTTTTAGGTAGTTTTGCACCCGCCCGCTAGGTAGCAGCTTTCATATTTTTTTTTTTTTAAACTTAGCTACATTGATTGTGAGAAGTATGTAATGCGTAAGCTATTATCAGGCAAACAAACCAGTGAAAATTAATTCACTCTATTTTTTTGTAAGCCACATATTTTGTTAAATTTTTTCATCTCCTACTCATTTATATTTATAACATGACTTTTCTTATGACAAAACATCATTGTTTTTTTTTCGCAAGTCGAAATCAATTTTTTACTAAACAATTAGTCGTCAAGTAGATATATTAACATTATTAACCTAAAACGTTGTATTACAACCAGGGGCGCAACAACAGGGGGGGGAGGGTATTTTGCCCCCCTCTGAAACCTTGAAGTGGGGGCAAACGGGGGCAAAGAAAGTGCTGTGTAATCAATTTTTGGATAATAAAACTGCTTAAATAGCACCATTTTCCACCTTGAAATACAAATTTTCCCGCTTCAATAGGGGGGATCGGTGATTCTTTATAAAAAGGTATATTGCCCCCCCTTTGGAAATTTAGTTGTTGCGCCCCTGATTACAACCTATATCCCTAGGTTTTTTTTTGCTAGTAGTTATGGGACCACCCAACAGATAGCGTCACATGTCGCGCGAAACATGGCGTCTGTTTCCAATGTAAGAATCGCACTTCTATACCTGCCTCCTTGTTCTGTGATGCCGCCTCACTGACACAGATACACCCCACGACGGCTGGCAAATGGAAGCGGTGGGAGGGGTGTGGATGAGGAAAGGGGGAAAGGTAGAAGGAGAGGGGAAGGAACTTTATCGCGCGACGATCCCCAACGAGCGACCGCAAATCCGCTAACGATCGGCTCGCACGAGAGTGTTCGGCCCCACACTTGGGGAACGGCTTTGCCGCGCGCCGTATACTTTCCCACACGCGAGCATTCTCGATCAGGGAGAACTTGAACGAGGCGGAAACAGGGACGTTTATCGGACCCTGGGGGAAGGGATGAGAGGAAATCTGCCTCCTCAGGCGCTGTGTTAGAGAGGGTGCAGAATGGGCCGGAAAAATTTCTTGTTGACTACAAATGTGTAGAGACCGGAAAAATTCGCGTATTCATTCGCCGATAAGCTAGAAGTCAAATACATATACTTTTTAAATGATTTTGCTATTGGCTTACTGTTCATCTGGACGAATCTCAACCAATATATAAAACTCCAACCAAAGAAGGATCGAATCACAGACAAACCAGCTGAGACGACGACTTACAAGTCAGCAGCCAATGAACTGGCGTTATTTGGCCGAGTGTACAGGGAAATGTGCAGTCTATCCTGAAGGCCATTGAAACCGCGAATTTTTCGGGTCTCTACAAATGTGTGAAATAAAAGGCGAATAGAAAAAAAATTACACAGAAAATAAATTAGCGTGCTCTTAAGAAAGATTCCATTGGGCACCAGTTGCCAAGAGATAGCTTGTTATACTTAAAGAAAAAAAATGTAACTTTGTGTTATTTTTTTGCGTATATGAAATCTTTTTTTCTTTCTTTTCGAGATAATACTGAGGATGTCTTAGAAAAATTGGCGCATATTTTTGTTTTTAAATTGATGTTTTATTCAAGCATAAATGTTTTTAACCATGGTATAGATAAACGAATATTCAAGAATTAATTTTTTTTATCGTGTTTATCAATGTGCGCAGTTAATACTGGAAAGCTAATCAGAAGAAATTGGTTTACGAATTACTTTACCGTACTTTAACTATTGAAGGTACTGGGACAACACAAAGCAAAAATTTCCCGCGTAAGAATCCGAACCCAGTTTTACTGCAAACACTGTTTTGTAGTGATAAAGTTGTTTTCATGTATGTCAATGTACAAATTTCCCTGTTCCATTTACAAAAAAAAAAGAAACTGACACTGAATTAAATATCGACTTATATTTATATTCAACTCATTATCAACAGACATGCTTTCAATGGAGATAATTTTTACTCAGTGTGTAGTTAGTTTGGAATGCATGTTGCGAAGAAGGAAGCAGCTTCCTACGAGATAGGATATGTAGATGCTGGCTCAGGATGGACAGTGTAGTGCTAAAGTTTGCAAAAAAAAAATCATGCCTCGTACGTTTTAGGATTGTGTTGAACCGGGAATGTGGATAGATAAGGGGGGGGGGGGGGGGGCTGTTCCGGGCGAAAGAATACATAGATCTGTCTTGGGCGGAAGTCATCTCTATTGCCACGATAGTAAAAAATAAATAAAGTTATTTTATTTAACAATAGTGTGGCTTTTTGACTGATTTCATTGACGGTGAATGCTTAATGTGGCTGACTCATTTAACACGGATTCAGCAAAAGTGAAAACTTACTTTTTAGAAATGTGGTGTTTATAATTTTTCCGTTCTATTTTTTTTTTCTCTTCGTTAGGGGTGGCAACTACTTCCCACCCTCCAATGTGCCACCCTTCCCCCCCCCCCCCCCAATTGATACGCCTTTTGACTCTGCCATGTAACCTGTAACGATTCCGACGCGTTGCAGTATATGTTGGGATATTTCATGTTTTAGCGCTGCTGTTTCCGTCCGTGTTTTCGGGCAAGTAATCCGATAGCTAAATTATGATGCATACACAGTAATTATTATTTTTTTTTGTATTTTTAAAAGGATAGTCCTTGGAACTTCTGTTGCCAACGATTATCACTTGTAAAATTGCAATTCAGAGCTTTGTACCATTTATAATTTTACAGAGCTCTTCCTTGTAGTTTAACAAGTGTAATCGTTGTCAACTGAGTTTCGCAATGATTTTCCTAAAGAAGTGCAAAATCATTTTACAGTGTATTGCACTTATCGCTACCGTCTGAGCATTGCAATTTTTTTTTCCTTTTTCGTCAAGCTCTGATGACGTCATAACCTCGACTGACCCTACCCTGATGGGAAAGAAGTTTCATTAACAAATTGGTTGTCTGTAAAGTCGGTTTACGGACGATAGTTTAACGTGACAACGTCATAACAAAACATTGATGAAATGATTGCATACTTTTATGAATAAAATTGAATCATTTTATTTTAATAATAAAAGAATAAATACTTGAAATTATACTAGTAATCAGATTTTTAAAATGCAAGAATAATTAACCTTTATTGCCGAAATTGTTGTTGTAATAAGCAATGAAAATCACATTAACTTTTCACTTCACTTTATAAACAGTCGACGGAACAGTTCACGTGTAGATGACTTATAATTAATTTTTAAAAAAAACTGGCGTTTAGCTATAAAGTTTAAATATAATTATGAACAATTTTTCATATAAATAACTGTAATCAAATATCTATCATCAATTATATGAATCACCATAATTTTTTAGTCAATTGTAACATAACCTATTATTACTGCACTCGCCGACAGCGTAACGGAACACAGCGTAACGGAACAATGAGTGTAACGGGACACAGCGTAACGGAACAATGTGCGTAACGGGACACTTTTTCGTGCGTGCAGCCGGCGTTCATCGATTTATTAGAAGTTGTCACGTCAAAAAAAAAAAATTGTAAGAAAACAGCGAGGTAGCAACAAGTAGTGCCGGGGAGTGTACATCAGGGGATTTCCTCGTGTTTGTACATTCCCCCAACCTTCTTCCGGCGACACAGGAAGCTCGAGGTCACCGGACCACCGGGGAGAGTAGAGGGAGAGATAGAGAGAGAGAGAGAGAGAGAGAGAGAGTTCTCAGGAATGAATCTCGTGTCTGTGCTTCTCTTCCCCCCCCCCCCCCCCCCGCATAACACTGAGAGAAAGAGGGTTGAATCAACAAACCGAACCATTCCGACCGCGGAACCTCGGCCGCCGTGATCTGTAATGTCGTCGCGTTCTTGTAGTGAGGGTGTCGTGAACGAAGCTAATACAAGCACCCAAACGATGCATTGTACAAACACTTTTTTTTTTTGCCCAGCCCAGCCCATGTCTCCTCCCGGGTCTTCATTTTATTTTTTTTACGTTTAACACGGTTGCGCTTGTAGACTTTTTTTTAGTGGACGAAATTCAACAAATTGAAAAAAAAAAATATGTATTCCATCCTATTTTTTTTTGCATAATCAGCTGGCAAAGTGCAGTATGGATAAGGATAGCCAATTGGAGTAAAAAAAACACTGCATTTTTAAATTTTATTTTTAAAGGCAATACTGCTTCTGCGTGGTGTTTTTTTTCAAATTCCTTTCAGAAAAATTTATTTAATTTTATTTAACATTTCGAAATTATAAAAAATTCAGAGGATTTGAAAAGGCTAGTTAAAATTAAATATTTTTATCTGCAAGAAATTGAACCACATCACATAGTAGTCAGTGAAAGTGACTTTAAACCTCCTCATTCATACTGCACAAAAACGTTTAAAATGCAATTTCGCCAGATAATTATGCAAAAATTATTATATACATTTCATTTTGTGAAAGTTCAGCCACTCAAAAAGTCGGCAAGTTTAACCGCGTGGAAGATGAATATGAAACAAAGACCTGGAGCGGAACATACACCCTTAACCTGCACTCTTAACGCATGGATTACTGCACTACGCATGGCTGAGCCCAGGGGGGTTTCCCTGTGTATATGCAGATTTTACATGGGCCACCCCCCTTAATCAGTTATAGCCCAGAGTTAAGACTGTGGCATGAATCGCTGTCATGGATTGCCAATCCCCGATCAAAGCAAGGCTGTCCCTCCTGCGTGGTTGAAACCCCGTATGATCAAGGCCTGAGACACTCTAAGTCTTCTCAACCCAGCACACTTAGGATAAGTTAGGTTGGGCTAAAAAAAATAATCATGAAGGTAAACGTAATATTGTGAATCGGGGATTGATAAAAAATTTAACGACCACTCCAAAACTATGTTCTAAGGGCAACTTTTTCGACCGTTGTGAAGTTCCCCGCTTATCACACACCACGTGTATAAGGCCCAGATGGCTCGTTTCGCAAGATTCTGCATCCCTTCCCGCCCTGTGAATCGTACTGGTCTTACGCCCCTTGGTCGCTGGTTCGAGTCTCGGCACGCCGGGGCAGGCCTGCTTCCTGGACCAGGGGTCGGCGAAACCGCGGCTCTGCAACTCACTGCGCTGCCATAGCACATAAAAAAAAATTTCCGAACAAAACCAAACGGCCCAATCACAAGGCATGTCCTCAACCTACGCTCGCACCTACCATCACACGCATCCACCCGGGGTTTCTTGTTTTAATAGTTTTTTTTTTGACGTGACAACGTCTAATAAATCGATGAACGCCGGCTGCACGCACGAAAAAGTGTCCCGTTACGCACATTGTACGCTTGCGCCGCATCTATCTCTCTTCCACTCGATTGGAACAACCATCGATTTGACTTTTTCGAGGCACATTAAACTTGAAACACTCCCATTCGTTTCCTACTTTTCCTATCATCGTCCTATCCTTAACAGAATAACACAGATTGGAAGAAGTTTAATAGCAAACATGTATAAAAGTTATAGTTAAAATAATCTCTTCGTTAAAGTAATAAACATATTTGAATTAAATGAGTGCAAATAAAAGTAAATTTATCAATTAAATTGTAGATTTCATTTCACTCCTTCTTTGCATGCATACAAAATAGTGATAATTCAATAAAAATGATTAATTTTATTCATAAAAGTATGCAATCATTTCATCAATGTTTTGTTATGACGTCGCGTTAAACTATCGTCCGTAAACCGACTTTACAGACAACCATTTTTTTTTTAATTTACGTGTTTTTCCCCCCTAAGTAGTCTTTATTTTTAGACTTTTATGTTGAATTCGTAAATAAAATATTATGATTTTATATAACCCTTTTTTATCTTCTTTAAATTAAGCGTATAGATCCGGGGAAAATACAAGTTGCGTCTCTCTAAAGAACTGGAGAATCTGTTTGCTCTGTATTCGTCTCATCTCAACTCGAAAGTTCTGCCGACCTTTGTCCCGGACGTCATCATGTCGTAACACTCCAGACCTCCGGCTAGCCTAACACGTGAAGAAATTAGTTGGGCGTTAAAAAAAAAAGAAGTTCGGAAAGGTTTTTTTACTGCCGACGAATGACTTCTTAAATAAGGACTCTCGGACATGAACTGAATTTAAAAGTTTTTTTTTTAATTTATCCTTTATGAAAATTCACAAGTCACAGTGACCGCCATCTTCCGACCACACAAATACATGTCGGATATACGAACAGGTCGCACAAAACATCTTCACTGACTCCAAAACACAATTTTACTGCTCGTAGGTACCGAAAATTCAATTTTAAATCATGTACGCAAGTAAATCCTGTGGTTGCTTGCGACTCGTGGTACTAGCCGAAGGACTCAGTCCTCGGAACAAAGACGGAGTTACTCGTTTTTTTTTTTTTTTTTTTTTTTTTGGCTGTGGTCTAACGACCGTGGTCTAACGAATTCTAATTTGAAAGTCCCGAAAAGTTTTTTAAGTTCGGCGTAGCCTGGACCATAACCGAAAAATTCTCACTTCGCCACATTATTATTTTAATCTGAGCCACCGCCCGACACGCAACCTATCGGTACCTCTTACAGACGCTGACTGACGCCTTGGCCACGCCTTTGTCCTCCAAGAGAGAAAAAAAAAAGTGCTCACGTGACGTAATGTCTGACCAATCACAAAATTACACAGAAAAATATCAGCCAATCATGGCACCCACAATTATGAATCTAATAAACACTATCAACTATTTTTTTTATTGTCTTACATTTTACCCCTACGAGGGTGAATTATATAATGGATATGTTTTTTTTTAAAAAAGAAAGTAAAATTTATTACGTGTGGTACAATGTTTTAGATAGAAATTACAAATAATCAAATACCACCAACTTTTATTTATCATTTCATGAAATTCACCCCTACCATTAGTGAAGTTTTTTACCCTTGAGGAATTTAAAATGGGTGAGTGCGGTGTAGAAAGTAATTAGTACCTCACAATTTACTAGATTATTAGGTAACAGATAAGGCATTAATAATATACTTTCAGAGTTACCTATGGAGAGTAGCGTTATTATATCTGGTGCAAGTAATCTTTATTGAAATTAAATAGGCTTGTATTATCACTTTCAAATATAAACTCTGATTTTAAATGTAACCTTGTAAAAACCTCACATTTTATTAAGTATATCACTTAAGTTACGAATGTTTGAAATCTAAAAAAATAACCCGTGTTATTTAAAGTACACTTTAATAAACCATTGAGTAAGGTGACAATTCATCAACAAATATGCGGAAAGGCGAAAGAAGATTTTCATGATGTCACATAGTTAATAAGTTACATGGTTATAAAACCACATTTCCTTTCACTGTCTCTAAAAGCAACCACGCCTTTTTTCATGATTCTTAACTAAGTCGCCAGGCGTTTTTTTAATCTTAAAAAGACTAGTTTCAAAACTTTTTGAAGTAGAATTTTTTTTTAAGATGCATCCGCTTTTATGATAAGATTTTTAAACTATTTCAGATAAGATAAGATTATGTGTGTTGAGAAATCACTGCATTTGTCATCCAGGCGTTAAAAGAAATCACTTCACTAAACTAGCTAAATTATAATTGACGAACTGCTGCAATGTAATATTCTTGTGTTGCCTGTGTAGTGAGACAGGAGTTTGATAAGCTAATTATATATCATTAATATTTTAAAAGAAAAGAAAATAAAAAAATTCAAAATTTTAATTTAGGTTTATTCATTTTTTAAATATTTATTATTTTCTCAATTTAATATTCACTTTTCATTTTCATTAAATTTGTTTATTTATTTTTATAAATATTAATTATTTTTTATATTTAATAATAAATATTAAAATTAATATTTTAATTTGATGTTCGATTTTAATTTTTATCAAATTTTTTTATTAAATGTTTTATTATATTTATTTCTTTATTTTGTAAGTATTAAATAACCAATAATATTATTTTACATTAATAATTTAATAATATTTAGTATTAACTATATTAAATAATAATATTTTAATTTATATATATAAATAATACATACGGATAGTTAACATCAATTATTTTATATTGGAGCACTTGAAAAAGTATAAAGGCACAAAAAAAAAGGGACGAAAAAGATACCGCAACGCACTGCTAAACGGAGCCGACTATACTCTTCATGACATCACGCGCTTGAAAGCAGGTCTGGGCTGCATCCGAATACTAGCCTAATGGAGCCCTTAGCTAAGAGATCCGCTAGAAGTGCATCGTAGTGGACGCGACCATCGCTATGTTGCTTCCGAATTATCACAAGGGATGCAACGGCATTCCTACCTGTGTCCACTAAAATCGAGACTTCTAGGGATGCGATACTTGCATCTACTGATGGGCCCCTACATCATCCATTACCTTAGATTGTTGGCACAAGATTTGTTTAAAACGTTATAAGACATAAGTGAGAACTCAAATAATGAAAATCACAGAAAGGCAAACTTAAACTTACAGAGGTATTTAATTCTCACAAAAAGTATTTTTTTAATATTTTGAGATTCGTAACAAACAATTTTATTTTGATCGCTAACATTTATAACATCCACGATGCATTAATGTTTTTTTTTTAAATTGGTCTTTATTTTTTTTACGTTTTGCTGAATATTCGTAGACATCACGGCTAAAAATTGCTTCGTGCACATTAGTACGACCAACTGTCAACAGGCGGTGCTAGCAGTAAAAGTATTCGGATATCATCCATCCATTAGAAATGCGTCCTCTACATTGTGGCTGCATTCGGTAATGGATGTAGGGATGTGTGTGCTGTGGACACATGCCTATGTTTTAGGATACAGCTCAGGTCTGCAGGAGGTACGCCCTAGCTGTGATTTTGGAGTTGCGCGTAATGACTGGTACCGTTCAGCGGATTACTTATTTCCTACGAAAAACTGTTTCATAAATTACCTTTGAATCATCTTTTTTCCTCCATAATTGGCTTTGAAAGCTAAATTTCTACCATTTCGTAGAATTGCCCATAAATGTAACTAAATTGACACAGTGATGAAATTTAGAGATAATAAAACGACGCAACTGGCTTCCTATTCACACTATTATATCACCACCTATTTTGTCATTTATTTTGAAGAACTGAGACATATTTATTTGTCAAATAATATTGAAGTGAAACTTCTTTGGTAAGGGGACTAAAATTTTCGAGCGTTACGAAAATTTCCATCGCGTGAGGGGAATAGTTGGATACGTGGTGGGAGAACCGGGAAAGGAGTGTAAAAGTTAAGTGCGTGAAGGGGGGGGGGGACCGGTGGAGGAGGTGATGGCAAGAGAGAGGAAGAAATGAAGCAGCATGCTTGCACACTTGCATACGTGTGCAATAGTATAATTTAGCGCTTGTATACATATTTTTGATCTGTGACCTCAGCCAAAGAGAATTATGTTTTCTATACCTAGGGGCAGGCATATTTCGCGAAAAGATCAGAGCACTTATTAGACTGCAACAAGGTACACCCGCAACTGTGGTTCCTTCCTTGCGATTGGCGGCCGTCTGCGAGAGAAGTAGTTGCCTTATTTGACCGGGCCACTCAGGATGCGTTTACTTCCGCACTGAATCACTGTGAGTAGTGTTGTTACAATCGACATAAATAGGAAATAAACTACCCAATCACGAAACACAGATGATGCTACAGTGTTTTAACTTTCAACTGGTCTCGGAATCTTTTCGCGAAATATGCATGCCCCTACCTATACCTAATAATATAATAAGCAAGAAGTTTCACTTCTGTAGCACGTAGACTCCACTCACACATTTTTTATATATATGTCAATAAGATTTATAATAGCGTAAGCGTTTCACATAATTAATTTTGAAAAATTGCAGACGGTAATCGTGCCTAACTGTGTGAAGATATATCTTGTTTGTATTTAATTTAAGTTGTAGATTTTAGGATCGGTAGCGACAGGAAAAATTCGCGAATTCATTTCGCAACATCACTAGACTCCAAATACGGTTACGTCTTTGCTGTTTGGGTGATTTGAGCCGCAGTTTACCTGAATGACTCAGAGCCAACGAAAAAAAAAAAAAAAAAAAAAAAACTCAACAAAATATTTGATCGAATCACAAGCATCTCAGGTAACACGTGTCACTATCCAATGAGCATGCGTAGTTTTCCCGATTTACACAGATGATCGTGGAGTCTATCCTGGAGGTCATTGAAACCGTGATTTTTTTTTCAGTCCCTCAGAATTGCAACTTACATGGGACCGTGGTACTGGTACTGCTTTGTAAAAACTTTATGATACCGAAAGGAAGTTCTTTTTTTTATTATTGGCCCTTTGGCGAATAAACGTCGTGAAGTGTGCATCTGGTGATGGTGCTCGCCCTCCGAATGCGTCCAAAAAAAAAAAAAAAAAGTCCCTCATCTCCTCGCGTGGACGTAAACGCTAGCAGACAGTCGTCGGCAGTTCCTCTCCTTCCCCCGTCTCTCTCTCTCTCTCTCTCTATCTTCTTTCGACGCGCTTCTCTCCTCGCTTTCTTCGGGCCACGTGCGTGACCTCTCCGAGGTCAGCTCCGCCCTTATCACCCCCTGCCCCCCCTCCCCATGTAGCTTTCGCGCCTCTGGGGCCCCGCGGAACCCTTCCGTGCAGCGCGAGACAACCTCCTCCCCCCCCCCCCTCCCCTTCCTAACACCAGCCCCTTCTTATTCGCTGTCGCGGAGATGAACGGCGATCCTGACCATAGAGAAAGGCGAAATCCGCGTTTATTCCCCTGGCACCGCCGGATGGGACACCACGCGATCAAGGCCGTCGGGTAGTTTCTTTCTGTTGGAGGAGGGGGGGGGGGGAGGAAAATAAAAATGCTTACATTTTTTTATGTTCAAGGGCTCCGCCTATCTGGGCACACACACGGTGCGCAGAGTTTCAGGGAAAAAAAACAGCGCGATTTGCAAAACTACTCAAGATATCCGAGTGGGGTCTGTCCACAAAAAAGGCATTTAAGAGTTCGCTGAGGGCCGAAAAGTACTTTTGATTTCGGATTAAGTTCTTAAACTGTATTTTTTAGAAGAGTTAAAATTGCTAAAACGCGTGTTTTTTTAGAGTCATTTTTAGGCGTAAAACAACCAGCACACATTCTTGAAAGCACTTAAGGGACTTGCATTACACCTTTGTCTTCATTTCTCTGCTGTATAATGTAACGGTCGCCGCTCAAATTCCACAGTTATCCTGTGACGAGAAGACTGCGCGCCAGTTCAGAGCCTTGAGCTTAGAGGCTATACCGCGCTAGAAATACCAGCAAGCGTCGCGCTTATCATTCCGTCTCACTAACACACATACATCACTGACGAAGCGGGTCCCTTAACATCTTAGCTCCTAGTATATGTACTGCATTTGTTGGGAGTAATTACCTGAACGGAAGTCGCATGGACGGAAATGTGTAACCACCACGGTGCTGCCATCTGTAACGAATTGCGTGAACCAAAGCTCACAAAGACAAATGTAAACCTTGTATTAACAGTTTAGTGATTTTTTTTTAACCCGATGGGCAGTTTTTAAATAAAGTTCCTTATCGAAAATTAGGCCCAAGCCGGGGTTTGGTTTTTTTTTTTTTCAATTTTTTTTCTCACTTTTATCGGCGTGGTTTAATGATTAAATACTAGTCGACGTAGCTGCTCCTGCAGCGAATTCTAGCGGTGGGTGCGTAAACTACGTGTGATTCGCGTCCAGAAGTGTTTGTGAAAAAGAAAAAAAACAATTTGCGTATATATTTATCACGCTCGGCGTTATTTCAAAGAATTCTACGTTAAATTCCGTTCTCGAGTTTCGTATGTAACTGCAACATGAGAACACACGAATTCGCTCGTTCCCGACATTAAATGTTACACATCCCTGGCGAGTACTGAAAGTCTCGCTCACATTTTTTTTTTACGTCCACCGCCCATCCCGTATTAGGTACTTCGCTCCTCACATAAGAGCTAATTATTACGAGTCTAGTTCGGGGAGCTCATCCATGGCACGTTCCCTCTGGCGGGTGCTTCCGGCCGCCATTTTGTTCCCACGACCGCGAGCGGTAGCTTCGCTCTGCGCTCCCCCTTTTCAACTTCCCGCTTTTTCCTCTTCTTCGCAGAGTACGGGCACACTGTTAGAAATTGCAGTAAATTTACGGACTTTTCAACGAAGTATTCACCTATTTTGAAAGAACAGTTCGTAATTTCTTCGAAGAGATCTTTGGAGAAATTAACACCGTATTTCGACTTCCGTGTTCTGATTTGTTTCTGTATGAACAGGATAAACACATACCTGGAAGGACTAACTGTTAGAGACCGGAAAAATTCGCGGATTCATTTCACGACAGCCTGAAATTCAAATAGTTATACCTAAGTGCTGCCTCTGCTATTGGCTCACAACTCACCTGGACGACTCTGGGCCAGTGAGAAACACTCAACCGAAGCTGTATCGAATCACAGGCCGCTACGTTGGGACACCTCCACAAGACAGCAGCCAATGAGAGGGTGAGATTTGACCGAGTGTAAGTAGAACTATAAAGTTCATCCTAGAGGTCATTGAACCCGCGAATTTTTCCGGTCCCTACTAATTGTTAGAGACCTGCAAAATTCGCGGATTCATTTCGTGATATGCTACAATTCAAATAATTATACCTTAGCGCTGCTTCTGCAATTGGTTCAATGTTAATCTGGAGGACTGAGGGCCAATTAGAGACCCTCGCTCAAAAAAGTGTCGAATCACAGACACTCAGTCGAGACGACTCACAAGTCAGCAGCCAATGAACAGGTGGCATTTGCCCGAGTGTGTAGAGTGTAGTAGAGTCTATCCTGGAGGTCATTGAATCCGCGAATTTTGCAGGTCTCTACTAATTGTGTATTTTGCAATTTTTGAATGTTTTGCTTATACATCAGTATTATTCTTGAGGATTTATGTTTAAAGGGAGTGAACCTAGAACTCGTAAATTTACTAATATGACGGCCAATCCAGCACGAGGATAATTTGTAACTCGCGTACTTCGTAACTTTAACGTGAACATTTTTAACAATGTACGATAAGCCACTGATAGCCAGCAGCGCCACATGTCCAAGAACTGTGATGATATCATTTCGTGCGGCCCGTATGAAGAAATATTATTTTAAACAAAGAAACAATAAGGTTTACTGTCGTGTATTAGCTGTCTTTTGTTTGCATACATGTAGAATAATGTCAGCTGATCGTGTCAACTATTCACACATACTCACACAAACATTGAAAATTATTTTTATATTTTTGTAATAAGTATGTTGTTTCATGGCAGTTCTTTGATTTTTTTTTGTAAATAATATTCAAGAGAATTATTTTTAGTTTTTTTTTCACGACATTTTGCATTTATTGGTTATTCTAAAGTGTAATAGGGCAAACAAAAATTATTGCAAGAAATTAAATGTTAATTCATATATGTTTGTCTCTCGTAATTTCAAATATGACATCTTCCCCTAAAAGCTTGTGTCTTTAAACAATCCACGAATGAAAATCATTGTAACTTTACTTCCTTCACGATATACGTGCAGAGTAGACAAAAAAAAAGACTAATGAAAAAACATTTCGTGTAATGTAGTCATTTAAGACGGCGGCCCAACAGATAAAAACAAGATAGCGGACATGGTGTCAAAATGGGGGGGAAAAAAGTGGCTGAGATATTCAGGGATTGGGGCGCTCGATGACAATGTTGCAGAGTCCGAGATGGCGACTGAGGTCAATATCCATTTCTGAGTTCAAGGTCAAAGTCAAAGGTCAAGGGCATCCTATATGTCAGAGTTAAATATGGCGACAGTAACTAAAAGTGCAACGGCGACGTGAAAAATCCAAGATGGCCGCCGTGACATCATCGGAGATGAAGGTTCCAAGGCAGCAGAAGCCACCGCCGCCGCCACGCACTGGCACCCGTCCCAGTATCCCCTTTACTATATACTTATATACTACTTACGAGCTTCAGAACACGCCCTCTGCAAAGATGAGATAGAGTGAGAGAGAGAGGAGAGAGAGGAGAGAGAGGGAGAGAGAGAGAGAGAGCACTTCCTGTGCGCGCAGCTGTTGTCGATATGTCACATGCGCCGCGCCGCGGGCCCCATTAGACCTCGTTAATCCGAGCCGGTCGGAACAGTCCCACGAGGACAGAGCAGCGAACACCCACGGGTTGACCCCTCCTCCCTTCCCCCCCTCCCCCCCCCCCCGTCACGCCCCATTGGCCCATTAAGTCATCTGCCATGTGTTTGCTGTGCGAATAGCCGGCTCGTCCCGCTTTGCGGGGCGATGGTTTTTACAGCCGTTCCCTTTTCTTCGGGAGCGCTGCTTGCTTGCTTGCTTTTTTTTTTTTTTTTTTAATATTCGTGTCGCACGTACTGTAAACACAGACGATGCTACAGTGTTCCAACTCTCCTCAGCTATCAGATAGTCTTGAAATCTTTTCGCGAGTAATACATATTTGCCGCTACTTACTGCACATTGTTACAAGTACTTTTTTTTTTATTATAACCTTCCTTGACTGAAACAAAACACTTAAAAAAAAAAATTCAAAAGTTTTTTTTAGAATACATGGAATTAGATACTGTAATAATTAGAGACCTGAAAAATTCGCGGGTTCATTTCGTGTTATGCTAAAATTCAAATAATTATACCTTAGTGCTGCTTCTGTCATTGGTTCACTGTTAATTTGGAGGACTGAGGGCCAATTAGAGACCCTCACTTATATAAGTGTCAAATCACAGGCCACCCAGTCGAGACGACTCACAAGTCAACAGCCAATGAACAGTTGGCATTTTCAGAGTGTGTAGAGGATATTGGAGTCTATCCTGGAGGTCATTGAACCCGCGAATTTTTCCGGTCTCTAGTAATAATGGGAAAAAAAGTGGCAGAGATATTCAGGGATTGGGGCGCTCGATGACAATGTTGCAGAGTCCAAGATGGCGACTGAGGTCAATATCCATTTCTAAGTTCAAGGTCAAGGTCAAAGGTCAAGGGCATCCTATATATCAGAGTTAAATATGGCGACAGTAACTAAAAGTGCAACGGTGACGTCAAAATCCAAGATTGCCGCCATGACATCATCGGAGATGTTGGTTCCAAGGCTAAAATTCAAATAATTATACCTTAGATCATCTTCTGTCATTGTCTCACAGATTAACGGTAAGGACCCTGGGAAACGAGTAGCAAACCGGAAACTTCACTGAATCATTTGATGTCAGTATAAAATCCACAGTTATATGTATACGCTATCCACATATGCTTTCCTATTGGCTGATTCATTACTGTATTCCTCCACTTATTTTAAATAGGTCGATGTGATTCAGTCTCTACTAATAGATGTTGGTTGAATGGCTTGAAATAGTACGTAGAGGGGAGTGCCTAAACAAACGTGATACACTTATCAAATGTTTAGAGAGTTCTACAAGTTTGCAATTCACCTTGCTAAAAAAATAATCCAAGAAACTTAAGTGTCTCTAGAAATTAAAAGAGTAACCTCAACCAAATAAGTAGTTACCGAATCCCAAGAAACTCAGTTAAGACGTCTCACAAGTCAGCAGCCAATGAAGAGGTGACATTGAGCCCGAGTATAAATAGGACTGTGGAGTCTATCCTAGAGATACTTGAACAAAACAAAATTTCCAGTCCTTTAGCTGGAATGCACTACCAGCATATACTCTGTGCTATACGTAGGTACTAGTCCCCAATCTGGAAGCGGTGCGTGTTGAGAATGATAGTGAAACTGTTGTCCAAACCCCTTGTTGACGTAGTTTTTTTTAAATAAACAATTATAATTTCTTTTAATACCTCCTGAAAAATTTCCACTTTTCAGGTTTGAACAAAGCATGCCAGCCTAACTAAATCCCCCGCTCCCCCTAGTCTTTCTGAGTTTTTTTTTTTTTTCGTATATGCAGAACTAAGATCATTTAGCGAATTCTTCTAGTTAACAACTGTCCTGTACAGAGTTTTAGAAAATTATTGTTGGACATAAGTTAAAATGGCTGCCAGGAATACAAAAAAAAATCTAATTTTCTTACAGGAATCTATGTCTGGTAGCAACGTAACCCTGAAGATTGGAATTTTGCGGGCATCGGCGCGCCACTGCGCTGGCCGAAAAGACGCGCGATCACACAGCCGTGACGTTTCAACGTTTCAACGTTTCAACGTTTCAACGATCCGCGCGGAACAGGGTTACAGGTCGGGCTCGTATGTCCCGGAATGGCATTTGACCGTTTATTTTATGTTGGCTTTTTTTAAAACTTGATTTTAGAAGTGTAGAAGGCGGTGGTTGAGTTGAAGATGTCGCACACAACATATTCGAGTATTCAGGGTTTAGCTGGTTAATTGAATCCGCGAACTCATGTGGCCAGAGTAGTACTGGAAGAGGTGTCGTTTTAATGCGGTTCATTTGCAAACGTAACAAAAACATATAATAAAAAAAATTACTTATATTTGGAGTTCATCCTGACATCGAATAAATCCCAGATCTTTGTTTGGCATCCAATCACGATTTTGGAGCAGCGAATCGATACCTGAGTGGTCAGTAGTTACTGTAATCTTGAAGGTGACACTTTGATTTTTAAGAAAAATTGCAACATATTCACTGGACGTTTTGCAGACACGGTAGATTAGATAGTGTCTTCGAAATCAGTAATTTATCTTGTTCCCTGATGTTTGGTTGAGTAAGATATCTACTGAAGAGAGGCGATTTTCCCCTCCGCGGAAGATATCATAAGTACACATCCGTAATTGACAGATCAAGAGCTCACTGCATATTCCCATTTCAAAACTGTTAAGATAAGATAGTGTTGTAAAAAAATTAAGTCACAAGTACTTAATAAAGCTATGATTATATCGCGGATTCATCGGGTAGCAAAGTAGATTTTAAGCACATATGCATCTGCTTCACGCTGGTTATTGGAATACAGTGCTCGCGACACGCCCCCTTGACAACAATGAGCCAGTTGTAAACAAGGAGGAGAAGTGGTTACCCAATCACGTGTGACGCGCCGAAGGATGTGACCTTATCGACCAATGTGCATCCTTAAAAGTCTTGATATTTCAAATGCAAGTTGAGTCTAGCCTGGAGTGAAATTAATCCGCTAAATAATCGTGGCCCTAGCAAGTAATCCGTTGACTTTCATTTAATGGATAAAGGCCACGTAGAAAAAAAAAGATCTCTAGCCGAGGTTTTTGAATTTTTGGGGCTCATATCGTCTATCCACCCAAAATAAGGAGTGGTCCTGCAGTTAAGAAAACAGCCGATAGAAAGGCGGAAGTGGGGAGAGAATATATATGAATGCTAATTTTAGCCCGAAACCAAATGAATCAGTGAAATTTCCGGGTCTCTACACATCACATCCGAATTATATCCAATGATTTTGATTCCACCCTGGTGAGAAAATAACATGAATTGCGTAAGCTTTCCAGTCACAGTACCGATAGTGGATAAGCTCCGCTTTTTCGAAACATTGCCTAAAGTCTTACCAGTATTAATTTGATGGTTTGACAGAATCAAAGTTTATGTGCTGCGCATTATTGTTATCTCATACCCATATTTTCAATAAAAATTAAATTGTGCATTTATTTTTTAAAAAAATTGGGGTCATTTTACGAATGGAGCAATGCCTGTTGAGGAAATGTGAATGTTAATGATAATATTTTTTGCAGGATTCCAGATTAAGTGGTTTACGAATTATTGCAACATATCTCCATTTTTTTCTGCTCCATTTAATTGCTTATCTAGTAGTGGGCTTAGATTTTTAATTGTGTGCGTTTTTGGTTCGAAATTCGCAACACTGCACCGTGTTACAACGTTCTCTTCAGAAACACGAGAAGTCGGTGAACAAATTCTGTGTATTCTATGCTACTATGAATAACATATTTGTTCGGAGATTATTTAAAAAGAAATGTTTTTGATGTGACGTGTATTTTTCTCGTCTGCTATGTGATGATCTTTATCGAAGCGGAACATCCGTGGATCGAGAGACGTGCCAACATCCACAAATCCTCGAGTATCTGGGCGGCATCCGGCCTCCGACCTCCTGCGACGCGGTACTCAGTCATGGATACACCGACGAGAAGAGCTCGGAATTCGATTTCCTCCAATTCCAGTCCTCTCCCTTTCCGTCCTCAGATCCCATTCACCCTCCGTCCTTTCTTCCGCTTCCTCGGTTCTCCTCTTTTCTACGCGCACAGCCCGCGCGGTCGCTGCGAGAGATTGGAAGAATGAATCATGGTTAGAGATGGTGATTTATTTGCCGGAGTACCCATTTTTTTCCCCCTGCGGATTCATCCCACTCTTAGCTAGACTTTACTTGCATACGTGCACAGAAAAATTCGCGGATTAATTTCGCGATAGGTAGAGAGACCCGGAAATTTTTCGCGAATTCGCCTGGCCTCAGGGGTCATATAGGTAGGGGCAGGCAATTTTCGCGAAAAAGATCTGAACGCCCATTAGACTGCAATACAGCATGCCTGCGCCATCAGTACTTTCCCTCGCGATTGGAGGCCGTCTGCAAACGAAGATATGCCCTTATTTGACCGGGCCAATCAGGATGCGTGTGCTTCCGCACCGAATTACTGTGATTGGTAGGGGCAGGAATTTTTCGCGAAGAGATCTGAACACTTATTAGACTGCAACAAGGTATACCCGCACCAGCGTTTTCTTCCTTGTGATTGGCGGCCGTCTGCGAGAGAAGTCGTTGTTGCCTTGTTTGACCGAGCCGCTCAGGGCGCGTTTGTTCCGCACTGAATCACTGTGATTGGTGTTGTTACAATCGATATGTACCTGGGAGAAACTCACCCAATCACGAAACACAGACGGTGCTACAGTGTTTTAACTTTCATATAGTCTCGAAATCTTTTCGCGAAATCTGCATGCCCCTAGTGATTGGTGTTCTAACAGTAGACCTGTATCTGAAATAAACTCGCCCGATCACGAAACACGGGCGATGCTACAGTGTTTTGGCTCTCAGCTTGTCTCGAAATCTTTCCGCGAAAATGACATGACTCTAGTCATAGGTGTGCTCAACCCATTTTGTTTTGCTTTCCCGTCGGTTAGTATCTTAGCGGGAACATTTTTATCCTTATGATTGGCACTACCTGATTTGCTTACTTATCTCCTAGCTGGTATTCGTTGGCTCACGGTCGTTGATGGGGCGTGTCAAAATAACTGCCGTCCAATCATGGACAAAATGCGAGAGTATGAAGGGTTTGAATTCTAGCTTGCGACTAAACTAATCCGTAAAGATCTGTAAAATTCGCGATTTCAAATCCCTAAAGGATAGACTCCATGATCCTTTATGCACTCGTGCAAATTACATCTGCTGATTGGTTAACACCTGTTGACTGGAATGATCGTGATTCACTAATTCTTCTGTTAAATATTTTTCATTGGCCCAGAGTCCTTCAGATAAACTGTGGCCCAATCACTGAAGCAAAATAATGTCAAAAGTATTTGGACTCCTATCGCGAAATGAATCCACGAATTTTACAGGTCTCTACTAATACGCGAATTGTTCCGTATCTCTAGCTATAGGCTAGAATCCAAACTCGTTTTACCTTCACACTGCTTCAGTGGTTGGGCCACAGTTTACTTGTAAGACTCTGGTCCAATGAGAAACCCTCAAGAAAAGCAGTGTCGAATCACAAGCATCCCAGTTAACAGGAGCCACGGGTCAGTAGCCAATGAGCAGGTGTAGTTTGCCCGAGTACTCAGAGGATCGTGTAGTCGACCTTAGGGGTCATTGAAACGCGAGTTCTTCCAGTCGCTAACTATATATATATATACACACACACACACACACACACACACACACACACACATATATATATATATATATATATATATATATATATATATATATATATATCTACACACACAATTCTACCGACGCGTTCAAAATTATTTAATTTTTGAATTTTTGACATCTAATCAAAATAAAATATTTTCTTTTACAAAAGAATTTACAATCCTTTTATCTATCTTTATTGTTACTCCCCATTAAAATGTAACTTTGACAGCTATTTGTGCAAAAATGATGTAATATATATAGGCCTAAATCAAAAAGTCTACAAGTTTCACAGTGTTTAACGCAAATATGAGCTAAAGACACGGGAACGGCACGCACCCCCCTTACAGCAGCTCTCAATCACCCGGGTGAGAAGGGGGGGGGGGAAATGTTTGCATAATTGACGAACAGGCAGGTTGTTACGTCACTGTGTGACTCACCCCGGAGCATTGTCCTCGCTACGCCATGGGGAGGGGATATGACGCAGCGGAGGGGGTGTACTGTCATTAGATAGAGTAGATGTGCATTTTTTTTCCTTTCCCCTGACAACAATGATTTATCGTTCTGATTTTACGTCTTTATGTGCTACGTGCGGAATGAGCTATATGTCACTTTAGTTAAACAAATAATTTATTGCTTATTAAAAAAATGTATCATACTCTGGCGCTATCCTTTTCATCGGATGATGTTTTTAAAGTTAAAATTTTCCCTACTTTAGCTGGGTCACCAAACAGCGTGAATAACTCAGTTTGGTTACGCACCATTTACAAACGGCTCAAGATTTATTAATAGGGACAGAAAAAATTCGCGGGTTCAATGACCTCTAGGATGAACTCCATAGTTCTACGTACACTCGGTCAAATGCCACCCACTCATTGGCTGCTGTCTTGTGAGACGTCCCAACGTAGCAGCCTGTGATTCGATAAAGCTTTTGGTCGGGCGTTTCTCATTGGCCCAGAGTCATCCAGGTGAGTTGTGAGTCAATATCAGAGGCAGCACTGAGGTATAACTATTTGTATTTTAGCCTATCGCGAAATGAATTCGCGAATTTTTCCGGTCTCTATTTATTAATAGTGCCTGATCACGAATATCTAGAGACCGGAAAAGAAAATTCTCGGATAGGCTAGAAGCCAAACACGTTTACCTATTTCTGCTTCTTTGAGTGGACCACAATTTGTCAGGAGGGCTTCTGGGCCAATTAAAAACCTTCAATGAAAGAAATAATCAAATCACGAACAACCCTAATTTCAAGTTTCACAAGTCAGCAGCCAATGAGCAGGTCAGAATTGTGGACTCAATCCTGGAGGTCAATGAAACAGCGAAAAATTTCTATGTTTGAATATTCAATTATCTTTTCCACGGTTTAAAAAAAAAATTTGAATAAATATCAATTAAAAGTTAAATTATGCTTCAATTTTCGTAATTCATACTCAGTATTATCTCAAAAAATTGTATTTGATCTATGAAAAAAATAGCCATACCCATGTGTTGTACAAATTTACTATATATTTCGTGTGGTGTATTACAAACTATTTCTTGGCAACTGATTTCCAAAGGAATCTTCTGTAAAGTACAGCATTATTTTCCCTGTCTAGCGCCGTTAGTTTGCCAGTTGCCGCGAGCTTCGCTAAGCCGACGTCGAATGAAGGCAAATTGACAGACCTATCTACATGGCCTTTAGCCAGGGAGCATGGTGGGGAAGGATCCTCTTCCCCTCCATCACCCTCCTCCTTTCCCCTCTTCCACACATTGTTATTACGCACGCAAATAGCAATCGTGGGTTAGCTTGGCGAAGGGGAGGGGTGTAGAGTGTAGCCAGCTCGGCGTACAAGCCCGCAATGCTCGTGTAAAGTCTGTGTCACGTTAACTAGTTTCAGATTCGACGGTTCTCGGTCTCACAAGCAATGTTGATTTTTTTTCCGTTTTTTTTTAAATTTTAATTAAAGACCATTAATTACAAACTTTCAACTCTTAAATCTCAACTGCATTTGTTCCGCCACGAATGGTTTGTTAAAGAGGTCACGCAAGTGATGATAATTTACGAATACTTGCGCGCCCGTTTTTTTTTATACCCGTTATATTCCACTAAGTGAACTATCCGTTGAAAATATTTATGACAGAAACAAAATATAAAAAAAATGCAAGGGAAATATCGTGTTGAATTTGTACAAATATCCCTTTGATAAAAATGATGGTGATAAAACGAAACAACAAAAAAAAATTATCAACATGGTGCTTGAGGACGAGCCTATAAGAACTTTTCAAATCTTAGACAAGTTCCACTTTATACAGACTATACCGCGTGCGTACAACAATGTGTACAACAGCTATGTGTACAACGTAGGTGATAATTTAGATACAATAACGTTAAGCAGTTTTATAACCACAAATATTTAAAAAATGAAAAATAATTATTTGTGGGTTGTCGTAAAACATATATTTTTGCTGGAACACAAAGCGTACATTTAAATCATATGATTTGGTGCATTATTCCGAGGTTGGTAACAGCACAGAGACTAACTTCAGATAAATGTGTCGTAGTCCCTGTATATAGAGCGTCCCACTCTCATATTGCAGCGTGGAAGTAAATGGGCGCATTGTCTCTCTTTCTAACACTCGTCGACTGCCGTTAACTCTGTCCTGATTTCTGCGTGTGTTGTTTCCATATATTATAATAATTTTAAAATGAAGTTTAGGACCAAGCGGTTTTGCCAATTGTATAGCATTGAAATATGCACCAGGCGTTATATATTTTGCACGTTTAATGTGATTTTAAGAAGACCGAAATAATAAAAAAAAAAATTAACTTCTTCACTGGGAACTGTTTTGAAGTATTTTAAAATGCACCACATAAAAAAAATTAATCTACAGGTGTATTAAATTCAGATTATTAATTTTGTTATCAAGTTCATCTTACAATTATCGTATGAATTCGTATCAATGAATGTGTGTGAACGATTTATTTTAAGTTAAAGTTAAACAATTCGATATTTATTAGAAATTTTTAAGCGTGATTATATAAAATATTATTAATTACTATATTAATCCTTAAATTCTTCTTGTGCAATCAGAATTTTAAAGAAAAGCTTCTTCTAAAATTCGTAACGTGTCAGAGATTTGGCAACAGCGCGTGCCATAAGCAGCGAACTGCAATCTAAGAGCGAGGAGGTCTTATAGTAGCGCGAGCCGTCTACCACACAACCTTA
The DNA here is from genome assembly GCF_032445375.1 of Bacillus rossius redtenbacheri. Classification (NCBI taxonomy): domain Eukaryota; kingdom Metazoa; phylum Arthropoda; class Insecta; order Phasmatodea; family Bacillidae; genus Bacillus; species Bacillus rossius. Next base: position 39,615,913 of record NC_086338.1, read on the forward strand.
GTCAGGCCCGTGCAAGGTAAATTGGCGCCCTAGGTGAAAAACCTTAATGCACCCCGCCCCCCCGCCACCCGAAAAAAAAAATTTCCTTGCCTCAAAATACATCACGTAAGCCTAAGATTTTGTCAACAATCAAATGTAAGCAGGCTTGTGTTTTTTTTTTTTACTTTTTTACTTATTACAAATCATAAACAGGTCACCGTGGACTTTAAATAATTACTTGTATCAATATAAATATTCCAAACTGTTACAAAAATCCATTTTCATCTAGTTTCAATAATCGTTAAACATATTATATGAGCTGTTATGTGTCGTGCTGCGCCGCCCCCAGCTACTTGGCGCCCTAGGCGGTTGCCTGGTTCGCCTGTATGGACGCGCCGGCCCTGCCTTAGTCTATGGAGAGGGCCGGTTGACGATTGTCCTTGGAGCTGCAGTTCGACCGACGCGACGCGTCAGCACGACGCTCGGTTATCGCGCGACGGCGAGGCAGTTATCCATCCGCCCACGGCGGCAGTGCCGCCAACTACAGGAGTTTTTCCATTCCCTTCCTCCCTTCTGCAACCCAGCTCCTGCAGGGTTGCCAACTTACCCGATTTCCCCTCTAGGATTTATTTTTAGCGGATTCAAACTTACTTTACAAGTGAAGGGATATTTCTGTTTAGCAAGCGGGAGGATTGTTCAACTTCATATTTTGCGGCACTTCAGTATAAAAGAAACTAGTACATGAAAGTAGTACCTATTTTTTAATTCGTGGTTATCTGATAAATTACTCTGGAAGAATAACCCTGCCGGCAAGTTGTCTAAACAAAAATGCTTCACAGTGCATCTTTTTTTCTTTCCTATGCTTGGTATGTTTTCGCTAAAGAAAAAAGATTTGATTGGATGCTCAAGTAAACGAGCCCTTCAATTTCGCGAGCACCTATTCGCTTGTGCGCATCTAGGTTGCGCACTCCGTCCTATAACGATTCTCTCTCGCCGCCAGCTGTTCACGTGAGCTGTCGCTGCTGCTGAACCCGGCTACAGCGGCCCTCGCTTCCTCATTAACCGCCACGCTAGGCCGCGCCATAGAGATGTGAATAGCGAAGGAGAAACAAAGAGGATACCCTGGAGCAAGCAATGAGCTAGGGACTAGGAAAATTACCATATATTTTCTGCGTTATAAGAAAATTATAAGAATGACTTTTTACGATGTGCGCGCAGCATGCAACAAACACTGACACACCGAAAAAAGGCTACATAAAAATAACTATGTAAGTGCTTTTAAATAATATATTTTAGTCATTTATATTGAACATTGGTACATACCTATAATTTAAAAAAAAACATTTATTTATTGTGAATATTAGTGATAGAAATCGTATGGAAGCGCGGATGACTACAATATCGGAAGACTACCATAATGAAAGAATTCCGCCTGGCCTCTTCGAAAAAGGCGGAAAAGTACCATAACGGAAATCTGCCATATGTTCAAAGGACGAGGTGGAATTCTACCCTATTTCCTTATACACTCCATGGAATGAGTACAGCTGCTTTGCTCTCGAAGTAGTGTATAGAATACGTTGCTAGGTAGCACTGTTAACCCCCTAGCTGTTTCTTAGGTTAACTTAAAAGGCTACAGATAGCGCTTCTGACGGTTACTTTCTGTAGTTCCAGACATAAATCAACTCAACAGATCGCGCACTAATAGAAACAAATGTTTCAAAAAATGGGTTATAGGAAGCAGCACTGTATACTTATAACCGCGATCTGTAAAAATAAAAATATGGTATTTTTCAATTATGACACTTTTCCTCCTGTTTTGAAGGGGGGCGACGGAAGACTGTCATACTGGAGACTACCATAATGGAATAATTCCGCCTGGGGGCAACGGAAAACTACCATAATACTCGAACGACATGAGTAAATTATGTCTAATATCTTAGAAAGAATTTGTATAAACAAGCAGCATACAAAGTCTTGTGATTCTAATTAATGTTTTAACTCCAGGCTACTAGTTGAAATGAAATGCAATCTAGTGACCGAAAATCACAATTACCTGACAACCGACGGTTAAGTAAGTAAAATATTGCATTATTTATATCATATGTTTAAAATGCCACGACATATTATCACCACCAGGTGTATAGTCATCTATACTACTGAGGTGGCAATTCAATTGAGTTTATTTTATGTAATGTCTATCAAAAGAACTATAAAATAAACTTAAGCATTAATGATTTCACAAAAAAAAATATATTTTTACGTTACTACATCATTAATAATACCCACATTATGTTTCTGATGGGCTAATGGGGTTCACTTTTCGTGGGCTGATTTACTACTACCGTACTTTTTAATGGCTGTGTTGGTGTTTTTGTCATGTTGGGGATGTTATAAGGTATTATGATTCCAGCATTATGTTTTTAGCATGTGATGTGAAAACCATTATAAGAGTATTTTAACATATATGTACAGAAAAAAACAATTGCAATTAAGAATAGATAAAAACAATCACAGGATTTCCAACCTGTGAACTGCGAATACGGAATATTTGTAATACGTTACTTGAGAACGATTTACGTTTGCTGTTTAAGTTTTACTGATTAAGTAGTTGTGAAATTAGACCTATATTTTAACTATCGCAATGACTAAGAAATAATATAGAAATACTATGTAATGAGCTGGTTAAGTGAAAACATTTCAAAATATTAATTTATGAAAGCCTTGAAATCATTTTTATGTATGTTTACCAGGGGAATAGCCTATTTATTCGATATTATTGTTGTTCTTATTCTGAAATACTTGCTTGTCCGTAAACATATTAATAGCGAGGTCAATGCAGACGGCAAAACACAACGCCACAGTAGAGTGACAATGTGAAAGGAATTAGCCATGTCCTACAGTACGGAACCATCCCACCAATTTTCTAGAAAAATCGGTGGGGCTGTATCGAAACTCACGGCTGTTGGTTTCACGTGAAACTTTCATGTCAGCGAGTCACTTTTAGTGTAATGGTTTAAAATTAAAATAATAAAAACGAGAAATTGACTACGTACTAAAATTTTTTAATTAAAACAGACTCTAAATGGTAGCTTACTATTCATTTCAATTAATAATCGACGAAAATTCTGTTTAACATTGGCCTGTGATATGATAAATGAGATACCGAAGGCATGATATAAAAATTAATGTTTTTTGGTGAACGTGCAATCTGTATTGCCCAGTGTTGTCAGTTCTCTAAACACAATCACACTGATCACCGCGCTATCACGTCTGAGTCGTGAGCTACACTGAACATAATTTTTTCCTAATCTAAATTAAAACTAAGTGTACCTATTTGGGAGGTCTAGGTAGGGAAGACTCTTAAAGCGTCTCAGGCCAAGGCCTATATAGTTAGGAAAATGTTAAAGAAAGATGATAAAGACCTTTACGTCTGTTCTGTTACCCATATGTTTCGCTGTGATTTTTAAGACGCTTCACGTCAACACGATATGACTATGGCCAGTCGGGATTTGATCCAGTGTTCTCTGGGATACTAATCTAGTGTCTTACGACTCTGTCCATAAACTTCGATAATGTATCTTTTCTCATCTTCAGATTGCCTTGTAGTGATGCCTCATGCTACAGGCGTGATTGTACGAGCATTGCATAACATTACAAATACATAGTTTCAGACTATAGTACTCCATGTAGGCTATCATCACATGTCTTGAAAAATTATTGACATCTAATATTATAAGTACAACTATCAAAAATTACAGTCACGAAAATTTTAAGTCAAGTCTCTTGACTATATCGTGTAGTAGTGCGTGTAACTACATGTGATTTTGTTTACACATTTACCATGGGTGTAAACAGTATTTGTGGAAGGGGAGGACAGATGTCAGTCACTCCTCCGGAAACTCTTTTACAAAGACAATGCTTGAAAATACATTTTATGGCTATTTGACGATCCCTTAAGTGCTTTTGAAACTCCTGCCACTGTAATTTTTGTAAAATATAATTTTTTGTCTAAACAAATCTGGTCCCCATACTCCCCGCCCCCCTCTTTTTTACTACGTTTTTGACACTTATTGTTACAGAAACAGGTACCTCTTTAGTAAGCTTCTCTGCACTTATACCTGTGCCTTGTTAATAGAAGTGTAAACAAATATACACATAAAACCAAATAAAATACAAATCTGTTTAAAGAAAGTCAGTCTCTAAGTGAATTAAAAACAGTGTATAATTGTGAATAAAATTTCAACCGAGAAACAACATTTTAAATAATAGGTAAAGTAATTCAAGTTGTAGTTTCGGACATACACTATTACTCATTAAACTGTATGTCATGAGAAACCTGTCTGTTTGTGTTATTGATCTCTTTCCCGAAACGCCGCAATTGTTCTCTTAGGAATCATATACTGTGTTATAGTCTGCGCTATCATCGTTGTGGTTTTCAAAATATCTGTTTTGTTGCTCAACTGTTGCTTGCGGTGTTCGTCTGTGCTGTCGACTCTGTTTTGTCACATCGCTGTGCCTATTTAGTCGTTATTTTTTCAATTTAAATCTGTTAAGTTTTATCGTTGGGTTATTCTGTTTGCCGCTGTGCACAGTAATTTGTCTTTGTGAATGGAACAGAAACATTCATGTACACTTACATATTTGTTAATTTGTACATTTACACGAAAATAACTCTATCACTACAAAATAGTGTTACCATTTATGCTTCGTGTTGCCCCAGTACCTCCAATATTTAGTTATTTGCAAACAGTTGTTTGAATAGCTGTCCAGTATTAGCTGCGCAAGTTAAGCACGGTAAAACAAAAGAAAGCCAAAAGTAATATACAAGTTAACTATTCTGTGGCTTTAGAACCGAATAAATTAAATGTTATACTATAACTTCATGCTTGAAAGAACACACATATTTTAACTAAACACACTCTTTTAATATCTAACATTTATTTCAAAATAACTTTACCATCGACAGTGCAAGCTCTTACATATGTTTTTACTAGTCTATATTTCTATATAATTATTGTACAGCGGGACTGTAAGTTTGTTTGCAGGAAATCAACTAAAAATTGCCAGACTAGTTATACAAATTATATTTCACTGTTATGAAATTACATAATTCATGCTGAACGAAGAACATAAGAATACATAAATTTGTTCATTACCGAGGTTAGATGTTACTGCACGTACTGCACGTGTTAATGACACACTCGTGGAATAACATCATTTCAGTGTTAAGAAGACTGCAAGTATTCGCTCTACCACTCTGGTTCTGGGGTAGAGCGCCTGCCTTGTGACTTGTAGAACCCGGGTTCGCGCCCCCGCTCCTCCAAGGCGGATTGACCAGACAAAATGGTGGCATTTTCTCTGGTAGGAATACAATCCCTTGTAACAAGTCAGGCTACCAAAGAAACGGTGGGTGGAACAGAAAAAAACCTTGGCTTCCAAATGGGGAGCCAGTTTCTTTTCTTGGGCTCCCCATGCGGTGGCCATTCCGGGGGTTTCTCCGGGGGAACGGAGTTTTGCAGATATATATTATAAATAAATAAATATATATATATATATATATATATATTAGCGTTTTAGTTTTTAGTAACTGTATCATTATCATTCCATGTTATCAATAAAGCTAAAACAAAAATTTAAAAAAAATTAAAATTTTTTTGCTTTTGTACATTAAATATTTTAATGTGAGTGGTTGTATACCGATGTTATGTGTTAATCGGGATATATTTTCTTGAAGTATTATAGACGGTTAAAATTTATTCAGAAACCTTTGTTTTGTAGTATTTTAGAATTTTATCGGCACATGAATTTCTGTAAAACCACATAGTTTTCAATCAGGAATATCGTCTTTAACACAGGTTTTTTTTAATATATATATGTGAGTGAGTGTAGCTACCAGTATTAGATGTAAATAAAATATTCTATTTATTCCAACATGAGCAAAGCCTTTGATACTTTTCAACATAATCTTATGATTAAAAAATTATCAATGTTAGGCCTTGTCAAACAATGCGTGTTATATATGTTTTAATTATCTTACAAATAGACTCTTTTCAAGTCAAATTTGCAAATGAATTTTCATGTTATTAGGTGTTCCGCAAAGTAGTAGTTTATCTCAACTACAATTAATATTAAATAAATTATATTCCAACTGTAACCAGAATTAATCAACAGAACATGCTGATGAAAAAAAAAATTGGGAAATATGTTTGTGAAACTATTCGGCAAGATATTTCAGCTGTCCGGATATGATTTTCAAGTTAACAAACGTCTCTGAATTTCGATAGCATTTATTGTCTAACTTTAGTCAAAAAAATAATTTAATTAATCAGAATTATCACATAGTAAGTAATGACATTAAATGTGGTGTCATCTTTTAAGACCTTCGAGTACTATTAATGCCAAGCTTTCTTTTCCACCAACATGTAGATAATACTATTAGCAACACATGAAGATCTTTAGGTCTTATTAAATTTTTTCTGTATCAAATGATTTTAATTAGACAAGTATTTTGAATATGCTACATTTGCATTTTCTATTGGTATTGCATGGTATTGGTCGTTGATAACAGTATTTGGTATTACTCTAACGAGATATATTAACTTCACAAGATTGCGATTTGTGACATTTTAAGGTACTATAGCGTTTTTTTCTGATCTTTTGTTAATCTAATTTTGCCCATTAACGAACTCGACTGAGATTTTTCATAGCTGTAATATTTTGAAAGTGATTTGTGAAAATTTATGGCCGTTATCGTGTCTATAAAATTGCTATATAAATAATTATATAATCTTTTGAGTTGGGATGGTTTTGGGGTCTATGAATCATTAAACAAAACCTACGTTAACATTTTCCGGGAAGTCGCACCATGGTTACAGCAACCTGGACACCCGACTCGACGTTCGTATTACATTGTAATTTTTTTTTTGTAATGAGAACTGAAATAATCATGTAAAATTATAAATATATATATATATATATATATATATATATAAATTTGTACATTTACACGAAAGAAACTGGACCGCTAAAAAAATAAAAAAACAAAAGTTCGCAGTATTAACTCGTTCCGGAGAGTCTGGGCTTTGAATTGTCCCAGCGTCTACATTAGTTAAGTTATTTGTAAACCGTTATCTGAATAGCTTTCCAGTATTAACTGCGCACATAAATAGGCACAATAAAACAAAAAAAAATCAACAGTTGAATATTATATTATCCTTTCTATGGTTTAAATAATTTATGCTTGTATTAAAAAAAAAAATCTATATTTAAAATTAGGTATGCATCGGTTTACGTAAGCGCGACAAAAAATATTCAGTATTGTTTCCAAATAACGTTTTTCATTTATGCAACAAGCTAAATGTATCAAGGGCGTATTATTAAATGCATTTTCGCCGTTTCACGTTAAGCAATAAACTTTCGTGGCATGATCCGTCTCCGTTTACACATTGTGCGTGTGTGTTATATATATAAAACACGTTTTTCCCTGCATAAATTTAGCCGTTGTTTCGTTTTAACAAATATTGTAATATTGTAGTAGGACTACTACAATAGTTGGTATTAATATAGCTAAAAATGATCAAAATAATGTTTTTGAATAAAAAAAATAGCGTTTAACAATACATAGGTATTAGCGAAGATTTTACAAAAAATAATTTTTTAATAATTACGTATTATCGTAGAGTTTACAAAAGAGAATTGTTGATAATAACTTTAATTTTTACTACAAGGTAAAAATAACATGGCGGTATTCGGTAATTTGCATTTGGTTTATATGTAAGCTTCGGTGTTGATAAAACGCAAAACTTGAAATACGGAATATGTTATTTAAAAAAAAATATTAGGCCCCGTGACTATTTTATATAAATAAAATAAAATAAGTTAAATCATTTAAAAAACGCGAGTGTAAACCGTTTCAAAAAAAATCAGTCACTACGTAGTGCGATCTGTTGGAAGCTTTCAAACTGATTTCCTACATAGTTCTACGCCTCGCCGCTAGATGGCAGAGCAGTCTGCGGAGCGCCCTTGGGGTACAAAAAAGTGCGCGGTTCCATCAGCATCAACAATCAACTGGTCCCCCACTGTTGCCACTCCCGCTTCGAGAATCAAATAGATCAGAAGTGATTCGGTGGCTGCAGTGTCCAGTGCGTCGTCGTGGCTGTGCAGTTTCCGCGGTTTGGTTCTGAACGAACCGAAGCGGTTCTTTTAGTTTTATTAACGTACACGTCTCGATCGCTGTGAAAAATGGCAAAGGCTAAAATCCACACAACGTGAGTACAATTTCTTCATTTTCTTGCACATGTTAACACTTTCAAACAATCCGGTGTACGTTAACGAATATACATCATTCTCATTTGAATTGAACGGGTCTCTTCGTTCACGTAAGGTAGTTTTTATTTTATTTTAGCGTCTCATTGTTGACAATTGTAGCGGTATGTTTCACTGCAACCGGCACGCAGTTGTGGTGTGACGCGGGCAAGCAACCTTTTTACGTCTTTCTTTTAACTTTGTTTTTGTTGAGCTAGGAAAATATTTATGTGAAATTCACTCGCAGTTGATTTGCTGCTCATGTTTCCGAACATATGCGATGCAGGTGACACCGCATTTGCATGCTAGCCCGCAAGCCTGGGAACCTGTTGATGTGCGCCCGTGTTACAAGAGTGGTGTGCTGACTACAAAGGGGGAGGCTTCAGCCCAAACAGGTCTAGCAGGTAGCAGGTTGCAGATGTGCTAGTCCCCCCCTCTTGGGTCGTCTCTTTTATGTATTTTTTTTTATTCTCGCCGCTTCTCCCTGGAGGGTTCAAAATTCACAACGGGTCAAGCGTATATCCTGCTTCCTTGTGAGCAAGGGCCAGAGAATAACAGTGCCTAAATCTTTTCTTGTATATCATGTTCATTCATTAATTATTTCATTCATTCATCCGTTCAACAATCAAACGAAATTCCTTATTTTTTGCTTTTAGTATTTCCTCTCTTTTCTAGCGAGACTTGTTGGAATAAAGCAACAGTTTTATTGTTTTACTAGCTGACCCGGCAAACGTTGTTTTGCCATATAAATTATTTCTAGTGTAGAAAAAAAAACTAACTTATTGTAAGTGTGTAAGGATGTGGTATATGAGGATGTGGTGAAAGAGGCATGGAGGTATTGACTGTGAAACGGCGTGATTGTCGTTCTAATCTTCTTACTTCATTGCGTTCAGCTCGAGTATCTTCTGATTGTTCTTGACGCAATTGCGCCATGCTCACTCGCGCATCAGTATTTTGTTGCTGGATTTCTTCTTCGGTTCTTTGATCTCTTCTATTTCGCATGCTTCTAGATCTACTTGTATTACGGCTCAAATTAGCCCCTTTGCGTTTTGTTGGCACTGTTCACTGTACAATACACACATAAATAAAACTAACTGAATTACTTAATGATAAACACACATACATATATATATATATATATATATATATATAATTTCAAGTCATTGTTGGTTAATCTTTTTCTTCAAATTTCATAGAAAGTATTACATACAGTATTAAATATGTGAAAACTTAAGGTTTATCCATTTATTCAAATATTAAATGTGACCTATTTGGTCATAATATCATTACGTATTCTTAGTTTTTAACTTTAAATTATTTTCTTCAAAAAAATTGTGGATTTTACGATTTTTATAAGTAAAGTTTGGTGTAAATTATGATTTTGATAGGTTGTTTAAAAAACGTTGGTAGATTATGAAAATGCTGGAAATATCAGTACGAATAGGCGTAGTTTTTCTTTTTTCGTTGGACAGTGGACGTTATAATTAAAATATTGCTCGAACTTAGTTCGTTAGTCAACTAACAGAAACCTAACGTATATACTTTAACATTCAGGAAATATAACCATTTTATATAGCTAATTAACTCTTTGATAAATGAATCTGAGGTCTACCGCAGTCCCAGACAGCAAAACTGGTCAGAAACGATCGTCAGAAGTCAGTTCCAAATGTTCAGATTGGCTGAAGTGGCACTTTTATGAGAAACAACTGATCTTCGAATTGTAACAGGGCCTCATATCTGAAATTTTCTGTTTAGGAACTGTGTATTGCATTACGGCGTTCCACAGGTTTCCCTCGCCTGTCGACATAGAAAATACCTGTCTATAATCAGAAATTACAAAATTTGTGTTCTCAGTGCGCTGAACCCAAGGGCGAATCTAGCTCAAAACGGAAGGGTGATTTTTTTTGGGGGGAAAGGGGGGGGGGGGGCTTTTCATGATGGAGGAGGGTCCGTAGTGCCATGTACTCTTTTAAACAATAACAAAATAAAGAACATTATCAATTGGTAAAATAACAAAAGGAAGAACACGACAAAAGGTTCTCACCTCTCCCCCCTGAATTGCCACTCCACCAGTGGAGTAGCGTAGAGCCGGATGAAACAGGTGAGTTGGTTTTGCGTTGAATGGAACGGGAAAAGGGGGGGGGGGGGCGTCAAGAGAGAAGGGAGTTATGTAGCTATATAGCTGTTGCACCGAATAGAAAAAATTCCCTGCCCATATGAGACGTCTAGATTTCAGTTTTGAGTATAGGGAACAAGAGATTGAATAAATACGATATTCATTTCTAAAATAGGTCAGCCTCTTCTATAATCCAACAAAAGAAAAAAAACTTTCGTTTAATATATATTTGACAAGTTAAGAGTACAAGTATACATCTCTGATACGGAACCATCGGTTTTACGAGTTAATCTCGACCTCGGCCTATGTTGATTTATTACGGCTCTGCAGATTCGTAAAATTCGCCAAACATGACATCGCGTGTCTAGGAATTTTTGCAGTGACTCTATAAAGTACGCGCATAATATATTTGAAAGATTGGCGAATTTCAACTTTTAATTTACAAATATTTATCTTTTTCAATGCTCGGAATTTTGAAAATTTTACGTAGAAAGTACTAACATTGACAAGTATATTTGCTGTCCTTGTTCAAGAATAAATTTTTGCTTTCCGATATATTACATCTAACGTAGTTGAAATGATTAGTACAAGTCTTGCCAGAACTGATTGCAAAATTTTTCCTTAGCGACGCTGCTCCTCTGCGAATATACGTATAAACGTCCAATATTAACAGAAATACATATAATTTTACATAAAATCTTTAAATTAGGTATTGTTACAATTTTTATTTGAGGTTTCACAATACACTAGTACTTGTATGCGTTTAAAGTAGAGCAGTGATATATATATTTTTCTTTTTTGTTTGTGCAGCAATGGCGTGTTGAAGTACTGTTGGCAGTGAATATGTGCTACTCCAGAATCAAAATAGCGCGGCAGACGCGATACGAAAGTCGTGATACGACAGAAAAAATATAGCATTATCGTAAGCATACGATTTTTTTTACTGGGTGACAAACAGAAATAAATAAGTAAAAATAAAATGTTTCGTGCCGTTGCATCGACACTACATATTCATGACAGTCATCGATGTTTACAAGTTTTTTGTTTTAATGTACCTGCTTGAGATAAAATTATTTTATAAAAATATTGTAAATAAACATATTACAATATGTTTCTACGAATGAAGTAAATATCCGCCCTCCCCCCCCCCCCCCCCCCCACACACACACACTAGTACGTACAACCATTTAGCTCCCGCGACGCGATAAAAATAAACCAACCTTTTCTTATGGGAAAGTCTGTCGCGTGTGTAAATTTTGTCGCGCTGACGTCATATATGTGTCTTAACGTTATTGGTTTAGAAAATTATTTTATTTGCGTCGTGTCCATTGAGGTACTGAGATGCCAGCATGACAAAGGTAAATGGAGAGATTATTCCAGTTGAAATGACCTCTTTTTTTTTTTTTTTGAAAGGATCCCAGTGGTAAAGGAATGCATGAATACATGAATGAATGAATTGGGGTCAGACGCCTCGTCCACTTCGAGGTCACGAGAGGCGGAAGGTACGATCTTTGAATATATATATATATATATATATATATATATATATATATATATATATATATATATATACTGTATAGAAGTCGCCAGCCCAGGTCAAAATTTCTAATACGGTTTTGAGGTAGTTGGTTAATTCACCGCCGCAATCGCCACCATCTCTAGGGCATCGACTTGTGGTGGTCCCTAGCGGACAAGTGTCGAACTCTTCAAACACCCCTTCCCTCTCCCGTTGAACGACCTTGAGCTTCAGTGAATGATTGATGGGGGGTGCGGGGAATGACAGCGGGCGACAGTTCTGCGCTCTAACGTGTAAATAACAACTAAGACGATACAGGGCGTTACGGCAGCGCACTGCAGCGGTGAAGTTCCCAAGCTGCTCATCATACGCTCCTGAAAAACGTAGAGTAAATCCTATCCACTCGCGACTTCTATACAGTATATATATTCAAAGGTACGATGGAGAGGTGACGGAAAATGCGTGGGCGAGGACAAACGGGAGCACTAGGAGAAAACCCACCCCGGCCACTTGCGAAACGTCTTGCCGGGAATCGAACTTGGTTCGTCGTGACAGTGGAATACGAGCGATCCGGCCCTTCAATCGCCCCAGCTCTATTATTCCCGATGGACACCTTAGAACTTAGAACCTTAGAATTCATTTTGCTAACTCACATTCGAGTACAGTAAAACCTTTTTCAACCGGCCCTTTTTGATCCGGATCTCCGGATAATCCGTGTCAGATTTGTAGACATTTTATTTATTTAATGTCCACATAACAATTTTTCAACTACGTTAGGAAGAAAGTAACAAATAAGTAGTTTTTAGTTTGATTCAATGTACAGTTCCTGCATAGATGATAGAATCATGGCAATAAAATGCTTTTCGCTGATTTTAAGAAAGCACCAGCTGACAAACTTGGAGCGTCAGAAATGCGCCAAACTCACAGCTTAACTATTAATGATAAAGAGATTGCGTGACCATACGTCATTCAAACGCCATACATGTTTGAAACAGAAGAATGGTAGGGTTTGAATACATAGCAATAGCTTGTAACTTTGCCGCAATTGTCAGTTATTTAAAGTTTTAATTCAACAAAGATACTACTTAACTGATATTTTTTCTTCACTTGTTAGGTCAGTGGCGTGGTGAAATGGTAACATACATGAGCTGATAATCTGCGGGCTCGGATTCGTTATACCTGCTAGGGACTTTTTTTTTCTTTTACATTTTCATTGTAATGTTTCTCGCAAAATTAAACTTTTAATTGCATAAATTAGATTTGTTTAAACAGTTAAATAACGTTATCACGTGAGATTCTGAATAAAATAAACATTTACGAAAATTCTAGCAAGTGATTATCTACTCTGCTTTTTATTTATTATTAGAAGAAAAATTACATGTTTCCATTTTCCAATAAAATAATACGTTTTTAACTTTAATAATACGTTTTTAAATTTAAAATAATACGTTTTTAAATTGGACCCAGATAAAAACTGGCATGGAAGACAGCTTATTTCGCGCACCTGTTCGCTCTCGCTTCACACATGGTATCATGCGATCTCTCCCTTTCCTCCTCTTCGTTGGCGAATGTAATACGTCAACGGCGCTTTTTCGTTGTGATTGTGTGCCACGCCTTCGATCTCTGTGCTCGCAGTTCACCCGTGCAATGGCAGCCTAGTTTATTGCGCGCTGACTATTGGGACGGTTGATTGGTTGGGGTGGGGGGAGGGGGAGAGAACTGCTTGTTGACTTTTCTGGGTTGTTTTGGCCGGGTACGATCAGCGCCAGTAATTATTGCTGTTACCACGACCCCTTCCTACTCTACTCCCCCCTCCCTTTTCTCTTCTACGCCTTCCAGGGATCAGCGAATGCATGTACATTGCCATAAACTTCCCCCCCTCCCCCCGTTTCCGTTCTGTATTTCACACCCGATCAATACCGCCCATAGATATTCGCACATGTTTAACCGACCTCAACACGGCCGAGTTCGTCATTAAACGACCCACGGTATCAATTCAGGACCCTACATATCCTGTCAATCTGCACTGCAATTGTTTTTTTTTTTTGTATACTGAACAGAAATATTCACGTAAAATTGCAGAATTTTGTAAATTTTTGCATTTACATCAAATCAACTGCATCAATACAAAATGGCGTTCGCTGTGCTGTAATACTGGGTTTGGATTCTTACCCGGGCATTTATCTTTTGTGTTCTTACAATTCTTCCAGTAATTTAAAGTTATTTTCGTAAAGCGCTTTCCAGTATTTACTGCACACATTAACTAGCATAATAAAACAAAATAAAGTTCAATTATTGGATATGCTATTATCATTTCCGTGGTTTTAAAAAAAACTATGCGTGAATGAAACATCAATTAAAATATCAAATGTTACGCCGAATTTCATAAGAAGTAGGTACTCAGTATTTCATATGTGCAAAAATAACCAAATTCATGTGTTGTACAAAGTTGCAATATATTTCTTGTAATATTACAAACTATTTCTTGGCAAATGGTTTCCAAAGGAATCTTTTGTAAACGTACAGAATTTTTTTTCTGTATATGGAAAGAATTTACGAAGCCCGAGAAGCCGATTAATAGCTCCGTAAATTTTGTCTGCTGTTGTTTGCTTGGTTTTTTTTAACACGATTTATAGATTTGGATGAAATATTTCAGATATTGCTTAAAACGAGTCCTAAAACCACTGAATGTTACCACGCTAATAAAAAAAACACACATACAAAACAAACGTATTTTTAGAGCGAGTCTGAAGTCGACCGACTAACTTCGTGTGTGGGTACAACACAAGTTGAAAAAATCTTGTGCATTATAAGGAAAACAAAATGGAATAAATAACTGAAATTTTTTTTAGTTAAAAGGAAATGCTAGTGGCTTCTGGATGGCATGGTTTAAAATTCTTTCAGAAAAATTTATTTTGTTTTATTTAGCCTTTTGAAATCATAAAAAATTCGGATGATTTTAAAAGGCCTGGTAAAATAAAATACATGCATGTTTTTTGTGAAATAAATTAAACCACGTCACATAGCTTCCCGTAAAAATTGACTTCAAAACCTAAAAAGTTCCAGTTTTATATTCCATATGATTCTCCTTATCCACACCGCACAAAAACGTGAAAAATCCAATTCATCCAGAAATTTGTGCAAAAGTTATGATATATATATATATAAAAAACTTATAATAAAATCGTCAAGTTTAACCGGGTGGAATGTAAATATAAAACTATGATGAACGTGACACCCTTAAGGGGTCCGCCTCGTCAGGTGTGTATGTGTGTTAGTGAGGCGGGATGATAAGCGCGACGCTCACTGGTATTTTTAGCGTCGAATAGCCTCTAAGCGCAAGGCTCTGAACTGGCGCGCAGTCTTCTCGTCGTCACAGGAAAACTGTGAAATGGAGCGGTGACCGTTCAATTATATGGTGAAGAAATGAAGATAAATGTGTAATGCATGTCCCTTAAGTGCTTTCAAGAATCTGTACCGGTTCATTTACGTCTAAAAATTACTCTGAAAACACACGTTTTTCCCATTTTCACTCTTCTAAAAATACAGTTTAAAAACTTAATCCGAAATCAAAAGTACTTTTCGGCCCTCAGCGAACTCTTAAATGCCTTTTTTGTGGACAGACCCCACTCGGATATCTTGAGTAGTTTTGAAATCGCGTTGTTTTTCCTAAAGTTCTGCGCACCGTCTGTGTGCCCGGGTAGGCGGGGCCCTTAATATGAACTCTTTCGAGGCTCCTGCGAGGAGAGGTTCGGAAACAGCCCCGGAGTCGCTCGTGAAAGCGGGCCCTGCGCGTTGCGTTGTTGGGCTTTGTTTTGAGGCCCACACGGCCCGGCGCGTGTTTTCTGGCGTGGGTCGCGCGTGCAGCGGTGGCCTCCCGTTACCTTCTGCGCCGTGAATGAAAAAACAGGCCTTCGCCGAGGACATTCCGCGCGTCGCTGACCCGGTCGGAGACGACAAGCGTAACTAATCGCACGCTTGGCTTGTTGCAAGGTTTACCATCCAGGAGTTCGCCTGGAGTCATTCATGCACACGGTAAAAAAAATTGGTTGTCTGTAAAGTCGGTTTACGGACGATAGTTTAACGTGACAACGTCATAACAAAACACTGATGAAATGATTGCATACTTTTATGAATAAAATTGAATAATTTTTATTGAATTATCACTATTTTGTAAGGATACAAAGAATGAGTGAAATGAAATCCACAATTTAATTGATAAATTTACTTTTATTTGCACTCATTAATTCGAATATGTTTATTACTTTAACGAAGAGATTATTTTAACTATAACATTTATACATGTTTGCTATTTAACTTCTTCCAATCTGTGTTATTCTGTTAAGGATAGGACGATGATAGGAAAAGTAGGAAACGAATGGGAGTGTTTCAAGTTTAATGTGCCTCGAAAAAGTCAAATCGATGGTTGTTCCAATCGAGTGGTAGAGAGATAGATGCGGCGCAAGTGTACAATGAGCGTAACGGGACAAAGCGTAACGGGACAATGAGTCATCCTTTTTCGTGTTTGCAGCCGGCGTTCATCGATTTATTAGACGTCACGTCAAAAATAAAAAATAAGAAATAACTGGATCGAAATTTGAACTCAATTCCTCTCGAATGAAAGCCTTACCAGTAGAGACTTACTATTTTCTCTCAAATGTTTGGGGATCGTTTCAATGTTTGACAACCATATTGATCTGACGTAATTTTTTTTGATGAATTTAAACGACACAAATTATACCCATGACTACATGACTAGAGACCTGCAAAATTCGCGGATTCATTCGGTGATAGGCTAGAATTCAAACACATATACCTCTTAGATAATTTTGCTATTGGCTTAATGTTCATCTGGACGAATCTCAACCAGATATGAACCCTCAACCAAAGAAGGATCGAATCACAGACAGACCAGCTGAGACGACTTACAAGTCGGCAGCCAATGAACTTGCGTTATTTGCCCAAGTGTACAGGGGTAGGATGTGTAGTCTATCCTGAAGGCCATCGAAACCGCGAATTTTGCAGGTCTCTACCCATGACTTTTCCGTGTCCATTACAGTACATTTACATGTTACGTGTAAGTCAATGTGTTTCCAAATTTTTCATAAACCTGAAAAATGAAGTTTTCTGGTGGTGTGTAATGTGCAATTGGCGTGTCTGCAGCCACGAGGCCTCGTCACACCCACTTGCTCGACTCCGTAGAAGTGCAAGTGGAACAAACATGGCGTCAAATAGCAATGCAGTTAAACCACTCTCCTCCTGATAGTTACACATTCCGTAGCGCTCTGAGCGTCACACTTTTTTTTTCTTCTTCATTACGATACTTTTCGTTACGTACCGTACATGCTCAAAAAAAAAAAAAAAAAAAAAAAAAAAACTATGTTTGTCGCACGTTGGAACTGTTATGGCTGCACGTTGCGAAGCTTCCCGTGGAAGGCGTTTTGTTTCAGTTATGCCCTCTTTAGGGGTCCGCGAGTACTCGAATTTTTTTTCTCGATATTCTTGGATATTTTGATAATCGATATTCGCAAATAGTTTTATATTCGATAGTCGCGAGTCATTTGATATTCTATATTATTGAATAATTTTATATTCGATTCAATATTTCGAATTTTTTTTCCCTTAAAATTATTTGTAACCAATATATAGATAAGCCTACACCATTTCGGATACATTAAAAAAAAAATTAAAAACGTATAATGTATGAGGCCAAGATGATTTATTCAGTAATTTAGATTTGTACTGCAACATTATTCTCACATTGCTTTATATTTAGCAAATAATGATATAATAAATTTCTAATTTATGTATTGTAACTAGATCAACAAAGCAACTTTCAAACTTAAAATTTACTAGTATAAATAAATGCAATGCTAGTTTTTTAATTTTCCTTTATTTTACATCTGTCTTAAATTGTTGAATTTTCAACGTATCTCTCTCTTTTTTTTTTTTTACTTTATTTTGCTATAGTTTTCCTTGAACTCCTGTGAAGCGTGAAAAAAAAATTGAGTAGAAAATTATTCGATATTCGTGAATATAGTGATATTCGATTCTAAATTCAATTCGAAAGAAGAAAGAAAACAGTATTCGTTAGGAACGGAGGAGGGAGAGGGCGAGAAACAATAACCGGAACGAGTACACGGCGTGGGAGGTGAGACAGAAGCCTCGGCTTTCTCAGCGATGACGTAAGATTGAGGAGTGTGCGTGTGTTTGCACGCACCTGGTCCATAAAAGAGAAAAGATTAAAGTAGACTCGAGTCGTTTTGTCTTCCCCGAGCGCGTCCGATTCACCAGACGTAGAGGTGCGAGGATTTCGGGGTTCGTAGCAAAGTAGACTTCAAACACGTTTACATCTTCACTACTTCAGCGATTGGACTATAATCAATAATGCTTTTTGACCAGCCCTGGTTGACTTCGTGCCAGGAATGAAAGAGGAGAAGACGTAGTTTACCCAGTTGCCACTGAACACTTCAGGGAAAAAAAATTCCTGTTTATGAATAGGACAGTTGAGTCTATCCTGGAACGAAATGATCGTGGCTCTAACCAATACAACTCCCAAAATAATTTTACGTGAACTGCGTCATGTGCGTTCGTTTACAGCTTGTACTCTAACAGACTTTTTTTTTCCTTACGCGGTATTTAAACTAATTATGGTACTCGGACAAAATGCTTAACATTATTATTTGCATTAAGAACGGTTATATAATCGCATGATTGCGTTATCGCGTGGCGCGTTAGAAGTAAAATTTAACAGATGGAGGTATAAGGATGTGAGCAAATAAGTGTGATATTATCTTTGAAAGATTTGTGCAATGGGAGTGCATGACTTGATGTAAGCTTTTGGACATACGCCATTGCTAAGCACATGTATGTCTGTAGAAGAAAACTACAAAAAACCAAAAGACAAAAAACACAAATTAAGCAAAAATTGCTGTTGTCAACAGGATATATACACCACATAATATTCCATAACAGGAATATGGTCAACAAACAAAGAAAAACGAAGAAAAATGGACTAAGAGAACGAAAAAACCCCCACAAATGATGATTTGAACCCCAAAAAATTCAGCACGACAGTTGAAACGAGACAAAAACACAATAAAACGAAAAGACGAAACAAACACAATATTTTTCTAAAACAGAAACAAGCGTCGTTTCGGGAACTGTTATCTGCTCCCGTCCTCAGGCAGAGACGCACATGGTACGAAAACACAGGTGCGACTCTAAGTGTGATATAATCCAAAAATGACATCGAGCACACTCGTTCCCCCCACCAACCCCTGACCGTTGCCCATTTAATTGCCCTCCGAGCGTAACACTTTTGCCACGCTCTAATGATGTCACCGCCCCGGCTTACACTACCGACGTTCTCACTTCAGAAATGTCACGCGGTTAATCGATATTGATCGATAGGTCACGACGAACGACTGCGAGTAGTTTTGGGAGACAAGCCGAGCCCTGGGCACCAAACCACAGCGTCACACAACAAGCAGCGAGTTCGAGTCCACTACTGCAGCACCTGCATGGAACTGCCAGAACGCTCGCGGTATTTGGAAATTACTCCTTCGCAAAGTGCCGCGAGATGTTGCAACTTCAACCTTATGTTCCAGCTGCTTCTGACGCGACGCTGGTTCTCTGCAGCTCTGCTGGAAAACGGGCAGTACGGGTACTACTTCGCTGCGAGACTTGACTTCTCCCATAAAGTCGACTCTCTGGCCCCATCATTCGCAAAGCTTACCGTTCGTTCACTGACCCCCGAGCGGTCCCCGAACATACAAGTATGTTCGCTGCACTCTCGTGCAACTTCGCGTTCAGAATAATAATAATAGTAATAATATGTGATCAAGTCGTTCAGTACTCGCCAGTGATGTGTAACAAACATCCAACCTCTGTAGCGAGAAAATTAATGTATTCTCATGTACAAGTACACTTATAATACGAAACTCGGACACGGAATTTAACGTAGAATTCTTTAAAATAATGGCCGAGCGCAAGAAATATAAGCAAACTATTGTGTTTTTTTTAACTACATTTCTGTACACGAATCACACGTATTTTTCCGCACTCGCCGCCGGAATTAATTGCCGGAGCAGCTACTTCGACAGTTGAATCATTTGATTAGCAGACAGAAATTATAAACTATATTCTTGAAACGGCTCCGATAAAAGCGAAAAAAAAAAAGCTTGAAAAAAAAAACCTAACCCCGTGTATGGTCCTGATTTTCGACGAGGAATTTTTATGGAAATACTACCTATCTTGTTAAAATTCATTGAACAGTTAATACTATAAAGTTTCCCTTCGTCTTTGTGAACTTTAGTTCTCGTCATCCGCCACAGATTGCAGCGCTGTTGTTGTTTCACATTTCCGTTCCTTCACTTCCGTCGCCTTCGCAAAATTACTCCCACCAAATTTCGCATACCGAGAACTAAGACGTTACACATAAAAAAAAAATAGTAGAAAATGCATGAACGCGTGATATTCGGGAGTCTGACTCGAGGTCGATGAATCTTGAAGGTTTCTATTGGTCTGCGCTGTCCGGAGTAGAGCCGCATTCCAGCGTGATTGGCGGAGGTCTCAAGCCCCTCCCAGCTCCGCCCCTGCGCCTCGGTGGGGATGTCAGATCCGTGGGGGAGTTGAGCTGCATACAAACTGCCCTGATGTATCGTGTTATCATGTCTTAATATTACTTGTTCTGGAATGTTAAATTGATCTGTAAGCCGACTCCTAATCTACCCTTAAAGGGCGCACATTTGGGAGGACAGGTGGAGGGGTGCCGACCGTATAGGCTGGAACACAGATGTTCCTATGCTCCCTTGTGTCGTCAGACAGTGTGTGGATACTTTGCAAGGGTGCGTCTTTTTTGTGAAACGGTTTGAAATGGCTGAAAGTGTTGTGCTCCTAGAAGAACTTGAAGAGGAAGAATGTTCTGTTAGCTCTTTAGAGAGTTGGGTACATCACACAAATGTAAAACATGCCTTTCTTTCTAATTTCTCTATCGATTTCTTCCCAATCTACGCCCCTCGCCTGCTGGTTCCTGCAGTCTTTGCTTGAAATGTAAGTACGCACTGGCTAAAGTCACTTCATCCCCCGTTGCTAGTAGCGTGTGATGCTCGCCACGTCTGACGAAAACAAGAAAGTCCGGAACTCCGCCTGCGACATAGGCGTGCGCACGTTAGGTGCCACAGGTGCCTTGGCACCACCATTAGGGTTAACGTTATTTTGTTTTTTACAAGCATAAATAATACATACTTACAAAAATCCGTATTATTTCCAAAAAAAATATGTTTTTCAATCGTGTCGAGTTACAGATATGTGCTCATAACACTATCAGTATATCAATTATCAATCTAACCAACTATACACACGAAAACAAGCCATTTGCAATTACTTGTGTTGTACACGCGGGCCGCGGCTACAAAACTTCTGAAATGTAAATACTTCTCATAGTTCTCCTCGAATTACATAGAATGCGCGCTCGGTGTCCACTGTTCACTCCACTCGGCAGGCGCACGGAATAATAGCCGCCGTCCGCCAGGGTTTATTTAAAAAAAGAGAGAGAGTTTAGTTAGTTAAAAGGATAGGCTTACTCGATGACTTATATGCAGTCGCCGACAAAACATTTTTGTTGTATTCCAAAAGTTAAAACTTTTGCCCACTCTTATTTGTGTGTTTTTATTATTTTAATATTTTACATATTTAAGGTATGTTACAAAAACTCCCTTGATTTGTTGATTTTAAAACTTAACATTTGAGAATGTTTTTTTTTTCTAGCATTTATTTGGCATCTTCAGAAAACATTTAAGTACGGTTTTTCAAAGCCACCAGCATGAATTCCGTGCAAACAATTTGTGCAATTTACTTTATGGCTCAACAAAGCTTAAAACTGTAAATAGTTTAGTAGTTTTCCTGGTGATTATAACGTTCAAAGCCATAATTTGTCATACAAAATGTTAATATTTTTACATCTGTGTATTTAATGTTTTTGTTCGGAAACACCTTAAATAGCACCATTTTGCTCTTTCAAATCCAAATTTTTCCGGGGGAGGACCCCTCGACCCCCCGCTTTAGGCTCGGGTCCGTGAATAATAGGGCTGTTGTGTAATCTGGCACCACCAATACTGAAGTCCTGCGCACGCCTATGGCCTGCGACGCGTGATACTTCGCTCTCGGCATCAGTTGACGCAATAACACGCGTTAACACTGCAAGTCGTAACAACGTGAGCACACCCCGCACACAAGCATTGATGTATTTTATCATGTAACACTTGGGCTAACAACGACAAGGCAGTTTCACCGTGTACGTCTGTGATGTTATTTTCTTTCATAACGGAATTCTTGAGCTGTTTATATTTAAAGTTTGACTGTCTTCATCTGTGCTGGCGTCGGTGTGTTGTCCACAATACCTGTTTAGTTTCATCGTTTAGTCCATTTGTTCGCTCTGTTGTCCAAGGTTTCTTATTTTGCATTCTTGAAATTTTTCCATGGCGAACAGTGCGAAACTACAATGGTGTATGTTCAAAGAATTGTTTTAATCCAAACTCGTACCGAAATGATTAAACAGATTCTGCAAGGCAAAAAAATCTGGAATATGCCCTAAAGTAACTAACCGCATGTAAAAGGAAATATTGACTCTAGTATACTTTACGATACTGGAATATAAAAATCATAGTTGAAAAATAAACAACATTTATTAGATCGGCATCGTCAAATATGCTGAACGGGGTGGGGTTGCAGTATATAATACGATTGCGTAGGTAAAATACGGTATTGTGTTCTACGCTAGATACCGGCTGTAGATTATAAACACGATACCCGAAAGTTGGTTTCACAAAGGAAACGTATTTTGCGCAAAACAAGCGCGTGAAGGTTCTCCGCTCATATTCCCGCACTTGTTCCGTCCGACCGTGGGGATGTTAATGACGTCAGCGCCGCCACGCCGGGGTGACGTCATCGATATTGTTGTGGTATTGGGATCTGGACTACTGAGGTTGTTAGTTATGCAGGTTGCGAACACGACAGGGGAGAATAATTGTCCCGTACTCTCAATGGCCACCTTTGTGCGCCGGCCTGTGCCAGTCACAAAGCAAGGAAGATTAAAGAGCCGCATCTCAATGCTATAACTAACGCTCTTATTTTCTCTGGGAATCAGCGAACTGTGCGGTATTTATGTGCAACCTAACAACCTAAAAGTCGTTAACGTTTCGAAAGTAAATGTTGGCAACCTGTATTATTATTATTTTTATTTTTGTGATCGTTCATTGCTGGAAATATTCACCATAAATTTTCAAGATTGTTTTTTTTTTTCAATACAGAACCAACCAAAACACTAATGATTTATCTTTTGTTTCAAAAATTAAAAAAAAAAAAAAAAACCTGGATAGCCGAAAAGTATGAGTGTTGAAAGCCATTACCTCAGTTCAAATTGCAAAACTAAATACACACGGGCTCACATCTGCACACGTGCATGTGACAGCTTTGCTTATTTCATTGCTACCAACCGTAAAAAAAAATATTCCGAAGTATAATATTCTGCCCTTGTACTCAAATACTTCACTCTGTTAATACACCAATCCATATTTTGAACTAAGAATGATTTGTAAAATTACTGTTTTTTTTTTTTAATCTAATTTATTATGTTTAAGAGATTTCTATGTTGTCTTTATATTTGAAACTGAATTTTTGATGTTGGTATTTCGCAACTGCGCGAATTCTTTGGCGGCCATGTTTCGTCTGTTCAGTTGCGCCACTGTGGTGCCCGCGCCACAGCTGTCGGTAGTCTGCCTGACGTGGAATCGCCAGCTCTCGTTGCACGCCTTGCCACGCCGCACGACTGCAGGCTATTTATAGCCAGGAACCTGCTATCCATCGACCCACAGTCGCACGCAGGTTTCAATAATCCACGTCCGTGCATCTTGGGATCCTTTTTTTTTTTTTTTTTGCTGTTATTAAAATTAAATGTATATTAGGAACTGTCTGAAAATTATCGCAAATATTTTTTTTTTTGGAGGTTGATCATAACTATGTTAAGGAACATTTGAAATTCTATAAAATCTTAACAATGAACGATTCTTTCAATATATATATTTTTTTAAATTCCGACCACGAAATTGCACGAGCGAGCTGCGAACTCCCGTATAGGCGTTCGCAACTGTTCGGGTGTCTGTGAATCTATGAGGCTTCCTTCCCCCGTCTCCAGTCGCGATGCAAAAACCGTGTTACCCGCCAAGTCTGGGTCGCTTATCTGGTAGTCTCTATCTATTCTTCACCGGCCCACAGTTCTATCACGCCAGTCTGGACCACGGGGCGTCTGCAGTTCACGAAAGTCCCGAAAGTCCTAAAAGTACGGAAACTGAAGGAATGGTTACGAAGGTCACGGAAAAGTCCCTAAATAAACAGCAACTGGAGCTGGAAGGCACGCAACTTTAATTTGCAGCAGTATTTTGCTATCATGCTTTTTTTTTTTGATGCCTCACCTCAGTTTATAGTTGTATTTGGAAACTATCTCTGAAAATGTTTTAGCTTTTTAAAATTAAAAATAACTGTATGTTCCTGCCAATTGTACACAGAAAAAAATCTGCACTTTCACAAAAGATTCTTTGAAAACCAGTTGCCAAGAAATAGTTTGTGATATTCGAAGAAACTTTTTTCAACACATGGCTATGTTTTAATTTTGCATTTATGAAACACATTTTTCTAGATATCTAATACCAAATATTTTTTTTAAGAAAATTGGGGGGCATAATTTTATATTTCAATTTGCTATTTTATTCCAGTATAATTTTTTAAACTGGAAAATATAGTAGAATATTCAAAATTGGACATGAATGAATGGCATTGAATGACAAATGAATCCGCGAAAAACGCGTCATCAATAAGTTGTGTTTGAGAAACAGAGACCAAAAAAAAAAATTGTTTGTGCTAAAATGAAAAAAAAAAAAAAATAGTCGACTCCATTCCCTACATTTAGAGGTCCGAGACGGAACAGATGAAGGCCCTTCCAGAAATGCTTCCACTCATGGAATCAACATTGGGATAGGTGTGCATCGCTAGCCGAGGAGAGTATCCTTGACGGGAATCAGATCAAAATTTGACGTAAGCTTATCAATTTTGTTCGTTATTCATCGGAATGTTTTTTTTTTTGTTCGCGTCCCGTTATCCATCCCGCTGAAACCGGCATGGTGACGCCATGCGTTCAGAGTGCATGCAGAGCCGGGGTGTGTGTTGCCCGGCGGCGCGCGAAGAAAATTCCTTCGGCCCGACTCGTCGTCGGCACTCGAGTCAATTGTCGGGGATTGGCGTCTTCCGCCCGTGGGCTCCCGCGGGTTCCCGAGCGGCGCGGAACTGTCGTCTGGACGAGCGACGCGCGAGGAACCGACGAGTTCTTGGACCTCGGCGCGCGACCTTTTACCTGCCGCAGCACCTAGAGGGTAGGTTAGTTTAGCGCCAGCGAAATCATGCAGGAGAGCAATGGCGTCGCCAGGGGGGGGGGGGTAGGGGGGGGGGCAGTTGTCCCTCCCTAGAGCCTTAGAGATATAAAATAATGTAGCCAAATGCAAAAAAAAAATTACATACTTTTCCCACAACTTCCTCCTCCCCCCCCCCCCCCTCCAGGCCATCGGCTGGCGACGCCCTTGCAGGAGTGTAGGTACGCAGAATTTCATTTGTTAGGGGAGAGAGGAGGATAGAACCACTTTGTCCGCTGTTCGCTTTCAAATTTTTTAAAAATTTTTTTTGGTTGGGAATAATATATTTTATAGGACTTCGGAAAAGAAGGGGAGGGGGAAAGGGGGGGGGGTGTTCCACATCCCCTACCAATACCCCCGCGTACGCCCCTGGGTGTGTGCAAGCTCTACTATGTTAATTATTTAACGACCTCCCAAAATTCTTTCTCATCTGGATAGAAAAAACTTTTTTTGTTGTTGTAATAACCAAGTTCAATGTTAATTCCTTGTTGATATATCACTTTGTTTTTTACAGCAAAACTTACTTCATTACGGAATTCCATAGCTCCTAGCGAGCTATTAAACATACTTTTAGCTTTAGCCTTTATTATACAGCTACGGATTTTTTGGTTAAACAGTTGGTAACCGGACAGACTCACTCACCACAGAATAAAACCTCCACGGCCAAAATGTTTATTTGAATTGTGTGAAATAAACATTTAGCGTAGATCAAAACAAACATTTACAGTAGAAAAACATTTAGTTGTCCCTGCAAAGTGCGATCTAGTCAACTCAGCTGTATAATAGTTAGGATATAAATATCAATGTTTTTTTGCAAGAATTTATAGTTCCAGTCAGCAAAATAGTTGAAGCAGGTAGATTTTTTGCATCAAAGTAGCCTAGATATTTTTGTATGGAATAAATATTTTATTCCGTGAAGCCTCTTATAGGTATTTTGTAACTTCAGTGAAGTTTATAGAGTTACTTTTTTATTTTTGTAGGAGAAAGTAGTGAAAGTGTGCATAATATATGTAAGAGTATACGTAAATTTTTACGGACCCGATGATTTTGCATTAATTACTTCCAGGCCTGATAGATGCAAGGTACCACTAGGACAACACCAAGCATAAAATTCCGGGCAGGAATCCAAACAGGCGAACACTGTTTTGTAGTGGCTCAGTCGTTTTCATGTATATTTAGACATATACAAATACCTGTAATTTTAACGTGAGTATTTCTGTTCCATTAAAAAAATTGGTTGTCTGTAAAGTCTGTTTACGGACGATAGTTTAACGTGACGTCATGATAAAACATTGATAAAATAATTGCATACTTTTATGAATAAATTTGAATCATTTTTATTGAATTATCACTATTTTGTATGGATACAAAGAAGGAGTGAAATGAAATCTACAATTTAATTGATAAATTTACTTTTATTTGCACTCATTAATTCAAATACTTTAACGAAGAAATTATTTTAACTATAAGTTTTATACATGTTTGCTATTTAACTTCTTCGAATCTATGCTATTCTGTTAAGGATAGGACGATGATAGGAAAAGTAGGAAACGAATGGGAGTGTTTCAAGTTTAATGTGCCTCGAAAAAGTCAAATCGATGGTTGTTCCAATCGAGTGGAAGAGAGATAGACGCGGCGCAAGCGTACAATGAGCGTAACGGGACACAGCGTAAGGGGACAATGTGCGTAACTGGACACTTTTTTCGTGCGTGCAGCCGGCGTTCATCGATTTATTAGACGTTGTCACGTCAAAAAAAAAAAAAAAAAGCAGTTTAGTTTATAAGCCGGGCTACGGTGAACTGCATTTTCGCCGTGCAAATCACCGTCCATGACGATGTCTTACTCGCTCTGGCGGTCCGCTCGGAGGGAACGCCGGAAGGCCAGGCGATAAACGAGCCAGGTTCGCCCGTCGACAGTAGGAAGTGTCACGGGCCGGTGGGCTTTAAGCCCGCCGCTCTACGTCACAGAGTGAACCAGGCATTTGAAAGTTAGACTCCTTCCCCCCTCCCTTCCCCAACCCTCTCACCACTACCACCTTCTCCGCCTCCTCCTGATTACGTCAGTCAGATCATTGTTCGAACCAGCATCGACATGGCAACAGTTTCTCTCTTTGGTGAATTGGGCTCTGCATTATTAGCCGTAGCATAAAGGTTTTTTACAGGCGGCTTCAAAATTCTATCCGAAAAATAACTTCGGCTGCAGATTCATCATGAAAAGAAATTAAGTTAAGAACGTTTCATTACGGCTTGTGGTCTTAAGTTATTTACTAAGCTGGTATAGGCTACGCTTTTGCAGTTAGAGTGGAATTATTTTTTGTTGCAAATAATAGAGAAAGTAAAATAATTACATTTAAATTATTGGGTCCACAATGCATATTCCATATTTTTTTCTGATATGTTGTTAGTTCCATCATTAATTTTTTTTCCGTGAACTTATGTACATCCTTTGGAAGTTATACTTGCTTAGCGTAGTAAAAAAAAACTAACATTAATTTTACATCCAAATTATTAATAGAAATACTTGAGTGGTATTATAAATACGGTAGGTAAAGTATTAATTCAATAACATTTAAAAAATCCAAAAATACTCAGTATTCAATAGTAATATAAACACGCGTATAAAATTAACTATTTAATTTAGTAAAATACTCGAGATTAATTTTATTTAATGATGAAAATGTTTATTCAAATGTATTAAATTTAATTATTTATAATTTATAATGCAAATAATTTATACATACGGGAACATAACCTCACTTTAATAAAAACACTTGAAATTACACTTAAAAAAGTTTATAAACATAACTTATATCACTAATATTCTCAATAAATAAACATTTTTAGATAACTAAAGTATATGTTTTAAAAGCACGTATATAATTTTTATTTGTATTGAACATTTTATCATTGTGCCAATTTTGATTGCTAGTTCCGCACGCGTCGTAAAAATTAATTCTCGTCATTTTCTCATAACGGGCCTAAAGAAGTATAAACTAACCTCACATATAAATACACTAGAAAACGATTATAAACACAGTTTCTTTTACAATTATTAACAATAAATAAATGTTTTTAATTATTTGAACCAATATTCAATATCAGTCACTAAAGTATAAGATTTAAAAGCCCATATATAATTTTTTTTCAAGCTGTGAACATTTTGTTGCATGGTATGCGCGCATCGTAAAGTTCCACTCATAATTTTTTTTTCCTAACGTGCTTTAAAGAAGTATACATTCAAAAATAATAATGATTTTACGACAGCGAAATGTTTTGCGGTGGTTGTAGAACTTGTTTTAATTAATCATAATCAAGTCGCTTAGTGCCCCATATTAAATAATGTAGTCTATTATTTTCAGTAGGTAATGAAAGTGTTCAGCTCCAACTTCAAAGGCATATCCCAGCTTTGGGAAGCTCTTTGGACCATAAGTTGATTATTTTTTTCCACTTTTTTTCGTGATGAAATTGTAGCCGAAGTTTTTCGGTCGCATTCCGACTCATCTAGTATAATAACGTTGTTGTCTTCTGCTCACAGGGTCATCTTTAGCTTAAGATTTACCACCAAACCTGTCTTAAGGAGGTGATATGATATAGTGTAGTTTTCGGTGATGTCGCAACCCTCTAACTTTGTTTGGCACAAACACTTTGGAAGGTGTTGGAAGGGAAGCCTATGATGTACATTCTATATTTCACAGACCCGAATACTCACGTTGGCAAGCCTTCTTTTCACAGACGAGAGAACCAAACCCGAAGTTCCCCGAAGTTCATGCTAGATTTTTTTTTCCGTTCTATCTCGTATAAACCGGTGTGGCATTAAATTTTGCGGTCGATTAGGATAGGTTAGCTACATTATAAATACTTTAAAACATTGTGGAAGGTTGGTTATATTAGGTAAGTATAGCTACATTAAAAATACTGTAAAATCATTTTATGGTTGCTTAGCAAATAACTTTTTAACATGTAGCTATCCAGGGCTAGGAAACCGTTTACACGATTTCACAGTATCTTTAATGTAGCTATCCTAACCAAATCAACCGTCCACAATGTTTTAAAGTATTTATAATGTAGCTAACCTAACCTAAATTGACCATTAGTTATCGCGAGTCGTATATTGATTTACAATGAACAAAAAAAAAAAAAAAAAACCGAAGATGCACGATCGGGCGTTTGGCTCTCTCGTTTGTGAAAAGATGGCTTGCCAACGTGAGTATTCGGGTCTGTGCAATATAGAATGTACATCGTAGGCTTCCCGTGTTGGAAGCGAAGATATGACAGTGTGACAGGGTTTAACCCTGCTTGACTTCAACATGGGCGTCGCAACCGGGGGGGACGGGGGGGACACGCCCCCCCCCCCCAATAATATGTCTTCAATTTCGTCCCCTCCAATAATATATTTAGTTTCGTAGTTATATTAAAAATATGATTTCTGTGATATAACCCATATGTTGCGCATGATGGTTTTAGTACAATCGTGGTATTGTGAGCACTTTTTAATTCGATCTTCGTGTATAATCAAAATCAGGTCTCATACCGAATACAGATAATATGTTAACTGTGTTTTTACAAATTTGTTCTCTGAAAATATTTTTTATAAAAAATAAATTATATATTGCAACCCACTATAATTAGAATATTTAGGAAAGAAAAATGCCTAAAAACCACCTTTTTGCACCTTCATACCCCAAATTTTCCCGGGGGAGGACCCCCAGACCCCCGCTTTTTTCCAGGGGATGGATATTCTTCAACAACTAAATCAATTGAAGTCTCCCCCCCCCCCCCCCCCCCAAAAAAAAAATATATATATATATATCCTTGCGACGCCCATGACTTCAAGACCAGAGATACGCCCACTCCACGGACTGTTGCCGCCATGGTTGCAGTGCGGTGACGTCAGCGCGGGAAACAGACGGGCGCCGGCGGACGGGCCAGCGGCGCCAGACGCTGCTTGCTCGCGGCTCTCCAAGGCCGGGCCCCTCGCAAAATGGAGGCGACCGTTTATTAATCTCCGCCGACTCCCGTTTGATCCCCGGGGATGGAATGGGGGCGACGTTAATTACCTCGTGGACCGAGGCGCGTTCCTCCCGAGCCGGCGCCGGCTGGTTCCAGTTGCGCACGCGGGGTTTCAGTCGCGGAGTCGGGAACTGTCGGGAGACGTCGTGCAGTGACGTGGTTGGAAACCCCCGCCATCTCCACATCGCCACGGCCCGAAACATCGTGTGTGAAATTGGTGTTGATTTGTCAGCGATTTCAAACTCTTGTTCATAACAATGCTTGATGCTTCCACTGTTCCGCAGTGCGTCGCAACTCGGAGGACGCTAAGACGTCATTTCCCCCTTTCATCACCCAGTTCGTCGTTTGTCCTAAAGTCGTTTCTCCTAATTTTTAGGACAAACGAAATTAGGATAAACGCTTTAGGACAAACGATTTTAGGACAAACGACGTGTACCCGTGGATTTTAACCGTCACAAGTCATATCTGGATACGGTGCCCGAATGTTGTACACTACCCATAATTTTGGTCCTATATGCATACAATAAGCAGAAAACTTAAAAATACACAAAAAGTTTAGTATGAAACATAGTTTTTAACGTTTTAACGTTTACGTTTATCAACCCCGTGTCATAGTCACGATCTTGAAAGCGCAAGCAGGTTCCTAAGTGAGAGGCTTCATAATTCCAGGTCCCCTACCCCCTCATCCCCCTGGATGCTTTCGAGTCATTTTTTTCCTCCACTATTAACATAAAAAATACAAATTGGCTGGTTAGATTTTTTTTATATATAAAACCCTTATTATTTGAACGTTGGGCTGTAGACGATACCGTTCTTACGTTGTTAGGTTTTAACAGTCAGTTTCACTTTAAAATTTTCTTTTCCGCACAAGCCCTTCATTACAGTAGTTAGTGTAGTAGTTCTCCCCTCCTCGTTTCTCTCGCCGGCAATTACGGCTATCTCGTCGGAGAACAACAAGCGACCGGGACAATGCAGCGGGGAACGCGGCACACACGTAACGACCGGCGGGTGCAATTAGTCATCACGGAAGCCGTTGGCGCGACGGGCTGTTAGCTGTCCCTTCCCCCCTTGACCCCCTTGCCACCCTTCCCCACAGGGGATCCCCCACATAACAGGAAGTCACAACTTAACACATTCATAGCTTAGAATTCTAAAAAAAAAACACCTCCTCATAACCTTTGAATATATATACTGTATAGAAGTCGCCAGCCCAGGTTAAAATTTCTAATACGGTTTTGAGGTAGTTGGTTAATTCACCGCCGCAATCGCCACCATCTCTAGGGCATCGACTTGTGGTGGTCCCTAGCGGACAAGTGTCGAACTCTTCAAACACCCCTTCCCTCTCCTGTTGAACGACCCTGAGCTGCAGTGAATGATTGATGGGGGGTGCGGGGAATGACAGCGGGCGACAGTTCTGCGCTCTAACGTGTAAATAACAACTAAGATGATACAGGGCGTTACGGCAGCGCACTGCAGCGGTCAAGTTCCCAAGCTGCTCATCATACGCTTCTGAAAAACGTAGAGTAAATCCTATCCACTCGCGACTTCTATACAGTATATATATATTCAAAGTCATAACTTAGAACGGTCGTAAGCAGGGGCGCAACAACAAGGGGGGGGGGGGCAAGGGTATTTTCCCCTCCTCAGAAAGCTTGAAGTGGGGGCAAACAGGGGCAAAGAAAGTGCTGTGTAATCAATTTTTAGATAATAAAACTGCTTAAATAGCACCATTATCCACCTTGAAATACAAATTTTCCCCGGGGGAGGACCCCCGGACCCCCCCCCCCCCCCCCGCTTCAATAGAGGGGATCGATGATTCTTTATAAAAAGTTATATGTGCCCCCCCCCCCCCCTTTGGAAATTTAGTTGTTACACTCCTGGTCGTAAGTTAGAACGATGATAACTTAGAAACACATCGTTGAACCACACGACTTAGGCAATCATAAACTTAGAACTATCGCAAATTAAAAAAAAAGAACATAATATCTCACAACGCCGAGAAAATCGTAACACAGACGCACAGAAGTTGAATGCAAACCAACATTTAGAAGTGGCTCTATTGGAAGATAGCGCACGCACAGCAAAAACAGAACGCGCACGGCGGCGCAAGGAGTGTCGACTAACTTACAACTTCTTATTCTCTGTGCTGGACGCCATATTGACCACCCAGCTTACACTACGTCAGCGGGATAGAGAACTGACGGTTGTTATGTTTGATATGTGTATTCTAAAGGTAAATAGTGACACATATATTGAAATCATTTATTGCCTTTAAATACATACTTGCAAGATTACGCCTGTTTACTGCTATCTTACAACGCCACGGCTAGATAAACGTCAAGGTGTTACCACGCCGAAGAACTGGGGAGAAAATAAACAAGAGTAAAAAACAAATCGGAAACAAGCTGCGGTCAACAATATATAGTCATAGTTTAGAGGAATAGACACACCACACTTTTTTTTGTCTGTGGGTACGTGAATTAAGTTCCTAAACTCTTCAATAGTCCTTTGGGTGTAAAGTCTGTGAAAATGACTTCATGCGAGTAGCACGATAGTCAGACCTGTATTCGGGCGAAAGGTTTTACCCTCGCGAAAAATCCTCTACCAGGCTGAGAACCGAATCCTAAAACCTTCCTTTGTCGCACCGTCAAGGAGTTCAATAGAACTTAATCAGCTTTTAGAAATCAGTGAATATTTTACCCTCCATTGGAACCCGTGAAATTATTAGGCAGGAAGTCGTCTCTTCCCCTACGAGCAGGATGTCCAAAATTAGACTCTTTGTATACATTATGTTTTTGTGGTTCTGGAGGAACTTGCAGCGTGGATTGTTTGTTTTACGGTGCGCGCGCACACACACACGCACCGTGTTAAACATGCGTGCGCGCGCTTTGATGGCGGCGGGCCCGCCCGTTGGATGCACTTTTGAACTCACAACTATGCCCATCCGACGGCTTGGTGAAGAGTCGGTTCAAATCCGTCTTCAGTAGGGCCATGCATATTTCGCGAATAAATCTAAACGCCTATTAGACTTCAACAAAGTGTACCCGCACCACCGGTTTCTTCCTTGTGATTGGCGGCCGTCTGCGAGAGAAGTCGTTGCCTTATTTGACGGAGCCACTCAGGACGCGTTTGCTTCCGCGCTTAATTACTGTGATTGGTGTTTGACAGTCGACACGAACCTGAAAGAAATTCACCTAATCACGAAACACAGACGATGCTACAGTGTTTTAACTTTTAACTAATCTCGGAATCTTTTCGCGTAACATGCATGGCCCTAGTCTTCAGCCATCCAAGGCTTTGATGGAGAGCTCTTTTAGATATGTCTTCAGCCATCCGAGGCTTGGTAGAGAGCTGGTTCAGGAAAGTCCTCAGCCATCCAACGGGTTGCTAGGCGGGTAGACAATGGCTTCTCTTGCAAACAGTGCAAATTACACGGTAGAACATATCTTGATACAGCCTAGTCCGCGGTCAGATTTTTTTTGTTGCGAAATATGGTTGCCCCCAGTAAGACGTCCTGATAAAAGTTTGTTAAATCGCTTAAAAAAAGTTTTATAAGCTTTAAAGTTTAGGCTACTTTCCTAGCTTATTCTCTACTGTCTTTCAGAAATATCTTCCTATTTTATTTGTAAATAAATAATATTTAATCAGATTGTTTAATATTTGCAATTTGCAAAGTTGTTTTTTGTTTAGAATAAGGATTTTCCCTAGTTCCTGGTTACAAAGAGTTTTATTTATTGCTAAAAATTGTCCTCTGGTTATCATGCTGAAATGTTTATTGGTGTTAGTAAATAATTTAATGCGTTATTTGTGATCTTTCTTACGATTTTGGTGGTGCTTTCGGATTTAAGTAATTAGTTAAATATTGTTCGTAATGGTCCTTAACTTGATTCCCGACCTTGCAAAAAGTTGTTTAGTATTATTAACTCTCCATCTGTTGGCCACCGCCTAAGGTGAGGCGATGGCAGTGAAACAATAACAACATTCCAATGCATCTGGCAACACCGCGTCCATGCAGCTGGTTGCTTTCACTTCACTGCTGCAGTGTCCTTCAGGAGACTGCGTCTGCGTCATGTGAAACACGCAGCAGCCTTTGTTCACCTTTCACGGCCTCGACTTCCGCCTTTGCAACTCGCTGCTTGTTGTGTGTGTAACATCTGAGCCCTCGGTGTACGACATTTGGCGGTAGTAGTTTCCTGGATGCGATGGAAGTCGCATGGGACGGAAATGTGTAACCAAGGTGCTGCCATCTGTGGCGGATTGCGCGAACCAGATTTCACTAAGACAAAAGGAAACTTTGTAGTATTAATTGTTTGATGAAATTCAACAAGATTACTTGTCGAACAACAGGTCCAAAGCAGGTTTTTGGTATTTTTTTCTTTCAAGTATTTTTAACTTTTATCGGAGCCGTTTTATTATATTGTTGAAAAATGTCAGCCTGCTAAAAAAAAAATAATAATTCAATAGTCGACGTAACTGCTCTGGCAGCGAATTCTAGCGGCGTGTGCGGAAACTACGTGTGGTTCGCGTCAAGAAATGTAGTTGAAAACACAATTTGAGCATATTTATCATGATCGGCATTATTTTAAAGAATTCGACGTTAATTTTTGTGTCCGAGTTTCGTATAAGATATAACTGTATTTTCAACATGAGAACACGTGAATTGTTTCGTTATCAAGGTTGGATGTTAGGGCCTACTTATCTCTGGCGAGTACTGGAAGATTCGCTCACAGGTATTTTTTTTTACTAAAACTAGTTTCAAGGGAGCCATGCTTAGCGAGCAATAGGCAGGGTCGGTAAAAATTTGCGTTTTCAATCAATTTCAGGATAGAATGCACGATCCTCTATGTACTCGGGCAAATTAAACCTGCCTATTGGCTACTGACTCGTGACGCGCACCTGTTAACTGAAATGCTTGTGATTCATACTTATTTTGTCGAGTGTTTTTCATTGGCTTTGAGTCCTTCAGGTCAAACTCTTAAATAAGCCATCGGTGGAGACTAACCTGTACTGCACTGTTGGAAATTACAGTAAATTTGCGGACTTTTTAAACGAAGAATTTAACTAAGATAAACGAAGAAGTCTTCGTAATTTCAAATAACGCCGTATTTCGACTTCCGAGTTGCGTGTTTCGTTCTGAACCAAGGAAAAACACATGCGTGGACAAAAAAAGAATGTTCTTGCTGTAGACTTGACCAGTTTTTTTTTAATGTTAAGAATGTTCTTTTGGATTCGTGTCCAAATGAGATGACTCGGTGTCCGTAATAAATTTACGAAGATAGTGTAAACATACGAAGATCCCGGGATGATTTGTCACCAGCGTTCTGCGTAAATTGAAGGTGAGAATTTTTATAAGTGCAGGAATCTACGCGAAGTGTGCAGGTCTCTCTGGATGAATGAGAGAAATCCTCGTTGCCTCTAAGGCAGGGTCCTGTTCTTTGGCAAGGGCGTGTTCTTAAACCAGGACCTGTTCTTTGGCAAGGACGTGTTCTTTGAACAGGGGCGGCTCAGTGGCCCCGCGCTGGCAATTTTTATAGTCCCTTTTGCCTAGTTTTTTTCTGTGAAAAATAAGCACGTTATTGGGAACAGGAAAAAAAAATCGTCATGTAGTAACAACCTTCAAAGATTTTATCACCTCATTATTTAACCGGAATTTGATTGTCAGAATTATTAAAGCTAATCCAAGTATAGATGTACATACTAGATAGAACTTCAAAATTTCTTAGTTTCGAAGAGATTATTTTTAAAATTTTCCTGCCTTTTTTTTTTATTCTTTACCTCATAGGCCCTTGGTCATAATATGATTACCTCCCTGAAAACTTAAGTTGCCCAGGGTTTCATAGAGTCCAGTGCCCACCGCTGTCTTTGACCCTAGGTTCGCCTGAACGGCGCCAGACCATGCGTGTTCCTTCCTGTTTCTCGCGAGCTTGTCGTTCGCGCGACCTTTGTTTACTCGGGCGTGGTCGCGACCGCGACTGTGCTGCCCCCCCCGGCGGCGCGCGGCGGAATGTCGCCCCTACCTTTGAATATATATACTGTATAGAAGTCGCCAGCACGGTTATGAGGTAGCTTTGAATATATATACTGTATAGAAGTCGCCAGCCCAGGTTAAAATTTCTAATACGGTTTTGAGGTAGTTGGTTAATTCACCGCCGCAATCGCCACCATCTCTAGGGCATCGACTTGTGGTGGTCCCTAGCGGACAAGTGTCGAACTCTTCAAACACCCCTTCCCCCTCCCGTTGAACGACCTTGAGCTGCAGTGAATGAAAGGTGGGGTTGGTGCGGGTAATGACTAGCGGGCGACAGTGCTGCGCTCTAACGTGTAAATAACAACCTAAGACGATACAGGGCGTTACGGCAGCGCACTGCAGCGGTGAAGTTCCCAAGCTGCTCATCATACGCTTTTGAAAAACGTAGAGTAAATCCTATCCACTCGCGACTTCTATAAAGTATATAATATATTATATTCAAAGCCCCTACGGAGAGGCAGCGTTCCCGTGCTTTCAGACAACCAACACTCACCGCCGATACAGCTACAAGGGTGATTTTTTTTCCTAACCTAACTAAAAACTAAGTGTGTTTGGGAAGGGTCCGGGTTAGGGAGGGACCTAAGTGCGTCTCAGGCCGAAGCCTATCACGCCTTAGTCATGCCGGGATTAGCCATGCAGGGAGAGGGTCGCATGCATCATGTGCTAGGAGGGGATTGGCCAGCCATGGCAGCGATTGGCGCCATGACCAACTCCCCTCACTCTTATCTCTAGTCTAAAACTACTTGTTAAGTTGGGCCCAGGTAAAACCTGCATAGACCCAGGGAAAACCCTGGGCACTTTCATGCGGGATGCAAGTTGGCATGCATTAAATGTAGGAAAGTACAGGAGACAGAGGATGGTCTGGATGAAGATTTGGTCTGAGTAGAAAGAGTCTACCATGCGGGGGTTGGCCACTTGGACTCAAGGTCCGCTTTGTTGTCTTCTCCGGGACTGGAATTTGATGGCCAGGGACGTAAGCGCCCCTGGCGGTACAAGGATGTGTCCACGTTCTGGTAAGTCACAGCAGTGTTCGCGTAAAATTACAGACGTGTACAATCACACGAAAAACAACCAGCTTTATCACTACAAAAAATACTGGGTTCGGATTCTTACCCGGGCATTTGTGCCTTGAGTTGCTCCAGTACCCTACAGTAGTTTTAAGTTGTTTGTAAACCGTTCCCTGAATAGCTTCCCAGTTTTAACTGCGCACATTATAATCACGACACAACAACATACAAAAAAAATACCCCTTTGATTCAAACGTAAATATAAAATTATGCGCTAATTTTCGTAAGAAATACACAGTATTATCTCAGATAAAAGTGTTTCATGTGAGCGAAAAATAACAATAGCCATGTGTGTGTGTTGTAAAAGGTTACAAACTATTTCTTGGCAACTGGTTTCCAAAGGAATTTTCGGTATAAAGTACAGAGAAAATCAAGGACAAGTCGGGTAAGTTGGAATTGGGTCCGGGAAAGTCAGGGAATTAACTTAAAATCCTGGAAAAGTCATGGAAAATCCTCAGTGATAGTAATTTGAGTAGGGTAAATGTTATGCTTCAGTCTACCATCATCCAGACTGTAATATCATTTTTTTTCTGATTATTTTTCCTGTTCGTAGTCACACACCTACTATAAAGTGACGTATGGAAGGTTCTGTGTGATCCGGGCCGGCTATGGGGTTGGTGGAGACTGGAATTTCTTTATTTCTTTCAGAAAATTAATTTTAAATTGAAATAAATGTCCAAAAGAATTAATTCAGTGACAAGACGTGATTTTGGTAATGAAAAGTCGTGAAAAAGTCAGGAAAATTTTAATTACGGACGTCCTGAAAGAACACATACATACATTTTCAAACGGAATCACAGTATGCCTCATATACCTACCTATATTTGAATAGTTCGGATATGGAGCTTGGTGCTAGTGAGGTAACTATCAAACGATTTCTCTTTACCAATATGGCGGGCATTTTTTTAAATTTTAAATTTCTCGTCATTAGCAATAGTTAAGGGTTATTTCTGTAAATTTAAAATGATACCTTTCTTGTATTTGTTTTTCTATCGCAAATATGTCAGTAAAAATATTTCGCGCAAACCAACGTGCTTGGCCTTCTTTCACCCATTACATAACACTAAGTAAATATTTATTGAAAATATTTGTGTGAAAAAAAAATGGCAAGAGAGGTATGAAGTTAATTTTACGGAAATAGTAGTGACGAGAAAATGAAAAGAGGGGGGGGGGGGAATCAACCGCCTTAACGGCTATAAGTAATGACAGGGTCTACGATGAAAACGTCATTGCTTTTCGCGTAGGTCGACGACTAGATTGTCGGACCTTGGAGAAGGTTTTTTTTGAGAAGGGGAAGGGGGGGGGGGGGGGCTAGAAGGAACTAATTGGACGTGACCTCCGACACCGCGCGCGCGCAGCTCCGCGGAATGTTTTGCAATTATTTTAGCGGTGATTCGCACGTGCGTCGCTGGAGGCCGTGTCAGCCAAGCGTCGGTGTGTGCGCTTTGTGGAGAGACTTTTTCTTTTGTCGCAGTGCCGTGTGGGATGGTTCCTGACACAACAGACCATTGGTTGATTCATCTTCATGACATCGTAGATGTTGCAAATAAATATCTCGTCGTTGTCAGTGTTTGTCTTTGCTGTGATATTTTTATTTTTTTCCGGCTTGTTTCTTCCACGGGAATTTCTCTTTGCTGTCTGTGCATTTGATTTCACGTCGGCCGATTTTGCCTTGTTCTCTGTATGTAGTTTTATTAGGTGAAGTTAAGGCGTGCCGCCTTATATTCAACTTAACCAAGTTTCTGTTTTACAAAGTTCAAGGCTCCTCTATGACATTCAGTGCAAACGAGCAATGGCGTATGTACAAAAAAAATTAAATTCAAAATTGCCCATCGCAAAAATAATAATCATAGAACGCATCGCTGATAAGAGTTGTGTGTTTCACTCTCTGAAGATTTTTTTTTCGTGGTGTAGAAAAAAAAATGTGAGCGAGTCTTTAAGTACACGCCAGTGATGTGTGAACATCTAACTTTGATAACGAGCAAATTAATGTGTTCTCATGTTGAAAATTTTTTATAATACGAAACTCGGACACTAACTTTAACGTACGTAGATTTCGTTAAAATAATGCCGAATATGATAAATATACGTGAATTGTGTTTGCAACTACATTTCTGGACGCGAATCTCACTTAGTTTCCGCACCCGCCGCTAGAACCCGCCGCGGGAGCAGCTACGTCGACTATCTAATCATTCGATATGCAGACCGAAATTTTCAACTATAATAATAAAACGGCGCCGATAAAAGCGAAATTACTTTAAAAAAAAATACAGAACCCCTATTTGCTGATTTTCGACAATAAATTTTATTAAAATACTGCCCATCTTGTTGAAATTAATCAAACAGTTAATATCATGAATTTTTTTTTTTGGCTTTGCGAACTTTGGTTCATGCCATCCGCCACAGATGGCAGCACTTTGGTTATACATTTCCATTCCATGTGACGTATCCTTTCACGAGATTACTCCCGCCAAATGCCGTAGGTATACCGAGAGCTAAGATTGTTACGCTTAAAAAATTACCTATAATTATTACAACACCCACATCGATGCATATATTCCGCTTGCCTTAACATCGTTGCCTGGCCAACACCGCACTTCTTTGACAAGGCATGTTTAACATTTTACAACGACTTGTGAATCAGGTACCTACCTACCTTCAGAGTTTTGGGTCAAGTTATTTCCGTATTTCATGAACATGCGCACGTCTCAGCTGTTAAGGGGTCCACACCCAGCCAACGATGCACTTGTTTTTAGCGAAGGCGTTAGTGCGACGCTCGCTGGTGCATCTAGCGCGGTATCGCCTCTGAGCGCAAGGCTGTGTGTGGACTGCCGCGCAGTCTTCTCGTCGTGCATGAAGCAACTGTGGGATTTGAACGGTAACGGTGACATTATTTGCGGAGAAATGAAGACTCATATTTGTAGTGCAAGTTCCTTGAGTGCTTTCTTAAATCTCCACCGGGATTTTCTTGCCTAAAAAAATTGTTGTGTAAACATGCGTTTACTCAATTTTCACTCTCCTAAAAAACAATAGTACAGTTCAAAAACGGAAATCCGGAAATATAACCACGAATATGAGACGTCAGCGTATTCTTCAGTGCTTTTCGTAGACACAACTTGCATATCGTGATAAGTTTTTTAAAATGCCCCCCCCCCCCCCCCCCCGCCCCCCCCCCGAAGCTCTGCACACCGTGTGTGTGCCAAATGGACGAAGGTGCAGTGTTCTTTTCAGTTCTGGTGACTCGTCGCTTCTGATGCGCGCGCATGCTCGCTTGGACGTACTTGGCGCAGTCGTATTCATCACGTGTGGTTGACTTCGATCTGCTTTACCGGACTTCCATGATTAAAGTCACGGAAAAAAAAAAAAAAACATGTTTTTGCAAGACTGCTTGGTTTGTATGAAACAGCGGAAAGTGTATTTTCAACGGTGAAAGTACAGTTTTAAATTTACATCCCATCAAATACACTAACATCCAAAACACAAAATGACTAGACCGTTAAGTAACCGTAAACCGAAATAATTCCATAGTCGATTTTGTCTTAGTTTTCACTTAGAAATAGTCGTGGCAAGGAAATTAGTTCAGTTCCATGTATACAAAATATTCAAAAATACAAACGTCATGATTATTAGAAGAGATTAAAAAAAAGTCTAGACATCAGACAACAAAAATAATACAAAACAAACAGCCGAAGGAAAACAAGGAAAAAGTGGTATTATTTTTAGTCTATGAAATATTAGCTGTTTTCAGTAGACCAGATAGAAGTTAATTGTCTATTGATTATCCCTTTGTGGTTATAGAGCTTCACTTTTGAAATTGATTATAAGTTGAATTTTTTTGGTGGCCTTACGGAAGAATCATTAATTTAAAAACAACAGATCAGTGTCTGTCATGTCATTTCCGAAAGACTTCACAGATGCAGAAGTAAATATGTAGGTACATTGTATATGTTTGTTGTGGTTGCAATGTTTTATATCTTCATGTGTACGCATGCCCTTTGCTACAGGCGTGACTACATAATCATTATTAACACACTTGCTGAAAATCCCAGCTTATGACAGACAACAGACAATTTGTTCCGCGTACTTTGGAAACAGTTTGAAAAAATCGCAAGTAATTTTTTTAATCGCTAGATCTTTTATTATCGCGGAAATTCATATGACATGTTAGACGCTTGTAACTTAAATGCCTGCCAGTCAAGCACAACACCGTGCTTATTTGAACTTTATAAAATGGTTGCCGCCCAGAGATTAGCCTGTTTTCCTTGATTCCGTTCCCGTTACGCCAGTCCTCGTTCTACAGGTTGTCCAACAATCGGGAAATACATGGAAAACTTAAATTGTCAATGAATTTTGATTTCATGGAAACATCAGTAAATATTCAGGTACATTCATGTTAGGTCAGGTAATTTAAATGAAAGGCCCATCTTTTATCGCTACACTGAAAAGCATTTTCTGTACTTTTAACAGATTACTTTGGAGACAAGTTGCCAATAAATAGTTTGTAATACAACAATGTAATTTATACAACATATGACTGGTTGTTTTTGCATATATGAAATACTTTTTTTTTTTTTTTTTTTTTTTTAGATAATACCGAGCATTTCTTACGAAAATTGGTGAATAATTTTATATTTTAATTGATGTTTTATTCAAGCCTATTTTTTTTAAACCATGGAAAAGATAATTCAATATTCAACAATTTGACTTTATTTAGTTGAATCGTGCTTATGTGCGCAGTCAATGCTGGAAAACTATCCAGGGAACGGTTTACAAATAACTTCAACTATTGGAGATAATACACAAAGCATAAATGCCCGGGCAAGAATATGAACCCAGTATTACTGCGAACACTTTTTTGTAGTGGTATGGTTGTTTGCATGTAAATAAAGAAATTTACAAATATATTTAATTTTAGGCCTACATTAATATTTCTGTTCCGTTTACACACACAAAAAAATATTAACAGGGTGACCCATCACTCGTGTCATGCATATTTGTATTTAGCGTGCCAAGTATTTTGTAGCAGAGATTTGAATACCGTCTGTCGCAATGCCTCGTATTGTTATGTAATAAACGTTATCTTGTGTTCACGGTTTACAGGCTTTTGTTACTCTACAAACGGGTCTCATCACGAAATTGAATAATCCGTAAGTAGCGTTGTGACTGCGGCAATGATTAGAAGTGTCGCAAACATTTTTATTGATTGTTTTCTATGGAAATATTGAACGTTTTTGGGTCAGTGAAAAATATTTTAAAGACCGGGAGTAGTCAGGGAAAAGTCAGGGTATTTTTGTTTGTGGGTTTTGCTGAACAACCTTTTCTATACGTTCTTTGAATGATTCTATCGATGGTAAAGATTGATTAATTTTTTTTTTAAATTCATAAACCAATGCTGGTTTCACTGTATGCCATAAGAAATCTCAATAAAGATTTTTGCTTGTTTTCTGTGTGGTTGCTAGTTCACCTTTTTTGTACGTAATTGAGGTTTATTATGACATACAAGTTATTAGGCTCACACCTCATATATACATCAAAACTCCCGCAGACAACTGAACCCGTTAGGGTGTAATCCTGGTTAGGAGAAAAGATGGGTCTTTTACATGCCAGACACTGTTGCCAGTGTCCAACATGGGTTCCAAGAACCGGGAAATAGATTCGCCATTTCGCGGCATGTTACTGGAGAACGCCCGGCTAGGTCGAGAGGTTGAGGAGACCCATCCCAACTTCGGCCCCACCGACCCGCCCCCAGCTCCGCCGTGAACCCCCAGACCTCCTACAGAGCCAGCCCCCTCTGTGGGATCTGAGTAGCACCGTCACGGAACCATACCTCTCACATTTCTGGGTATTATGACATACAGTGTAACCAGCATTGGCGTATATAAAAATAAACATTTTAAATTACCCTTTTCTATATTCCCAACTATTAGAATATGCAAGTTATAGCCTACGTTGGTGTGATAGTTAGGGGCATGCAGATTTCGCGAAAAGATTTCGAGACTAGATGCAAGTTAAAACACTGTAGCACAGTCTGTGTTTCGTGACCGGGTGAGTTTCTCCGAGGTACATATCGATTGTAACATTCCCAATCACAGTGATTCAGTGCGGAAGCAAAGGCGTCCCGTGTGGCTCGGTCAAACAATGGCAACGACATCTCTCGCAGACGGCCGCCAATCACAAGGAAGAAACCCCCCAGGT
Source organism: Bacillus rossius redtenbacheri (assembly GCF_032445375.1). Lineage (NCBI taxonomy): Eukaryota > Metazoa > Arthropoda > Insecta > Phasmatodea > Bacillidae > Bacillus > Bacillus rossius. The sequence goes on from NC_086338.1 coordinate 39,659,590, forward strand.
GCGGGTGTACCTTGTTGCAGTCCAATAAGTGTTCAGATCTTTTCGCGAAAAATGCCTGCCCCTAGTGATAGTTTGACGTATCCGTGCCTCACGTGGTGTTCCCGAAGCTCTTGCCGCGAAGCTTCGTAGATAAGAGACGACGACGGGTGCACACGACCCTGTTTGGACTTCACCACCCGCGCGTGGCGACGGGCTGGTGCCGGTTTATCGAAGTGGAGCACCAAGTGTGCTCTCGTGGCGAAATGGTGACGTGTATTGCGCTGGAAGGAAAAACCTAGACCTTAACTTCCAGACTAGTTCAGTTCAGACTGGCCGGCACTGATGCGTCCCGAGACTAACGAACTTTACCCGTGGTTAAAATTCCAGATCATAAACGGATCATTCGGTCATCCGCCACAAGCTTTATCTCGATGCTCCCAGCTTTTCGAAATAAAATTTAGTATATTAAAAAAAATTGGTTGTCTGTAAAGTCGGTTTACGGACGATAGTTTAACGTGACGTCTTAGCAAAACATTGATGAAATTATTGCATACTTTTATGAATAAAATTGAATCATTACTATTTTGTATGGATACAAAGAAGGAGCGTAATGAAATCTACAATTTAATTGATAAAATTACTTTTATTTGCATTCATTAATTCAAATATGTTTATTACTTTAACGAACAGATTATTTTAACTATAACTATACATGTTTGCTATTTAACTTCTTCCAATCTGTGTTATTCTGTTAAGGATAGGACGATGATAGGAAAAGTAGGAAACGAATGGGAGTGTTTCAAGTTTAATGTGCCTCGAAAAAGTCAAATCGATGGTTGTTCCAATCGAGTGGAAGAGAGATAGATGCGGCGCAAGCGTACAATGAGCTTAACGGGACACAGTGTAACGGGACAATGTGCGTGACGGGACACTTATTCGTGCGTGCAGCCGGCGTTCATCGATTTATTAGCCGTTGTCACGTCAAAAAAAAACGTGAGCGAGTATTTCAGTACTCGCCAGTGATGTGTTAACATCTAACCTCGGTAACGAGACAAATTCATGTGATCTCATTTTGCAAATGCACTTATAATACGAAAATTCTTACACGAAATTTAACGTACAATTCTTTAAAATTATTCCGAGCTTGATTAATGCACACAAATTGTGTTTTCAACTGCATTTCTGGACGCGAATCGCACCTAGTTTTCGCACCCGCCGCTAGAATTCGCTGCCGGAGCAGCTATCGAATCATTCGATCTGCAGAGAGAAATTTCAAGCTATATAATGAAACGGCTCCGATGATGGCCCAACTCTGGGCCTGATTTTTGACAAGGAATTTTATTAAATTACCGCCCATCTAATTAAAATTCACTAAACAGTTAATGCTACACTTCTTTCAGAACTATCTCACCTAATAAGCAATAAGTTTTAACTCTTACCACGTGGACTCCACGCTTATACTTTTTTTTGCTGTCATTTGAATAACTGCAAGGAAGCGCTCAAGGGCGCCCATATGAAAGTTTGTAAGGGGGGGCAGTATTTGTAGGGGGGAGGGGGGCAAACCATCACAAATGACAAAAAAATGGCTAAAAATGGTCTTAAAGGACTCAAAATTTGGCCAAAATGCTCAAGAACACCTTTGCCTGGAAGCTAGGGGGACCCACGGACCCACCCTGCCCATAGGTATGGGCGCCCTTGGAAGCTCTAAGGGCGACTCCAGCACGCGCCAGCAAGCGCCCGGTCACCTCTGTGCTCGAGGGTCTGTTCGCCTCCGGCCGCCGGGGATCTGTGCGAGAGCGTGTGTTTGCGGGCGACCTTGGCCGTCAGCCAGACTCCGTCATCGCCGTCGCCGTGTGCTGGGTGCGTGCGAGGTGGGTCAGGCGGCGCACGACACCGCCGCCGCCCCCCCCCCCCCCTACACCGGACACGTGACATTCCAGCGGCCATCCGGGGCCCCGGACGAGGCGAAGGCCTAGGCCAAAAACATTTACTTCTCACGACTTGCGAAATATTGCTCCTTCGGGTTGTTTCAAATACACGCGCTGTCATCACGAAGAAAACTACCCGCAACGTATTCACAATCCGTTTGCAAAGAAACAATTAAATTTAATAATTAAAACAAGCTTTTATTAAAAAATATACTGAAAGTAAAATAGTGTTATTTAAAATATGTTTGTGTGTGACATGTTAGTGTTGATTTAAGTTTAATTTAGCGGGTGAACGTTGAGTTTTAACATGGTGGTAGTGGAGGCAGGATAGAATTAAAGCCGTGTTATATTGAGAGTAGCCGTTTCCAAATGGTTTGCCATACTGGCCGGTATAGCGACGTGAGTGGGAAAATTTGCCGTGCGAATTTTTTAAAATAATAACAAACGTATACTCACATAATTTAGGATAGGTTGTTAAACATCATAGAATAATTTATTTTCTGCAGATTGGTAGGTACTGATTAAATAAAAAAAATTGTTCTTATCAGTTGGTAGAGGGTAGCATGGTTCCTACCCTACTCTCAAATGTTTAGTGGTAAATAAAACTGGAATGAATGTTTTATTTGTGTCTGTTTGTATAAAAACGTTGATATTTTTTTCTTGTGTCTGTGAAAGTGTAACTAGTGGAAAAATTTCACGGTAAATTAAAGGAAAATTTCCCCAAAAATACCTTTTCCGTAAAACTAACATCTCTACTGGCCAGTAACTTCAGCGCTGTTAGCATAAAAAACGAGTGAGCCTATACAACACGCAATCGGCCGGTCCCAGAAGGATCGATACCTGCCAACTTTGAATATTAAATATTTTGATCCATAACTCCCAGTACAGATGGCCTGACCTGAACTAAACGGCGCAGCTGAAAACGTTTCCAGAAATGAACCTTGTTCGTCTACTGGTGTTAATATTTACCCTTGATGTTCACGGGATGAAGAAATCAGTTTAAACCTCGCTGTTGCAAATCAAAAGCGTTTGGACATGCGTATTTAAACTGAAAAAGCTAGCTTTTACTACGGGTTTAAAACCACGAAAAGAAAGTCCACACAAGGGGGGAAAAAAACGAACATCATAAAGGACAGCAGAACAGAACTCTTAACTGGTTTACGAGGCATGAAATTACGATACATGTACTTAAAGTTCAACGAAGAAGGCACATCAAATAAACGAAGCATTTGTCGTAGTTAAAGATAACTGGCTATTCGTATAAAGTGCTTTTATTGTGTTCCACTTCAAACAGGACGAACAGGTAGTTGCAAGGAAATATATGTATTTTTTGCTGTATATTTAGTAAATTTTGAAGGATTTAGTTATCCTCCTATCTGACGCTTGTGAGACCACCTACAAATTAAGAATCCTTCAGTACTTGAAAACGAATACATACGTACGTTTACGAAGACCAGTTGGATTATTTTTGTGACCAGCGTGCTTCGTAAATTTAAGGTGAAAATTTGTAACAGTGTAACGTTGATGATGACTAGAGACCGGAAAAATTCGCGAATTCATTTCGCGATAGGCTAAAATACAAATAGTTATACCTCATGCTGCCTCTGCTATTGGCTCACAACTCACCTGGATGAATCTGGGCCAATGAGAAACACCTAATCAAAGCTTTATCGAATCACAGGCTGCTACGTTGGGACGTCTCACAAGACAGCAGCCAATGAGTGGGTGGCATTTGACCGAGTGTACGTAGAACTATGGAGTTCATCCTGGAGGTCATTGAACCCGCGAATTTTTCCGGTCCCTAATGACTCGTTTCACCGATTACTGGGTGTGGTTAGCGCAGGCAGTGCTACGATGATCATAGCTGTGACTTCTCCATTATGCTCGTCAGTGTGGTTTGCCATCGCCTTCCGCGGGATGAAAGGTTGAATGGGATGGGGGTTTGACAATTTTTTCAATCAAATAATATTATTTGTGTTTGGCGGGCCGTTAGTGTCTTTGGATGGCCCTGCGAAGATCCGTGTGCAATTCACTTATAATAAGCGTTCTTCGTGAATTTCAAAGTGAAAATTTTTTTTAACAGGGTTGTAGCAGGGCAGGTATCCCCCCTCCCCAAACCCCCGAGAGCGAGTAAGTCTGCTGACCTGGCGATCTGCCCGATTGCAACTCGCCCGCGCTAGTATCTTATCAGTCGTCGCCTCGGCTGCAGATACGCCCTCCCGCACACTGCTGCTTCAACACCCGCTCTCTCTCGTGCCTGTTGCCGGCGCGCGGGGCTGGAGCCACATCAGCGCGATGCGCATTTCTTTGGACCATGCCACTTAAAAAAAAAAAAAACTAGTGACAAACAGACTAAACTACTGGTCATAAAATGTTTATTTTCCATTCCTAAACGGTGGGTGGGGGAGAGAGAGAGAGATAGAGAGAGAGAGAGAGAGAGAGAGAGAGAGAGAGAACCATAATCGATTGTTGACAAGTTAACTGTTTTGAGAAAATATTTTTTTTATTAAAATTATATTTATATTCCGAAATATTGTACACAGAAAAAGAATTTATGTACTTTTAAAAATAAAAACAAAAACATTCCTTTGGCAACCAGTTGCCAATAGTACAGGAAAGCTATTGTAAAATTTTAAAATACGTACGTGGTTCGAGATAATGCTGAGTATTTCTTGCGAAAATTTGCACATAATTTTATATTTTAATATTTAACTATTTGGCTTTATTGTGTTTTATTACGCTTGTGTATGTGCGCAGTTGGTACTGGAAAGCTATTCAGGGAACGGTTTACAATTAGCTTTAACTAGTGGAGGTACTGGGACAACACAGAGCATAAAAGCCTTGGCGAAGAATCCGATCCCAGTATTACTGCGAACAATATTTTGTTGAGATACAGTTACTTATTATATTCATGTAAATGTACAGATTTACAAATATCGTATTTATTTCTGTTCCATTTACAAAAATAATTGGAGTGTAGTGCGTAAATGTATTAAATTTATTTTCCTAGCTATACTTGTAATACTGTTATACACTATGTGTACCAGTTTAAAAAAAAATAAACATTCTACAACCAAATTCTCACGCTGCGTTTAGTAACATCGCAGCCGTGACGCGATGGAAATAATAATAATAATTAAAAAAACTTTCTAATCGCGAAGACAGTCGCGTTTGTCAATATTTTTTGTCGCACTGACGTCACATATGTATTGTACGTTGAATTGTTAGAAAAATATTCGTACCCGTCGCACGGCGCCCGTCGTGATGTAGCGATTTCGGTATGTGTTCCTTTCCCCCCCTCCCCCCCCCCCCCGTATTCCCACACGAGCGCTCTATTAATTACTGCTGTTTTAATTACTCGTTCCTCCGCCCGAGATCCGCAGAGAATTTCACAATGAGCCGGTGGCTGGGAGGGGTGAGGGGTGCAGGCGGGCGTACGGAGTGACGTAACGAGAATGAGTTGAGCTAATTGTCCCGCGACGCAGCGGTTACGTTCGACGGCGCAGACACAGCTCCCAGCGACACCAACACAGGAAAACTTTTGACGTGACAACGTCTAATAAATCGATGAACGTCGGCTGCACGCACGAAAAAGTGTCTTGTTACGCTGTGTCCCGTTACGCTAATTGTACGCTTGCGCCGCATCTATCTCTCTTCCACTCGACTGTTCATAAAGTGAAGTGAAAAGTTAATGTGGTTTTCATTGCTTATTACAACAACAATTTCGGCAATAAAGGTTAATTATTCTTGCATTTTAAAAATCTGATTACTAGTATAATTTCAAGTATTTATTCTTTTATTATTAAAATAAAAAGGATTCAATTTTATTCATAAAGTATGCAATCATTTCATCAATGTTTTGTTATGACGTTGTCACGTTAAACTATCGTCCGTAAACTGACTTTATAGACAACCAATTTTTTTTTCTGTACGTCTACACTTCTACAGTTCTACAAGATTCCTTTGATAACCAATTGCCATATATATATAATATAGTTTGTAATGCTACAAGAAATACATTCAAACGTGTAGAACACATGGCTATGGTTATTTTTGCATATACGAAATCCGTTATTCGAAATAATACTAAGTAGTTCTTACGAAAATAGGGGCATAATTTTATATTGTAAGTGATTTTTCATTCAAACACATATTTTTTTTTTGTAAACCATGAAAAAGATAATCTAATAGGCTATCAATAATTAGACTTTATTTGGTTTTATTATGTTCATTAATGTGCGCAGTTAATACTGGAAAGCTATTCAGGGAACGGTTCACAAATAACTTTAACTATTGTATAGGTACTGGGACAACACACAGCATAAATGCCCGGGTAAGAATCCGGACCCAGTATTACTGCGAACACTATTTCATTCTGATACAGTTGTTTTAGTGTTAATGTACAAATTTACAAATATCTGTAATTTTACATGATTATTTCTGTTCAATTTACACACACACACACATATATATATTTATATATATATATACACACACACACACACACACACACTATCGTAGAGTGTTTGTAAGCCCGGGTGGGTAGGAAGCCTTAACAGTTTGTTCGTTGGCTCGACATTAGACAATTCTTTATGGTCGTGTCACGGCCTGAACGTTGTTCGACTGTTCAGTTGCTGTTTATTTGTTATTGGTTTATAACTACCGTGGGGGCGTGTCGAAATAACTGTGGTCCAATTGAAACGCTGCAAAAAGACGCAAATTTTTCGGAGTTAATCGAGTCGTCGCTTGAATGAATACGAACAGTTCCGGGTCTCTACGCTTTGCATAAAATTTTTAGCGTAGTTTTTTTTTAAATTAAAAATTAGTTTAAATAATACATTTAGAGATCTGCGAATGTAGCGCTGTAACGACACTCGAGTTGGTGGTCCAACTCGAATCTGTAGGATTTGAAAAAAAAAAAAAAGGGGGGGGGGTGAGAATCTGTGTCCCGAGGGTTTTTAGCGTGGAGGTAACTGACAAGCCATCTCACTAGGGGGCGTAGTCCTACATTCGTTTAATGGACAGAACATTTTTGTAATTATAATGGCGATATTATTACGTTTATCATCCCCGTTTCACAGTTACGTTTGCCTCCATGATGAGGGACCTTTTAATTACTTATTTTGATGGGGAGGGGGAAGGTAGGCTGGATCTACGCCCGTGGTTGGGACAATAACTTTCCACGACGTATCAAACCCGGCTGCAACTGTCGCGGCTTCTGGGAAATTTCCCCTGGGAGCGAGCTTTTGTTGGCGACTCCTAAAGTCTGCTTCGACGGATGGCGCTAAAAAAAAATATATCGTGTGAAAACCAGGCGTTAATTAGACCGTATCGCGGAAGAAGTCGGCAAAGCAGTCCCCCTCCCCTCCTCGCTCCTTCTTCATCAGCAGCATGAAACTACGCGACACTGCTCTGGGAGGGGAGAATTACGAAAAGAAAAACTCCCGTCTTGATCGCTGTTGTTTTTGTCTGTTGCGTGCTGTTCTTGTTTTCGCCGGGGCGAGAGAGTCGGTGGAGGTTGAGTGACTATAACGCCGACATCTGGGGTCAAAGGGGACGGAGACACGAGAACAGAGCAATGAAAGAATGAGCGGATAAAGGGCGTATTGTAGTACCCCGTAAAAAAAAAATACACCGTCTAGGAAAACATCTTATTCATTTTCCCACCTAATAGAACTCGTATCGCCTTTTTGTAGGACGCGAATAATATGTCCACTCAACGACCGAAATCTTTCTCTGGAAGGTCTTATCTCGCGCACGTTACACTCGTTACAAGTCTTTCTGAACAGGTAGGAACTAAGAAAAATTCGCTGTTTCAATAACCTGTAGGATAGACTCCAATATCCTCCATTTTCTCGGGAACACATTGGCTACTGACTCGTGACACCTGTTAACAGAGATGCTTGTGATTCGATACTTCTTTTGTTGAGTGTTTTTCATTGGCTCTGTGTCCTTCGGGTAAACTGTGGCCCAATCACTGAAGCAGCAATAAGGTTAACCATATTTAGGTTCTAGTCTGCACCGAAATTGATTTGCGAATTGTTTATGTCCCTCCAATAAGAGGGCAGAAGAAAAAAACATTTTTTTTCTAGATTGGTATTCAAACTCAAAATATTTTTGAAGTGTCTGTAAAATAAATTCAAACTTTTTCTACGTGTTCTGAAATAACGTAATCTTATCCTGCTCCGTCGCGCAGGGAGGTGCCCCGGCACTCGGGGTCTACTCTCGGGGCGGCCAGCCCGCTCCGGGTACTTCGTGATTTTCCGGAACCACCCGAATGCAAACCACTCACCACCAGGGGCGCTTGCGTCCCTGGTCAAATATTCCAGATACAAATAAAATTCAAAAAGGACCACGAGTCCAAGTGCCCAACCCCCGCATGGTAGACTCTTTTCTACTCTGTCCAACACTTCATCCAGACCATCCTCTGTCTCCTGTAAATTCCTACACGTAATGCATGCCAATTTGAATCCCGCATGAATGTGCCCCAGGGTTTTCGCTGTGTCTATGCAGGTTTTACCTGGGCCCAACCTATCTCTAGTTATAGTCTAGATTTAAGAATGAGGGGAGTTAGTTATGGCGCCAATCGTTGCCATGGCTGGCCAATCCCCTCCTAGCACATGATGCATGCGACCCTCTCCCTGAATGGCTAATCCCAGCATGACTAGGCGTATAGGCTTCGGCCTGAGACGCACCTAGGTCCCTCCCTAACCCGGAACCCTCCAAAATACACTTAGTTTTAGTTAGGTTAGGAAAAAAAAATCACGCTCCGGGTGATTCCTTGCCGAAAGGCCTCGGCAGTTTTCTCCAGTTTCTTCTATTTGTATTCCGACTCTCCCAGGAGCGTTCGCAGAATTTCATGCCCGGAGCTGGTGTTGGTGGGGGGGGGGGGGGGGGACCACTTTTCCAGGCGTTTGCTTGCAAACTTTCCTTTTTTTTTTAATGGAGATGATTAGGTACAGATATAAAAGTTCGCGTTTTAGATGACCTCCGGGATAGACGACACAGTCGTCTGTACTCTGAAGCAATTTAACACCGTTTCATTGGGTGCTAACTTGTGAGTCACTTCACCCGGTTTTTCCTACGAGCAGGTGTAGTTTGCCCGAGAACACAGAGGATCGCGGAGTATATCCTGAAGGTTATTGAGATCGCGAATTGTTCCAGTCCCTATCCATAAGTATAGAGACCTGGAAAATTCGCGTATCCATAGGAACCTAGGAAAAATTTAGCAGTTTTGTGTATTCTCTAACCTCATCTGCATTCCATTTGGTTGATTTCTCATCTGCATGACTTCGCTTTATTTTTTTATGGGTCGAAATGTGATTCAATCACTCTTCTGCTAGCTGAGGCTTGCCCGGCACGTAGTGTTTGAGGGTAGTGAAGAAACAACCGTGACCCTTGGAAATCAAAACAACTCAAAAAAGGTAAACATTTTCGCATTCTGCTTTGCGACCAAAAAAATATCCCGTGAATTTTTTTAGGATCTCTACCCGTAAGTAGAAACCGGAAAAAATTCGGGGATTCATTTCGTGGTAGGCTAAAATTCAAATAATTGGGTATACCTTTATGTTGCTTCTTGTATCGGTTCTTTGTTAATCTTGGAGGACTGTGGGCCAATTAGGGACCTTTCAGTCAAAGAAGTATCAAATCACAAGCTATCCAGTTGAGACGCCTCCCAAAATCAGCAGCCAGTGGACAGGGGACGATTGCTCGAGTGTGCAGAGGTTCGGGGAGTCCATCCCGGAGGTCTTTGAACCTACCCATGATTAGAGACCGGAAAAATTCGCAGATACATTTGGCGATAGTCTGAAATTCATACACGCATACCTTTAAGCTGCTCTTGCTATTGGCTCACTGTTCGTCTGGGCGACTCTGGGCCAATGAGAAACCCTCAACCAAAGAAGTAACGAATCTCGGGCAAACCAGTTGAGACGACTCACAAGTCAGCAGCCAACGAACTGGCGTTATTTGCCCGAGTGTACAGAGGACTGTGTAGACTATCCTGAAGGTCATCGAAACCGCGAATTTTTCAGGTCCCTACCCATGATCCACCTTGTCTCGCCGAGTCGCGACGGACAAACCTCACCTCCGGGTGCAAGGAGCAGATAGGGCTCAGCGACAGTCATGATCAGCTTCATCTCGGGGAGAGGGTGGTTCAGGCACGTCAGCAACCGGAGGCAGCTTGCCAGTCCGACGCGGGTTGCCTGGTAGCTACAGCGGCAAGCCCTAGACAAAGCTAGATAACACTTAATGCCTGATGCAGCGAGATTGGAACATAAAGACGCCGTCTTGATTGCAAATACGCGATAAAACACTTCCATCGTTTAATTTTTTAATACTTGATTTCTTTGAAGCATAGTATGTAGTTCAATGGAATCATTGAAGTTAATACTGACACTGACACTATTATTATTTTTTTTTTGTAAACGTAACATAAGTATTCATGTAAACTTATAGATGTTTGTAAACGTGAGGGCTGTGGAGTCTATCCTAGGGGTCACTGAAAGCGCGAATTTCGTCCGGTCCCTGATGATTGGATCACAATTACTTTAGACACGCCCTCTACGGCTGAGGACCAGTCAGCTACCAGCTGGCAATAGAGAGAGACCACGTCACATTGACCCTCTGAGAAGGAAGAGGAGGGTTCTAAATAAGAAATCAGCCAATAGGTAGGGACCGGAAAAATTCGCGGATTCAAAGACCTCTAGGATAGCCTCCATTATCCTCTGCATTTCTCAAGTAAACACGCGTGTTCATTGGGTACTAAATTGTGAGGCGTCTCCACTGGGTAGCTTGTGATTCGACGCTTCTTTGGTCAATAGTCTCTCATTGGCCCAGAGAGCTCCAGTTAAACTGCGAGCCAATAGCAGAACCAGCAGAATTGTACACATGTTTGAATTTCAGCCTATCACGAAATGAATCCGTGAATATTTCCGGTCTCTACCAGTAGGGAATCATATGAAGGTACAGAAATGTGGATTTCATCGTGACACCAAATGAATCCGGGAAATTCCTGGGACTCTTAGTGATAATATGTACGTAATTGCTTAGGCTTACAGCGCAGTCCCGGAGCAACACAGATAGCGAGAGAGAGAGAGAGAGAGAGAGAGAGAGTACTAGACTGTAACAGTCTCCGTGGATGTCGGTGACCCCATTGTGGTAGAGCTGGCTTTGTGCGTGCCTTTCAACCGGCAAACAGGAGGTATTATTACCTGCAACGGTCGGGTAGAAAAGCTGCTGTTTGCTCTAGTCCACAGGCAGCTTGGCTGAATTAGCACCTCGTCGTGCTGTTCGCTCTTTTCGCAGATGAAACTGGCGAATCAATTTCAGTACTCAGCCCCCTGCCAACTTCGGGCTTGACGCCTTTTTAAAAGGGGGGGGGGGGATTGTGGAGATAAGTTTACTTCAAGCAAATTTATATTTGTGATGCTTACACAGATCAGATACCCAACTATTTTGTGACGTATTTTTTCCACCAGCCTGAACTCGAAATTCCTATACACAGTCTAATGGAGAAACAGAAGCGATTGAGGCCTATTAGGGAAGGGCCATGTAATTTTTCGAAAATATTTCCAGGCCACAGCTGTATGCAAAAAAAAAAACAAAATACTGTAGCATCATTAGTGTTTATTTTTTAAAAAAAAAATTTAGGTACACGTCTACTGACAGTACACAGGTCAACCGCAATTTAGTTCGGAAGCAAACGTCCTGAATGGCCCTGCTAAACCAGTGGCCAATAAGTAGTTTGTAATACTACAAGAAAGATATCTGAACTTTGTACAACACATGGCTATGGTTATTTTTGCAAGTATTAAATACATTTTTTTTCGAGATATACTGAGAATTATTTCTTACTAAAATTAGCGCATTATTTTATATTTTAATTGATGTTTCATTCGAGAATATAAATATATTTTAAACCCTGGGAAATATAATCGGATATTCAATAATTGGGCTTTACTTTGTTTTATTATGCTTATTAGTTTGCTCAGTTACGAGAATACTGGAAAGCTAGCGAGGAAACGGTCTACAAATAATTTTAACTATTGGAGGTACTGGGACAACTCAAAGCATACCATTCCCGGGTAAGAATCGGAACCCAGTATTGCTGCGAAAACTTAAGTATTTTGTAGCGATACGGGTTTTTTTTTTTCGTGTAAGTGAACACATTTATAAATATCTGTAATTCTACATAAGTATTTGTGTTCCATTTCCAAACAAAAAAAAAAAAGTTAAAAACCCCGCGTGGACTGTTCGAGATGCGCTTTTCGAAAAATAAAGTTTCCGTAGGGGCTCGGGTGGTTATTATAATCCGTAAATTCTGCCGCGAGCGTTATTCATGCGTTTACATTGCTCGCACCTCCGCAGTTCACTCGGGTCGATGTGCTCTTCCTCCCCCCCCCCCCTTTTTTTTTTTTTTTTTTTTTCATATAAACACATATATGGGGGCAGGTCAGCGGCAACTTGAATTTTTCCAGTGACAGTTTTAGAGCTCGTAAAATTTTACTGCGTTTGCTTTTTTGCTCTACTTCTTCTGGCCCGGAACTGCGTTCCAACTTGATCGAAACACACGTTTAAAAAAAACGAATCTGTGGAACTTATGACTCTTATGTTACGGTTTCCGCGCAAGAAATGTACTTCGGACCATTCTGGAAGACATAAAATTCAGGGCTATATTGGCGACATTGTTTTGGAACACAAAAAAAAAAGTCCGAAACGGCATGTTCATTCTCCTAGATGCTGCGATTTTTTATGGTTATTTATTTTTTACTGTAGGCTACTTTTAACTTAGAGAAAACGAGACCTCCACGATTATAGTGGATTACGAACCACCACTCTAGCCCGGAAATATTCCGCGGTTTCAGTGACCTGTACGATAGACTCTGCAGTCCTCTGCATACTCAGGCAAACGTCGCCTGTTGATTGGTCGCTGACTTGTAATATGCCGGTACTAGGCAGCTTTGTGAGACGATACTTCTTGGTTGATGGTCCCTCGTTGGTTCACAGTCCTCCAGATAAATCTCGAGCCAACAGCAGAAACATTGCAAACCTATTCTGAATTATTTTTTTGGTTGTAAACGGAACAGAAATATTCATGTAAAAATCACATATATTTATATATTTGTACATTTATATGAAGAACAACTGCATCACTGCATGGCTGTAGGTAATATTGTTGTCTAGGGCGAAAATATTTCGAGAACAGCTGGAAATCAAAACACTGTAGCGCCCGTCTGTGTTTCGTGAGTGGGTTAGCTCATTCCAGGAGCACGTCTACCGTCGGCACGCCAATGAAAGTAGTTCATTGCTAGGGACCGGAAAAAATTTCTAGGATTCATTCGGCGATAGGCTAGAATTCATAAAACACATATACCTTTATAATGATTTTGCTATTGGCTTACTGTTCAACAGGACGAATCTCAACCAATTATAAAACCTCAACCAAATAAGGATCGAATCACAGACAAACCAGCTGAGACGACTCACAAGTCGGCAGCCAATGAACTTGCGTTATTTGTCCGAGTGTACAGGGGAATGTGCAGTCTATCCTGAAGGCCATCGAAACCGCGAATTTTTCCGGCCCCTATTCATTGCGGAAGCAAATGCGTCAACAGACGGCCGCCTGTTACAAGGAAGTAACAGGTGGTCTTGTTGGAGTCTTCAATGGGCGTTCCAGAGTTCCTCGCGGAAAAAACTCCTGCCCCCCCTGGTAAACGACCAGAGAATGGAATAAATTGCGTGGCGTGTGAGGCCAGGCTACCCTGCGTGCGTGAAGCTCGTGTGTCTCGCGGTGTTTCAGGCGAGGATGGGAGGGTGTTGACCCCGCTCTCGACTGATGTGTTCAGCAAACGCCCCGTACCCCAGTTTAACCCGCCCAGCCGGGAAGGTGGGCCTGCGCTGTGGACACAGAGAGAGAGAGAGAGAGAGAGAGAGAGAGAGAGAGGTGGAGGGGTGTTTACACACGTGCGTACAGCCGGACCCGCAAGCTGCTGCTAGGGACGATACTTCCTGAACTCGAAGCCACGCCCCCGTTTCCCCCCTCCCCGTCCTTTTTTTTTTTTTTTTTTTTACTGATGAGGTGACATAATTACCTCTCGGTTTTCGGCGTTTGGTAGGAGTAATATTGTTTTCTCACGTCAGCCAGTCGAATATATGTCTATTTAAAATATGTCAATGATATATCAGCATTTAAAAAAAAAAAACTCCAAAAATCATTATGGGCCCAGTACTCGTTTTATTAAACCCCAATCTCGTATTAGATTAAAAAAAAAGATTGCCTCAAATTGAAATTATGACCAGGAATAAAATAATGTCTGAGAAAAACAACATAAATTTAATATTATTTTCAAGAAAAATTCAACTTGTTAATTATTTTTTTAAAATATAAAAGCATATTTACATGTTTAGTACAAAAACAATTATTTTGTGTAAAAAAATTATGGAACGGGAATGTGCCTGGTGCTGCCATCTGTGGTAGTCGGCGCGAGCCAAAGTTCACAAAGCCAAAGGGAAACATTTTAGTATTAACTGTTTAAATAATTTTAAATATATGGGCAGTATCTTAATAAAAATTCCTTGTCGAAGATCAGTTTAAAATCTGGGGTTTAATTTTTTTCCCCCGATTCTTTTTCGCTTTTATTGGAGCCGTTTCATTATATAGTTTAAAATTTTTGTCTGCTAATCAAATGATTAGATAGTTGACGTAGATACTTCGGCAGCGAATTCTAGCGGCTGGTGCCGAAACTACGTGTGATTTGCGTCCATAAATGTTGTTGATAACAGAATTTGCGTTATTTATCACGCTCGGGATTATTAAAAAAAAAAAAAAAAAAAAATTCTACGTTAAATTTCGTGATTGAGTTTAGTATTATAAGAGTATTTTGCAACATGAGAACACATGCATTTTATCCTTACGAAGGTTAGATTTTACACATTCTGGCGAGTACTGAAAGATGCGCTCATATTTTTTCCCCCCCGTAACCCAGGGGTCGGCAGACTTACGAGCGAGATGAGCCAAGTATTAAGTAAACCGATTCTCCAGTTTTTTTTAGAGAGCCACAATATGTATGTTCTATGGATCTACGTGGAATTTTAAGACAAAAAAAAGAGATAAAATCAAAATATTTTATTCACAAATTCAATATAAAGTCTTAAAAGTAAAGCCTTTTTAGGATGAAAACCCGTAAATGTAAAAAATAAATATGGTACTGACTAGTTTTTCACAAAATACTGTAGCTTTTCTCCCGTGGTTATTGGCTGAGGTCGGTGAGAGGTGTCGTCCCGCTCTTGACGGGGCCAATGAGAATGTGGTCACCGTACTGCCGCACACTCACAATTTGCCACGACTTTTAGAAAAAGCTACAGTGATTTGTGAAATACCTTGACATGAAATGAAATCGCCAAATACAGGTGTCCCTACTGATAATACAATAAAACCTAAATTATTTTATTTAATTATTCAAATAAATAAAGCACCTGTGCTTTGTAATATTTATTAATATGTTGGAACGGTGACCTTGCACAGCTTTCGAAATCTCAGCTGTCTGGCAAGTAACTACTTTTTTTTCCTTCTCAATTTTAGGCACGATTGCTAGTTGTCGTCGGTTAATTTACTTCTTAATTTATTTGATTCACGATGAAAATGTTTGTTCGCATGAAAAGGTAGAGCCAAAGACTGATAGAGTAGCCAAATGCTAGTTTTTTTTTTTTTTTTTTTTGTTTTTTTGCTGCGTCATGGGTTTCAGAAAGACTGTTCCATGTATCAAATATGATTAGCTCTATTTTTGGCATTTGTTTTGCATTGCAGCTGTCCACTTATTGTGATATATCAAATTTGATTTCTCTCTTTCGTAGCTACTCTTCCAAGTGGCTGATGAGACTGTTTTATTATTATTATTTTTTACTGTGGCAGCGCAGTGAGTTGTAAAGCCGTAAAACCCTGCCCTAACCTAACGTGACTATAACCAAGTGTATTTTTTTTTTGTCGGAGGGGCCCGGTTTTAGGGAGAGACCTAGGTGCGTCTCAGGCCGAAGCCCATACGTCTGGTCATGACTGACTTCCCCCTATATTAACTCTAGATTAAAGCTATTTTGAGGTTGTGCCCGGTTAAAACTTGCATTGACACAGTATAAAAAAAAATGGGTTCAAACATGCGGGATGCTTTGAGTGTAGAAGAATACGTGATACAGAGGATGGTCTGGATGAAGAGCTAGTCAGAGTATAAAGAGTCTATCTACCCTGCGGTAGTTGGGGGGAGGCACTTGCTTTCATCTTTTAATTGACATCTGGACCCCTCCCTTCCTGCAGACCCTTTCGACCAGGGTACCAGGGTGGGAGTGACCGGGATAGGGGGGGGGGGGGGGGGTTAAGCTTGCCCCGAGAGCTTGGTTAGGGAGAGTGCAGGATGGATTGCGTATTAGAAATAAAATATTTCAAAAATTTAATTCCCTCATTTAATGACGCGATTTCAGCGATGTTTGATCGGTGGCATTTATAAAAAAAATACTAACCCGAGCATAATTTATCGGGAAAGAATATTTAAATTTCTTAAGATAAATTAGCAAAAACCATAATTGAAATGTAAGTTCCGGCTTAGTTTAAAATGGTTGTTTCAAAGAGTTTAATTTTCAAATTTTCCAGGATGGAGCCTCCAAACGTTCTTTTCCTGGGGGGGGGGGGGGGGGAAGAAATTCCTTCTCTGTCACGGGTAAGGCCCCTCCTGGTAAGATAGTATGGCCCCTCAAGGCAGGGCCGTAGCCAGGATTTTGTGAAGGAGTTCCAGTATAAATATTATATAATTTTTTTATAAGAAACTTTTCTTTATAATTTAATTTTAAAAGAAAATTATTACATTAAAATCTCAGGAAGTATAATAGACTTTTAGATCTCCAACGTTTACACATATAAATTTAAATAACGAGTTTGCTTGGGAATGTTAAAATGAACATTTTATGTATAGGTTTTTATTGAATTCCTTTTTAATGCATTGTTCGTAAGTCAATTGTTTGATTAATTTGTTAACACTAGTCATAAGTACATATTTATAATGCTATTAAATACATGAAAGACACATATCAATTTTTTTTTAAAGACATGCCTACAATAACTCGTGTAAAACGCTTCTGTGTATGAGGCATGTAGGATTATAAGTAAGGAGGGTGGGGGGAAAATTACATTGTAGCTAACTAAATATTACAATAATCCCTCTGTAGACGTATTTAGCTAAGTTGTTATTTTCTCTTTCTGTCTTCGCTTGTTTTTTTATTGTTTAAAACCTGAACGGGAGGGGTCGGACCTCCCGAATCCTTCCCTTCCAGGATTTAAAACAGTAAAAAAGGCTAAGCAGAATAACTATGGACCGGAAAAAAATATCACGGTTTCAGTGACCGCTAGGATAGACTCCACAGCCCTCTACATGCTTGAGGAAATATCTCCTGCTCATTGGCTGCTAACTCGAGAGTTGTCTGGACTGGGTTGCCCGTATTTCGACACTTCTTTGTCTGAGGGTATCTCACTGCCCCACAGGGTGCGTCAGATAAAAAACCGCGAGTCAATAGCAGAAAGGATTCAATTTCAGCCTATCGCGAAACATAACCACTAATTAATTATTGTCTCTTAAGAACAACACAACCTTGCTACATAAGGTTACAGCGATATTATTTCGGAAGGATTTCTATCGTAAACACTTGACATGAGTGTTTCATATAATTAGTTACATTAATATATATATATATATATATATATATATATATATATATATATGGGAGACCGGGGCAAGTTGACGATGTTAAGCTTTGAAATGGCCTTTAACAGATAAATAAGCATATATAATATCTAATTTGGTACCAATACGAAGTACATACTAATTTCTACCTAAATATGTAAAAAGGTTGTATTACTTTGCGTAGTTCTGAAGTTATTGACAAGAAACCAATTAGTTAGCACATTCGTCATCTTGCCCCAGGAGTGGGGTAAGTTGACGAACCTATTGGGGTAAGATGACGAAACCAAAAAATATATATTTATGGACAAAGTAAACAATAGTTTTATAGATATCCTACACTAAACAACGTGCAGGATGTAAAGAAGATATATTGTAACATATTTGAACGACTTTGATATAATTCCTTGACTTCATAATTGGAAAAGTTTTCGTGCCACCACTCAGAACATGTGGAACACTGAATCCAGTCTTCATTTGGAGGTTCCACGTAAACTTCTTCACATGCAGGGCAAGAAACGCTATTTAGGCTTTATGGTTTTGCTACAGAATGATCAGAGCTTTGTTTTTCAGTTTTCTTAGTTTTTCTTTCATTTTTCTTCTCTTCATTCTGCTTCTTCTATCTATCTCTTCGTCACTCCAACGCCTCCTTTCCGTTTTCCGCTTATAATATGCCTAGGCATCTACAAAAAAATCAAACAAAATTGTTACGACTATTAACACAGGAACTATTTATAATATTTTATAATTTCATCATTATTTTTATTTTACTTAAATGTTCGTCATATCTGTACATCATTGGTTTAAATAACACATATAATACAAAATAATGCTCACACTGTCATTACCTATGGCAAGTTGACGATTGCAGGGGCAAGATGACGAATTCGTCATCTTGCCCCCGTCAACTTGCCCCAGCAGCCGTATTTTTGCTTTACCAAAATCACGAACAACATTAACAAATGTTCTTCAACAATCTATACACTAAAATACTCCCAAAAGTCAGCATTTCATTTTACATATATAAATATTTAAAACAAATGGACTTTTTTCTCGTAATAGCTTAACATACGTACCTTCAATATTACAACAATGGCTCACGAAACAGACTGCCTCTCAAAACTGCCACATTCAAACTGACTGGAAAATTCCGCTGCACCTGCCTAGTAGGTGCAGATGGTGACACACAAGGTCACAGGTGCGCCAACCGTCTATCTGTGTTTCTGGATTAGTTACATACGATTCGTCATCTTACCCCGTTCGCCAACTTACCCCGGTCTCCCCTATATATTAGTTACATTAATATATATAGGCCTATATATATATATATATGACTTGTTTTGACGAATTTTTCAAATAATCGACTTATGTAGAAAGTATTAAAAAGTTTGAATAGGAACTAATATTATATATATTTAAAAAAAAAAAATCAGTTTTTCTTTAGTCAAGCCGGATCATTGGTTAAATTGCTGTGTGTAAAACGTTGTAGTTCTGAAAGACCACGTTTGTACTCGTAAAGGAAATGACGTAGTGGTTGAACCTTGACAAAAGCCTGGCCACTGCAGGCGAGCGGAGGAGCAGAGCGCTCCGCCCTGGCCTCGGATGCGGCTCGGATGTGTGTCGGCGGGTTGGGCTCCTCTGTCCGCCGGAGGCTGTGCTGGACCGTTAACGGCAGCGAGATCCGAGATACCGTCCTCTCCTCTTTCCTCTCCTCTCCTCTGCATCGCGACACGCAGATGCTCCGTCCACACCGACGACAGAACGCTGAAGATTTATTAAAAAGTAGGTATTTGATACCCCATTCCGCAGGTCATTATTTTTATATCCAAGTAACCACACCGTTAATTAAACTTGCCGACTTTTTGAGGAACTGGAGTTTCACAAAATTATATACTTTTTTTGACATTATTAGCTGGCAAAGTCGCATATTTAATTTATTTTTCCGTGCAGTATGGGTAATAAGTAGAGAACTGCAAAATTCGCGGTTTCGAAGGCCTTCAGGATATACTGCACATACCCCTGTACACTCGGACAAATAACGCAAGTTCATTGGCTGCCGACTTGTAAGTCGGCTCAGCTGGTTTGTCTGTGATTCGATCCTTCTTTGGTTGAGGGTTTTTTAACTGGTTGAGATTCGTCCAGATGAACAGTAAGCCAATAGCAAAATTATCTAAGAGGTATATGTGTTTGAATTCTAGCCTATCACCGAATGAATCCGCGAATTTTGCAGGTCTCTAGTAATAAGTATGAAGTGGAATATGCAACTGGAACTTTTTAAGTTTAAAGTAAATTTCAGTAACTGCTACGTGATATGGTTTAATATCTTTCGAAAAAAAAAATATTTATTTTATACCTAGCCTTTTAAATTGCTCGGAAATGTTATTTTAATATAATATTAATGTGAAATTCAGTGCGGAAGCTAACGCGACCTGAGTGGCTCGGGTCAAACAAGGTAACGACCACCCCACTCAGACGGCGGCCGATCACAAACAAGAACCCGCTTGTGCGGGTTTTACCTTGTTGCATTCTAATAGGCGTTTAGATTTTTTTTTTTTCGCGAAAAAAAAAAAAAGCCTGTCCCGGTTTATTCATGACGCGCGACAGACGCGGTAAACACGACCTCACTCTTCCGGCCTTGGAAGCCGGCAGACAAGTCACAACTTGTCCAAACTTGACACTGACTATCTTACTCCGAATAGATGTAGCGTCAGCAGTAGATGCTGTAAAAATTCATTCGCCGGTACTGTTTGACCACGCCTCGTATATTTCCAGTTAGTTAGCGGGAGTGAGATGCGAGATACGGTTGTATGTCGCCCCTCTCGTCTCGTGTATCTCTCCTCCGTAGCTCTCCCGTCGCCCCGTACAGACCGCCGCAGCATCCTCGCTCTGGAGACGGGTCCAGAGCCCACGCCGACTCCCGGTCTCTCTCGTACGCTCTGCAGGGCACTTCATCTTAATGCACACTAAATAGTAAATAACATCAAGATGGGGAGACAACTAGCGTGTCAGCCAACTCGCCACTGCGTGTAAATAAAAAAAAAAGGTGTGTGGCTATGTCATGGACACGGCCGTGTGTTGTACGTGAATACGTGTACGTAACAGGTAATATTTTCTACACAAAATATAAAATACGGTATTTTTTATTTTAACACAACATATACATATATTCACGGTAACTATTTTACACTAATTTTTTATACATGCAATCGATAGATTTTGACGATAGCTGACGATTGAAACTCAAACGAACGTCGTAGCTTCTCCGAGTCAAAAGTTATACTAAATGGAAATCTCGAATCGCAGCCAAAATGACCTCAAAATGGTGGCGCTTAACCCCTCCACCGCGTTGTGATGCGTCACGGTCACTCACTTAGGTTAACGAATTCTTTGATCCTTTATAGCTATCCAGTGGTGTAATTAAATTTTTTGGGTGGAGATCATAAATATGTTAGCTGCAACACCAAACTGTAGCCCCACGATTTTGTCATCATTCTTTTTGACGTGACAACGTCTAATAAATCGATGAACGCCGGCTGCACGCACGAAAACATGTCCCGTTACGCACATTGACCCGTTACGCCGTGTCCCGTTACGCTCATTGAACGCTTGCGCCGCATCTATCTCTCTTCCACTCGATTGGAACAGCCATCGATTTGACTTTTTCGAGGCACATTGAACTTGAAACACTCCCATTCGTTTCCTACTTTTCCTATCATCGTCATATCCTTAACAGAATAACACAGATTGGAATAAGTTAAATAGCAAACGCATGTATAAAAGTTATAGTTAAAATAATCTGTTCGTTAAAGTAATAAACATATTTGAATTAATGAGTGCAAATAAAAGTAAATTTATCAATAAAATTGTAGATTTAATTTCACTCTTTCTCTGTATCCATACAAAATAGTGATAATTCAATAAGAATGATTCAATTTTATTCATAAAAGTATGCAATCATTTCATCAATGTTTTGTTATGACGTTGTCACGTTAAACTATCGTCCGTTAATCGACTTTACAGACGAGCAGTTTTAAAGACGTGTTCACGCGAGAAGACGACGGAGTGGCGACCGGGCGGCGAAGAAGGCTACCCGCCGGTAGAAAGCCGGCCCCGCCAGCCCCTCAGAGCACGATCGGGTGAAAGGAAGCCCCGCTGCCAGCCCGGCTCGGTCAGTCATGCTCCAGCTGTTCCGTTCCAGCGCGTTCCGGCGCGGAAGGGGTTCGGGAGGAAAGGCAGTACGCTGTTAGAAGTCACAGTGAAAAATTTACGGACTTCTAACAACTAAGTACAATTTTTTCCAGAAAAAAAAAAAGTCGGTGTTCCTTGAGATAAATTAGCAAAACAATAGTTGCAATTTAAGTTACAGGTTGGTTTTAAAAATGTTTTTTTTTTTTCGAAGAAATTACGTTAACATATTTTTTTTTTTTTTCGAAAAGGGCCTCTCAAAACACCAATTTCCTCTGGAAGCTAAATCTAGGCGCCCTCAGACCCTCAGGAAAGACGCTTCTCCGAACAAAAAGGGGGCCCGCAAAGTCTTGGGGCCCATATATGTATCCCCATTGTATCAATCATTTAAAGAATGCTTTTATCTATGTTTTTAAACTAACTTCTTGGCTTTTTTTTCTGGGTTAGGACCACGTCCAATGAGTAGAGTCCGGAAAAATTCGCGAATTCATTTCGCGATAGGCTAAAATACAAATAGTTATACCTCAGTGCTTCCTCTACTTATGGCTCACAACTCACCTGGATGACTATGGGCCAATGAGAAACACCCAACCAAAGCTTTATCGAATCACAGGCTGCTACGTTGGGACGTCTCACAAGACAGCAGTCAATGAGTGGGTGACATTTGACCGAGTGTACGTAGAACTAGGGAGTTGAGTTCATCCTGCAGGTTATTGAACCCACGAATTTTTCCGGTCCCTACCAATGAGGGCACATTTTTTTTTTGTCCACCGGACGTGGTCTTAACAAGAAGCCGAGAAGTAGTTAAAAGGCGTGCGATGAAGGTGGTTGTGCTTGCACGGTCGAGTCTGCTCTGCAGGTCCCAAGAGCGACTCGCATCTGGAGCGGGGCGAGCGCTCTTAAGGGGCCCGCCTCGTGGCCGATTTTTTCACCGCTCGAGCTCAAGAGTTGTAGTTTTTCCTCCAAGCAGGGTGGCGAGTCGGAGAAACACTGAGCAGGGAGGAGGGCAGCTGGGGAGTGGGGGGGACACAGCTCCGGCCACCTTCCTCTTCTCTTCTTCCTTGACGCGACCTTGAACGCAACGCGGGAGGAGGGGAAAAGACAGACGCAGAGAATGAGAGAATGATAGCAGGCCGTGGTGATAAGGAACGTGTAGCTGGCGACCGCTCGCTTCCCTGTCCACAGCAATGCATATTTGTGTCCTGAATAATCCACACGCTAGGCTATCCCGTACAAGACGCACAGTATAAGCCTATATTACGCCAACAGTTTCCCAAATTATAATGCTCTATCTGCTTATTATAGAAACACAAGTCTTGCAATTTTTAAGATCGATATAACATTACCTAAAAGTACAGACCTATTAAATTACTGGTAACTGAATGATAACATTTTCTAGCTCTGCTTGAACCAATAAACATGCCCAGTTTAATACATTTTCCTGTCATTAAACTTTAGCGTAGATTTAACTTATATCGGTTTAAAAAAAACCTTGTTCTAAAGGGGAGTATGTGCAAGTAAAAAAGGTAAACATAATTTCTGATGAAAAAGAATTTTTGGAATTGGTTTTTAAATGACTTTGAAGAAAGCATATTATTTTTTTTTTAATTTAGTTGATAACCTAATCTGGAACATATGTTTCGTACGTTGGCGTTTCAACTTCTTACACTTCAGAATTTAATCCTCCAGTTATTGTTTGTGAAGGTTAGGACCGCATATTCTTCATTTAAATTAAGCCCATTACACAGCTGCCAAATTTATGCTATACCTTCAATTATATCCATGGGGATAAAAATGAGCAAAAGTTTATCTAGCAGAAGAGAAGAAATAATTAGTTACTCCATTCACACGATACCTAGAATACTAACAGAAAACCTAACAACGCATTTGCCGACAAATCATGCTTTTTGGGCTAGGATAGACATGTTATTGTCCATTCAACCAATTACTGAAAATATATAAAAAATCTCACGGTGTATTTAAAAATAATGTAACCTGGTGGATGAACTTGGTATTTAATCTTCCTGACTTCACTTGCAAAAAATAAAACAAATTTGTGCGGTATTAAAAAAAACCGAGCAATTGTAAAATTAATGAAGTTTGCTCAAATGTAGTTTATTTATTATATATTCATAAGATAACATAAATAAGACAGCTCATTCAACTAATTCACAATATTAAATGTGCTATTTGTATTGTACTAATTCCAAATGGTCCCGATTCACATATTTTATACGTACGTACATACTGATTGGTTACTAACTTATTCTACTACTTAAAAGAAATTGTAATTAACAATTTTCGTTAACAAGTGAGACAAATAAACACGCTCAGTTTAATGTAGTAGTTCGCATAGTAAACTGAAATCTGAAGTGAAGGAAAACCATCGCATTTTCGTTTAGACTAACAGGTGTGGGGTTTCTATGATTTGCTAAGTTTATTCAGTAATAATATATGGAGAATAATTTCCTAATAAATTTAGATAATTAATTATTTGTTAAAACTACTTGTATTAAACAATCAAACCAAATGACTAAGCTATAAATTTAATGTTATTATAACAATAGGATAAACAAATAAAATGTTTTAGTAGGTATTTGCTGTAAGCATATTTTTTGAATCAGTAATATTTTATCGAAAAAAAATTATATTCCATTACCTAAGTTGAAAAATAGCGCGCTTTATAGACGCACAACAAAGTCAATGGGAACTTTTGTAGGAGATTATGTATTATCAGTAGAGCAATGCTGTAACTATTTTAGTTTACCAAATATATTTCAGAATACTCCAATACCATAAAATTTAATTTGGGAAACTAATACGTTTCCTAATGTTTGCATAAGTTAATATATACAGGTTTATGTTCTTACACGCGGGTCAATCATCTTGGCAACATTGGCTCGTGGGTAAAGCAGAAAAAATCGAACACGTTCTAGTACGGTTTTAGCTAATATTTTCGGTATGAAAACCTTTATTCCCAGTTACAAACCCCTTGAAAGGTTGCTGAAATGCTACCCACACGGGAGCAGGCGCGCTAACAGAAAATTTTTATGGAAACTGCTAAGGGAATGGGCATCGTAGTGGTCGCAATCATAAATGTATATATATACATTTGATATGTAAATATGTGTATGCATTTACATATATACATATAAAGTGTGTGTGCATATAAAACTAGATTTCTTATTGTTAATTTTTTTTTCACATGTATTGTACAACTGTGGAGTTGGTTAAAAACCAGTGATTTTAAACAAGGGACCTTACAGTACAATAAGTTCAAATTAAATTTAAATCTACCAAATTTAGACCAAAGTATCACTCACTTAGATTTACTACACCTCTAATTTACGTCATAAACAGTAGGAAATCAGTCATGGCATATCTCATTTTTATGATTCATGCTTTGCCCAAATTTATGTTTCATAATGTATGTGGCAGTATTGTTTTGTTGTTTACTACATATTTGACACTCTACAGGTCCCATTTCTGTATGGTTCTAACTGCTACAACGACAAATATAATATGTGGTTACGCTAGATAAATTGTAATTATTTCGTATGCTTTAGCCCGAATCAAAAGGAAAGGAACTTGTGTGTCACTGTCATATTAAAACTTACTTAAGCTTTTCCTATTCAGAATTAAAGTAGTTCAATATTGCTGTATGCAAAGTTACTTGCTTACGCAATCCTCCAACATACACTGACTGAATTTCTTCATGGTACTTACAGGCATAGTTTTTTACTGTAACAATATGTAAAGCAATTTCGGTTGCGGACAATCCATTTATACAGAGAGCCAAGATGTTAAACATCAAAAATTACAACTCGATCACAAAACATACCACTCAGTCACACACTTCTTGATAGAGGTGCCTCACGACAGAGGTGTAAGATAGCATAGTTCGAGATTCTCAGCCTGTACCTAATTATTAAGAGCACATCAAACTCGGCATATAGACAGATTTACTTGGAAACAATAAAATAATAATTCAGAATCTAAATTACAAAACATTTCACAGTATTAACTTACGTGACATAGCGTTAGCCTAATAAACACTCTCCCCGAGCGACTGGCTCGGCTCGCCGGGCGCAGAGATGCACGACACAGGGCAAAGCACTCAAAGTCAAAATATCTAACGCGCATTATCTGTTTTGTAAAATGGCTGGCAGAAGATAAAAACAAAAATAATATACAGAATGAAGCACCCAGTGAAATACATTTTTTTAAATATAAACATTAATGTTTATTTTCTTATGAATAAAGTACGATTTTTACGATTTTTAGAAGTTGAATAAATGCTCTTAAGTTAGATGAAGTCATTATATTATTTTCAGCGAGAGCATTTTGAAACATTAGGCAGCGCAAGGAGCCCCGATATATTTGTATGCAACTTCGTCATATTTTTTGAATAGCCTACTATGTCACAATAAGTGAAAAAAATAATGGAAATAAGAATGCAATTCGACGATATTATAAGGGTTATATATTTACTAGCTGCAGTACCCGGCTTTGCCCGGGCTGAACACCGGGTGATATATTGTCCGCGAGTTACAGCAAAATGGATAGCGATATGTCCAGTGTGTTGGACATTAAGAAATGATACATAATTACTGTTTGTGTATCTGTGACCTATGATTTTCTGTTTACCCATGGCGATCGGTTGAAAGGTTTAGAAGTTGATGCGCTACAGCGCCATCTAGCGGCGAGTTACAAAAAAAATGGATAGCATAAAAACCTTCTTCATGATAAAAACACTTCGATGTGCCAAATTTCATGGCGATCGGTCAAACGGTGTAAGAGTTTATCGACGTCATACATGCCAACATCCAATTATATATATTCTTATATTTCGAAATTTTAGGGCTTTCACTTTTGCGGAAAGTGGATGTTCAGGACCTCGAATGGTTTGGAACACTCCATCTCGAAAGAAATGATATTTGAAATTCCTGCAATTTTCGAAATTTTGGGGCTTTGTCCCCAGAGGGGGAGTGGTGATTTTGAGGACCCTGAATGGCTGAGAAACAATAAAAATCGAAAGAGAATGATATTTGAATTTTTTTAAATTTTGGGGTTTTGACCCCTGAGGGGGGTGGGTGTGTTGTTGAGGACCACGAATGGCTCGTAAACACTCCAAATCGAAAGAGAATAGGCTTTTGGAAATTTTCCGAAATTTTTTAATTATTGGGTCTTTGACTCCTTGTGGGGGGAGGGTAGTTTGAGGACCCCGAATGGCTTGGAAACACTCCAAATAGTAAAAAAGTATTCTTAAATTTAAGAAATATTTCGAAATTTTGGGGTTTTGCATCCCCCCCCCCTCCCTCAAAATTGGGGGGAAGTCGACTTTGGGTAAAAGTTCCACCATGCCCCGGACACTTTAGTTCGTAATGACTTAATTTTAATACAATTTCCTCCAATTTTTCGAAATTTTGTGGCTTTCACTTTTGTGGAAGGGAGAGAGAGGGGGGGGGGGGGGGTGGAGGTTCAAGACCTCGAATGTTTCGAAGCACTCCATCTCGAAAGAATAGATATTTGAAATTCCTAAAATTATCGAAATTTTGGGGCTTTTTCCTAGAGGGGGGGGGGGGGGTGTTCGAGGACCCTGAATGACTCGAAAACACTTAAAATCTAAAAAAAAAAAAAGATTTTTTAAAAAATTTAAACTTTCGAAATTTTGGGGCTTTAACCACCTGGGGGGGGGGGGGGGGGGGGGGTGATGTTGAGGACCCCGAATGGCTCGGGAACACTCCAAAACGAAAGAGATATAAAGGAATATAAGAATGTAGGCATTTACTGTACTCCTATCTACCATAATAACAATATTGACAAATAGAAAAACTTATTACCTACCTATTAATAATTTTCTAAATAAATTAATAAATAACTCTATGTTTAAGAATTTACGTACATACATAATATTAAACTTCAAACTATACAAATATAAATATTAGTAGGCCCTACCAACCTATGAATAAATTTCGAAGAAATTTATAAGTTTACGAATTTATATACCTACTTAATATTAAACTTCAACCTATCCACACAATAAAAACCTAAGAATATTAGTGTAATTATTTTTTTTTATTTGTCATAATACCTAAAATACGTATGTTTCCAAAATAAAACAAAGTATAAATAATGACCAATTTGACAAAAAAAATTGTACAACTCGAATGACATTGAAAACATACACGTGAAATTTAAAAGAATTATGAGTGCCCTAGGTAGGGAGAAAAAATATAGAAGAAATTAAATTTAATAAATGGGTGCGTGTACTTAGGTACGCGCATGAGAAGTTATACTTCTTTGGCATCATTAAAAAATAGTTTTTAATTGCATGCAAAAATATTGCGTGGAGTCCCTCCGCGCGGAAGAAGTGAAACTTCGTAATGTGGAAATGAAAATAGGAAGGGGTAGAAATAGATTTTTAGTGAAATCATATTGTATCAAATCAAAATAAAAAAAATTAAGGAAATAAATGTGTAACGATTCATAGATTGATCTTCAGAGAGAGAGAGAGAGAGAGAGAGAGAGAGAGAGAGAGAGAGAGAGAGAGAGAGAGAGAGAGAGAAAGAGATACATATTGAATGACTATAAAACTTACTTTTTTATGAGAGCAGATTTTCATGAAATAAATCATGAAATCATTCAACGATAAAAGCTGTTTATTTAACTAAGCGGACGGGTTCGCCCGAAGGAGAAAATTGACGCGGCAAGACCTCGTGGACATAGAGAAATGACACACACTCACTATTTATGTGTTTATGAAACATGATTTTTTTCTGCAATTTAAATTGTAATATACAAAAACGGTATTGAAAATTGAAACAAATATGGTGACACTACAAACTGTCAAGATCTTTATTTTTTTCTTACTCTCTACTTAGTTCCTTACAATAGAAAAACGTAACGTAATGGCTTGAAAGCTATTGCACGGCAGGCATAGAGGAATGACACTAACAGTTTGTATATCTATGACACACATTACATAAAATTAAGATATATTTTTTTAACACGTTTAATTTTTTTTTTTTTTTTTAGACAAAATATAGCCTATGTCCATCCCCAGGATATAATCTATCTCCTTGCCAAATTTCATTACGATCCGTTCAGCCGTTCAGCCGGGAAAAGGTAACAAACAAACAGACAGACAGACAGACAGGCAGACAGAGTTACTTTCGCATTTATAATATTAGTATTGATGAGAATATTTTAAGGAAAAAATATTAACTAAATATTTTTGACAAAAATATTTTTTTTTTGTGAAGACGCGTCGTTGTAGATGGAAAAGAAAGGTCCATTTACAGTTCAAAAATTTTCATTACAAAATTTTAAGTTTTCCGTACCATGAAACAACTAGGGTCGGCGTTACATTCTACATCAGCATACAGTGTGTGCGAAAGATTCATCCTTGGATCGTCTTTCATCAGATACACATTCCTAAAATAATTTCATTTCTAATGATGCATTATTTTTTAATTGCACGTTTCTTTTGAATAAGCACAGCAAGTTTAAAAGGAATGTTGCCTCAAATTTACATATATACGTATTACAAAAATTTAACGAACGATTGTTTCGTCAATAGGCCCTACACGTGTTATTATTACATTATAGGAAA
Organism: Bacillus rossius redtenbacheri; assembly: GCF_032445375.1. Lineage (NCBI taxonomy): Eukaryota > Metazoa > Arthropoda > Insecta > Phasmatodea > Bacillidae > Bacillus > Bacillus rossius. Next base: position 39,689,019 of record NC_086338.1, read on the forward strand.
GTTTCACAACAAATGCTGATAATCCTTCGATTGTTTAATATTAGTTATATAGAATACGTTATACATAAAACATGTAAAAACGACAGTGTTCATGAATTTCGTAAATAGAAAAAACCTGATATACGACAACGGGCCGGTTTTATTAAAGCTTTAAAATTGTTATTATCATTAATATCGATATTAAAGAAGGTAACATAAAAAAATCAATTTTAAAATTTGAGATATTTGCTAAATATTTTCATTGCAGGGTTTTAGGTGGTAAATGTTTTTTTGTATAATTCCAAAGCAAAATTTAGGATTGCAGTTAGCGTAGCATCGGTAGGCAACACGTAGTTCATAGTCAGCAGTCCGGAGTCGCCAGTCAAAATTACATATCATGACCAAGGGAGTATTTGATTAAACCACATCATCGCGAAAGATTTTCTGATAGGTGAAAATATTTTGGCAGCTGGCGGTCTGGCAAGTTGTTTCGGGCCGAAGCCCGGCCGAGCCTCACCACCTCCACCTCCTAGGACTGAACCCGTGAGGGTATTCCAGGAGCACTAACTTTTCTTCTTTCATCCTGATGTCACCTGGTCTTAATGGCATCAGGATGTTTGGCCTCGGATGTTCATATGCCATGTTTTTGAATGGTTAAACACCATTCGTTTGCCTCAACCAGAAACAACTTATCCATTCTGTTTGAGCCGCCGTGCCTGCAGCCAGAATATAGCTTTGTCAATTTTATAAAATACTTTGTCAGTTGCATCCATGCAGATTTTAAACACGACGGCTGATGTTAAAACTCTTCAGTCATTCCGCGTGGGATCTCTTGTATGCCATTGCTCCGGGACGGTCTGGCAGTCCGAAATGAAGTTAGATGATATCCCACTGCTCGACTGGCGACTGCTGGACTGCTGTCTGTGGAACAGTTTATCTCCGACTGCCGCCTGCCGGTTGCAAGTTGTCAAACTGCGGACTGCGCATTGTGAATAAGGTCCTAGATGCCGAAACGTCCGGCGTCGCCTCTTCGTAAGCAAAAGAAACTAAAAATTGAACATTTATATCCAAATGGTTTTATTCTGCGGGCTATAATGTCAGGCATGCAGTCCGACTGCCGGGCTCGGGTGCTTGATGAGAATGTGACGTGAGACGAGTGGAACGGTATGTGCACAGACGATAACTTTTTTCCGCAATGCGTAACACGCCAGCGCACAGAGAGGTTTAAGTGACACGAGATATTAGTATAAACACAGCGTCGTTTTTTTCTTATTTTAGCGGCGGCTACACATTACACGTCTCTTAGTAACCTGTGGAATTCGTCAAGGTTTTACAATTAGCAGCGGCGATAATGCAATATGATACTTTTTTTGAACCGCTCTCACGGAGTTCCGTTTGTCAACTGTGAGTCTGAGCTTAGCGAGATTGACACGTGTACGTCTCCGAACGCATACACTTCCAACTTCCAGAACCGCACGTATGTTGCTAGACTCCGACGTTTATGGTTTGAATCACCGGGAAAAAACATAGAAGTGTGTACTAATCGTACGGCCATTAATAACATGCAACAAATGCTATTTATGACTTATTATTCTTGTTTTCTGTATAAAAATTTTCAAATGTGTAGAGGTGTTCCCACTACAAACTATCACAGTCAGCCATGGACAGCCGGCAAAATACTATTTGTTTTAATTGTGACTATAATGACAAGCTTCTATGTCCAAATTAAACTTACACTGTCTGAAATACTGCAATATTTATGCATGTTTGCACACACCGAACAGTTTGTAGCTAATTGCTTTGGGCACCAAATTCTGCTTACCAAATAAGAACCCCCACCCCCCTCCAAAAAAAAAGGCTCTTCTTATTCTTACGTTCATTCACAATTGAAGTTAAAAAAAATACTTTTTTAAATGTTACGTGAAATTCTTTATTTCAACTTGGCGTTTTTAAAATGGTTAAATGCATATTTTGGTTAAAAGTGTTGATTGCATATAAATTTATACCATTAAAAATATTAATGGCCACATATAAAATAAAATTAATAAATACGTAACTAACAAAGCCATATAAAATCGATTTGAATATATCACTTGTATAATGAAATATTACTTATGCCCAACGATTTGGCGTTTACTTCCTTTAATGGGTTTGTTCTTCTTCCGAGGTGCATTCTGTCGTAACCTTGCCTTATGACCCCGCCTGCAGTCACGCTGAATTCTAATGTCGTTCGGCCTCAACACAACTAACTGTGGAATACGCGTGTACTCAGCCCGGTCTGGTGTCCACAGGCCCGCCCTAGCCGGGGTGAGTATTCAGTCCGGGCAAGCGAAGCACAACTGAAAGAGGACAGGAAGAAAGGCAGCGCGGAGACCCCCCTTCATCCTGCCTCGTCATCCAAGGTCAAGCGGCCGTGGCGGCGCCACATACCGGGAAGAACATTCGCGCAGCACACGTCGTAGAAATCACGGTTTTTCTCAAAATTTTCCGTTGTGACCTAGTGCAAATTATATACGCAGCGAAAGAGAAAGGATTGGTGCACGATCCAAAAGTGGTTTTACGCAATAGTAATGAAAACTGTGAGCTTGGCGTGCCTCTGAAAATACGCTAATTAGGCTTATTCAGCATGCATTTACTAATCGACTATATGTCTGAGACATCTTAAACAACTTTAGGATCATGCCCGGTACCTTAATCTCTTTTATATCCGAAATCGGTAATCGCATGTCAAATAGTTTCGATAAAAACAACTGATTGTTAAACCTCTGCAGCTCACTTTGCACTGCATGTAGGCGGGCCCCTTAACTCGGCTCGAAGGTCGCGCTGCGCAGGCGGCGGTAATCGCGGCTAAACGGAGGCCGGTGCGCCCTGCGGACTCACCAAGGCGAAGAGGGGAGCGTGTAGGTCCTATATGCGATTGGCATGCAGGGCACCGCAGAGCAGGGTTCCCCCCCCCCCCTTACCATCCCCTCCTAACCCCATCCTCATTACCCGCGGCAATCAGCCAATCAGCGCACCGCGGCCCACGTATCCGTCGCTAATCGCGCGACCACAGAAGCCCGCCGAGGAGAAGGGCGCGCATGGAACAGACATGGTTAAGAGAATGCAGATTTCGCGAAAAGATTTCGAGATTCGATGAAAGTTAAAACACTGTAGCACCTATCTGTGTTTCGTGATTGGGTGAGTTTCTCCCAGGTACACATATCGATTGTAACCAACACCGATCACAGTGATTCAGTGCGGAAGTAAACGCGTCCCGAGTGGCTCGGTCAAACAATGGCAACGACTTCTCTCTGCAGACGGCCGCCAATCACAAGTAAGAAAACCACAGGTGTGGGTATACCTTGTTGCAGTCTAGTAAGTGTTCAGATCTTTTCGCGAAAAGTGCCTGCCCCTAGACATGGTCCTTCGATGAAGTCCGTGTCTTGTTACCGGTAGCATCCCTACATTTTGCTATCTATGCTTGTGGGATCCTAATATTTTTGAGAGGTCTGGGGGTGGGGTGGGGATGAAGATATAGGATAACCACCCAGAGACCCTCATTAGGAAAATTTGAAAAGGGAAGAAAGATCTTTAAAACTGCAATTTTTAAGCAACCTGAAACGTAAATTTCGACGATGATTTCATAATTTATCTTAAAAAAAGTTCGATATCCTTTTCCTGTTTAGTTACACTTGGGTTGATTTAATGGGCGTATATCCCCCCTCCCTTGGGGGGGGGGGGCAGGGCCTCCCTGGAATTAAGCCATTTTTTATGCTTTCCTAGACATCCCGTACGGGATGACGGACCCATTCGTTTCGATCCTAGAATGAAAACTATTTTATTAAGTGAAGTGGTATTGTAAGAATAAACCACTTGTTAGCCTAAGCGAGTATGTCCTCTGAGTTACAGGCGGCCCCCCTCCCCCTCAAATTATGTTAAAGAAAAGTCATTATAGTTTTCAATTTATTGATTTCTAATTGCTTTCTTTTATTCCACTTATTTATTGTATTTGAAATTTTAACCACCACATTACACTGTTAAAACTTTTCACCTTCAATTTACGAATAACGTTGGTTACAAATTATCCAGAGCCCTTCGTAAATTTACGTACCTATATTAAGCACCCTTAACTTAGAACATGAATCCAAAAGAATTTTCTTGGTATGTTAACAAAACACTCAAATATTGGTTAATTCTACAGCAAGACACTCGTCTTTTTTTCACGTGTGTGTTAACCTTTCTTAAGAACGTAACTCGGAAGTCGAAACACAGCGTAGTTTCTATGAAGATTCAGTTATTGGAAATTACGAAGAACTCTTAGTTTATTTCAGTTAAATTTTTTGTTAAAAAGTCAATAAATTTACTGTAAGTTCTAACAAAGTAGCATGTCTGCATGAGTACACAATAACCGGGCGAGGCCCCCTTTTTTTTTTTCAGCTTAAGGTCTGCGCCATGTTGGTTAGACACCCAAAACATTTCACTGAAGTCTAGAGTTCGCATTGTGGAAACAGTTTTAAAATTGTTGTATTTTGTGGAAGATACAGTGTTTGATGACGGATATTCTAATTCAAACATACCAATAATTAGGGAATGGAAAAAAAAAATAGCGAAAAATTCCAAACTTTGCCAGTTCATTGGCCACTGACTCGCGAGGCGTTTCAATTGGGAAACTTGTGGTTCGAGACTTCTTAGATCGAGGGTCTTCAATTGGCCACGAGTCCTCCAGATCAACAGTGAACCAACATCAGAAACAAACAAAGATATAATTATTATTTTCCGGTCTCCGCTAATCGTCTGACGTGGTCAAGCCACCATTATTTACGCAGTGTTTCTGGCGTGACAATACGTGTGAGGTCTTGAGGCAGAGAGAGTTCATCAGTGAAGGAGTTCGGCGACAGAGTTCCGCGAGGAGTGCCAACTGTGTAACTTGACAGGCACCGAGTGACTCGGGAGGGGGGGGGGATAAACATTTTAAAGTGCAAGTAATTGGCGATCAGGCAATTTTTCAAGTAAGATTATTTACCGGCTGCAGTACGGCGAGGTAAGAATGCGACTTGAAAAGTAGGTACGTCACGGCATGCCGTCTCCTGGAAAATTCTTAACTCGGGCGGTTGTTAGCTCGCGCACGCGGTGCTCCGCAGTTAGCGGGCCGACCTAAATGAGTGTAAAGTGGAGCAGCCGGGGGATGACGTCGGCTGGCGATGGATGCCCCACTGCGTCGTCGTCGTCGTCGGCGGCGGCGGCGGCGCGGGGTTTCCGCGCGGCCGCTCGACCCTCGACCTCCCCGCGCCGACCCACTCCGCCCCGGCAGATAAGGGCAGGTCGAGGTCGCAAGGAGGGTCATCACCGACTGCCCTCCCCCACAGACGTGTCCCCCCGAAGCGCGGTTCACATCGCGGCCAGCTGGGCGTACCACGACCTGACCTCGCCTGTGTTGGTGAGGCGAGATGATTAGTTCTGACCCTCGCTGCACTCTTAGGCCGGGTTTATAGAAAACGCAAGAACGCAGAAACTCAAGAAACGCAACTACGGTAAAAGTCCAACCTTAACTCTTCTACCAGCAAGTTTATAAAAAAAACGCAAGACACGCAATAACGCAAGAACGCAACGCAGAAGTTGTTCAACTTTCTACTTCTTGCGTTTTCTCCTTGCGTTTCGGCCTTCTATACTGGTTGCTTTAGTATGTGAAAAACTGAAACTGTCATGTAATGCATATAGAAGGCTCTGCGATTGTAATCGTTACGCTTGTGTTTCTTTATTTATGTTTTGGGCTGGCATTCTTCTAGTGAATAGAGCGCAATGGAGGAAGCTGATGAATTTCTGGTTCAGCTTATCCAAAATTTTCCCTGCCTGTACGATAAGTACAACAAATATTTTAAAAGTAATCATGACTTATTCCTGAAATTTTATTTTTTGACGTTGGCGATGGGCGGCGACCTTGCGTTTTTTATAAACGACTGTGAATATCTTGCGGTTATCGCGTCCTGCGTTCTTACGTTTCTGCTTTCTTGCGTTTTCTATAAACCCGGCCTTAGGGCGCGGGTCACGCGGAACTACTTCCGGCGAACAGGTTCAAGCAGACACGTTTACAGACGGCGAACTTGAACGGTTACACGGGCAGTTTGGAATAAAGTGTGTTCAACTCCAAAATCGATTTTCTACCGTCATCGAATGAATGTATTTGTGGATCCTCTGTTGAAGAATTTCCGTCAGCATCAATTTTTTAAACAATATTTTTTTTTTTTTTGTTGTATTTAGTAAAATATTACACTAACTTGCACCAGAAACATTTTCCATTTTGCAGTTTTTTTCCCCGCAAAGGACTCTTTATACTCTTCAACACTCAACTGCCAATCAGAGGCTTATGTAGAAGAGATGTCGTTCTGAACTACTTTGCCAACCTGTTTAGGTTGAATGATAAATGACCTCGAACGAAGTATGTTCAGACTGTGCGTAACCGCACACAAAAGTTAAACGTATTATACGAAGTAGTTTCAAAATTGACTGAATTCATTACAGTGATGTCTCTTGAAAAAAGCAGGTATACGCCGGTTTCCACCCGAACAATGGAGAGTCGCAGGCAGATGTTTCTCAAGGCCAACCGACTAATGGAATTAGTATAGAGGCGGGTAGTTGACTCATTCAAAATTGTATATTTCCCCCGTATTTGAGTGCGTGAGTCACAAAAACCAATACTCCAATATTTTTTTTTTTCAACGCACAAGCGGGATCGATGGGGATTTTTGACGACACATCATTTGTAATGACGTATTCAAGACCTGTGCAAAAATCTAGCTTGTTGGGAATCAATGCAAACTTAGCATCTTTTTTCGTCTATTTTGTCTGGACCACATCCCTTTTGGAGATTATTTCAGCAAAATACGTTTTAAGTGGATGTTTATATGACATTATGAGCTTACCTGCAGAATTTCAAGTTTTTAGGTCTTATAATTCCGGAAAAATTCGTGATGATTAAAATCATTGAGTGGTTTTTGGCATTTATATCTATACATATATACATACAAGCAGGGGCGCAACAGGGGGGGGGGGGGAAGGGTATTTTGCCCCCCTCTGAAACCTTGAAGTGGGGGCAAACGGGGGCAAAGGAAGTGCTGTGTAATCAATTTTTAGATAATAAAACTGCTTAAATAGCACCATTTTCCAACTTGAAATACAAATTTTCCCGGGGGAGGATCCCCGGACCACCCGCTTCAATAGGGGGGGGGGGGGAACGATGACTCTTTATAAAAAGGTATATTGCCCCCCCCCCCCCCCTCTTGGAAATTTAGTTGTTGCGCCCCTGCATACAAGACTTGTTATTATCCCACGGGAGCAAACTAGAACTAAACAATCGCGCGGCTGGGCCGTGAACGAGCGCACGTCGCAGTTCGCGCGGCGCCTGGACCTTGACGGTGATTGGGGTAAGACGACACCCCCAGTCCGTCATCTCCCCGGGGTCGCGGGTCAACCGCCGGCGATGTTTCCAGGACCTTAACGAGGCACGCACGTGGACACTTGCTCGTGTGGTTTGGAGGGGGCCCGTTGGGGACGGCTCCAAGGCAGGGCAAGTTGGGCATTTTTTAAAATAGTTTTTTCTGTGAAAAAAAAAAAACTATGCTAGTTGGAAAAGAAATAATTTCAGTTTTATTCACATCTTATTTAAAGATTTCAAGGTTTAAATAAACATGTTTACAAACGCGAAATTTAACGGTTAGGTACACGGGCAGTTGGAATAAAGTGTGTTCAACTCCAAAATCGATTTTCTACTGTCATCGAATGGTTGTATTATGGATCCTCTGTTAGAGAATGTCCGTGAGCATTAATTTTAAAACAATAAAATATTTACGTGTTGATTTTTTTTTTTTTTTGCTGCATTCGGTAAAATATTACACTAACTTGTGCCAGAAACATTCTCCGTCTTACGGTTTTTCGCAAAGGATGGTTTTATACACTCCACACTCAACAACCAAACAACAGAAGCTTGTGTAGAATAATGATCATCTTCAAAGAATTTATTGCCTCAAATAAGGACGTGATTCCACTGGAATTTCATGGTTAGCATTGATGAAACTAACCCGAGTATTATGTTTATAGAAACAACATCTACATTTCGTAAGGTAAAACATTGTTTTCAAGAGTTAATTTTTTTTTTTTCGTCTAAACCATCCAGGCCCGCCACTGCTTTCCGTCCTCACGCAAAGAGGGCAGCGCAGTGGTAACACGCTGCACTCGCGATCTGGACGGGCCCGCGCGCAAAGCCCAGGTCGTGGCGTCCCGATATGCGCTTATTGCACTTTGTCCCGGAACTCAAGGCAAACGAAGGGATGGTTCCTTATTCGAGGTTCATACAGGTTACAGTTATTAAATTACCTTCATTAAAAAAAATCACAAATTACAAATATCCATACATAATTATAATTTACACGAACAGTCCTAAATAATAGTATTGGCAAACAATTAAATAACTAGCATAGCGTGCCTTAAATTCTAGGCTTGTTGATTGGCCATCATAAATCGATTTACACGAGGAAAAAAATCACATGCCTCGTTCACGGGGGAAAGAGGTCATTCCTACTGGAATACCAGTTTAAAAAATACAGTGTTAAAATTCTGTGTTTATGTATAATGTTATGTTGATGTTTTGATGTGTGTTGGATTAGTGTGTAATCAAACTAATATTTAAATATTTGTTTTTTCATAGGTATATATTCATAGTCCCATTTATTTTGTCACGAATCAAATGAAAACCAGAAAAAAGGCTTAGATTACCGTCAAAAAATTAATTAATAAGTAAATAACAGGCACAGAAGGGTAGTGGGCGATGCCGGGTAGCAGCCAGTACATCAAAAGTCATTTGCCTGAAAGGTAGAAGAAATGACTCCCGCTCCAATGACATTTCGGTTAAATGACTTTTGTCAGAACGACTTTCCCTCTACTGCCTTTCGGTCAACAGCATTTTCAAAAGTGGGTTTTTTGTTCTTCAGCGAGATATATTTTTTTGATTTTCGGCTAAACGACAATCGGTCACTTTTTTTCTTTTTCCAATGACTTTTGTCAAAATGACTTTCGTGTGACTGCCTTTTTTACAGGAGATGACACAGATTTCCCAGCGACATAAATTATTCTAATTTTCGGTCAAATGACTTTTGTGTTCAATTACTTTCTTCAACGACTTTCCGTCAGTATGCCTGTCAGTCAACTGCCTTTTTACATGTGTCAACACAATTTTTTTTTTCCCCTAGCGAGTTAAATTATTCGGGTATTCGGTCAAATGACTTTTGTGTTCAATTACTTTCGTCAACGACTTTCCGTCAGTATGCCTGTCAGTCAACTGCCTTTTTACATGTGTCAACACAATTTTTTTTTTCCCCCCAGCGAGTTAAATTATTCGGGTATTCGGTCAAATGACTTTTGTGTTCAATTACTTTCGTCAACGACTTTCCTTCAGTATGCCTGTTAGTAAACTGCCATGTTACATGTGTCAAAACAATTTTTTTTTTCCCAGCGAGTTAAATTATTTTGGTTTTCGGTCAAATGACTTTCCTGTTCAGAGAATTTCGTCAGCGACTGTCGGTCTGCGCGCCAGCCTCTGACCGCCGCCTCGCCGCCTGCAGCCGTACCAGAGGAACGCGCGCCTCGGGCGGCGGGGGTTAACGGAACCGCGCACCGCCCCCTGGCGATAAGCCCCGCGAGAGTGGGCCGGGGGAGGGGGCGCGACCGGAAACCCCCGGTAGTCGTGTATGGCCAGCGCTGCCCCTACACTCCCGGCAGACCGAAGGCTAAAGGGACTTTAAAAATTCAGCACACACATATATATATATATATATACATTAAATATTTTTACTAATAAATAATTATTTTAATTTTAAATTACACATAATATACAATCAATTTTTAATAATTAATTTTGTACGTGTATTTTTATTAATATTGAATACTGAGTATTTATTTTAATTTTTAATTTGATTGCGTTCATTCTTTACCAAACTTATTTATAATATCACTCCAGGCATTTCTATATTTTATTTCTAATACTTATTTGCTATTTAAAGTTACTTTTTCAAGTAAGTAAACTCCCTATTATCCGCGCATGCTACGAAAAAAATACAGCAAATATGTAAATCTGCATTTTACTACAAGTGAGCCAATTTGAACTCTACTGACGAGTGCATTGTGTGCAGTATACAGTAAAACGCCACAGGCCTTCTCGGAACTCACACAGTAGGCTGGCATGCGTAATTATTCAGTAAATTACAAAAAAAATATGCATTATTAAAATATTTTTTTACTGTTAATTGTAACGTTTACTGTACATAAATGTTTTAGATTTTTAAGTTGAAATTAATGTTTCCTTTTTTTTTGTTTCCCATTTTCGGCTCTTATGCGGATTATCCGCGATTTTCACTATCCGCGGTGGCCCTGCCACTTAATTTCGCGGATAATCGGGAGTGTACTGTAAATGTAAACTTGTAGCGCGCGCACGTGAGTAGGCTTCTTAAGGGGATTGGTGCAGGACAAAAAACAGTCATTCGTCAGAATTTGTTGGAAATGAGCTTAAGTGTTTTATAAATGCTTGTTTATTACTACTGTACGGCCAGCCAGCACGTATATAAGCTAGCGGGTGAGATTTGGCAAGTTAGTGGCGAGAAAGCTTCTGTGAGGGGAGGTTGTCGAATGTTGCAGCTCTGAGGCCTGCCATCTAGCGGGAATCTTTCGAAGGTCTTCCACAATATCGCCTTTCTCTCTCTCTCTCTCTCTCCAACACGGACACCCAACCAGCTCTTATCTTCGCTTCCCATCTCGCACTATCCTTCTTTCTCGGATCAGGTAGCCGCCCTTCCCCGCGTAGACTTTCGTGTTACTCCAGGAAACCAAGACAACCTGTGAAAAATTTGTCCAAAGCTGAATTTTTGTACTGTGGTAGAGTTGACTATGCTTAATAACATACCGAATGTTTACCGCTGAAGACCTTGTGCGTTATCACCGAAAATTTGCATTTAAGTCCTAGGTGACAGCAACTTGCATCAGTCCATTAAAATGCTACCCATTTATACAGTTTTTAATTTTGACTGTCCGTAAACTTACCAAAATAATCTAGAAACTGTAATACGCCCATTAATGTTAGAAAAATTTAAATTTTTAATATTTAAGATATGTTATAAAGCGATTAATTCACGACATATATTTATTTTATCTTTGCCACCCAGATAAAAATACGATTTACACCGATTTGAAGAGCCCAATAAGAAAAAATGTCTAAATAAATGTTTTTAATTATACTTTTAGCTTTAAGATAGTATATTTATAAAGAGTCTAGCATAATTAGTTGCCTCATTAAAGCTGCCCGAGCGTTGCAGTGTACTGCGGCCGTACTGATCTTTCACGGCCGGCGGGCTTTGAAACACGCTGCGTACTGCGACACTCAATAAACTTGGTCTTATTTAGGAATTACTTAAAATATATTTAATGCATATGATAGGGTGTATTCATGTTACATCTATTGAGATATACATATTCTTTTTTCTTATATGAATGATTTTTGATACAATAAAATTAACAATAAACAATTTCTGCTTGGAACTTGTAAATCAAAATTCTAGAGGACCTCTGGTTTTATATATGTGTGTTCGTATTTTGTTACAAAAATTTTATTATTAAAAAATATTTTAATACCAAAAAATATAATTATTTTTTATTTCTAATACATTATATTATTTTAAATCAGAACTGTGCAAAATTTTAATGTAGCCTATATTATAAAATATATATATTTAATTATATGAAATTAGTTTACTACATAACAATTGAAGAAAACGATACACCGTAAATGTGCTTATTGAGTTTTGTCACTTTTATAACATAATTCGTATGATAATATTTTTTTTTTTCCAGAAAATAAATAAAACATAAGTTGTGTTGTAAAATGTATTGATAGAATTACATATTTAGTATTTTTTTTCTAAGTTAATTCATTGGAGTGCTGCGCCTAGCTTACTTCGTTGAATTGCTAGTGGCAAAGAGCGGTGGTGGATGTTTTTGCAAGAGTTTGACCGTATTTTATGACCCCAGCTGTGAGAGGGTGTTCGTCCCAGAAATCCTAACGGTCAAGGAAAATAGCCTTTCTCTGGCTGTAGTCACGTACGGGTCTGCTACTCGCGTAATATCGTCAGTTTATCACAACTTTCCGGGAAGTTCTATTGTTGTTATTTATTTATAATTTAGAAATTAAAGAGTCGATCATACTAACATTTTTAACTAAGCAAATCGCATCCTGGAAGATTTTTATCTACGTAAGCAGCAAAAATCACTTGCAGTTAGGAAACTTTTATTCTTTCAGAGTAAAATTCAGTCTGGAATTACCATACATTAAAAACCTTAGTTTTCTGGAGCAAAAAACGTCCCAGCACGAGTGACTAACACTGCTGCACACACACTACGCATCTTGAAATACATCAGTGGTCAGACTATTGTACCAGACACTCAAAATATACACATTTAAACCTTTAAAAAAAAACACACAGACAATATTTATGAAGTGATTTTGACGCTACACTCAACATATTTATGTAACATGTAGTCAAATTTCTATAAAAAATATATTTTTCTTACCTTTTATGATTAAAATTACCAATTTAATAATAGGACGTTTAAACATTGAGGTGTTTATCACAGTTTCCATGTAGGACATTATTTTATATTACTTTGGTGCCATAATGAGAACCGGCTTAAAAAAGTATTAAAGTTATTAAATTTACGAAACATTTTTGTGGATCATTGTAGAAATTATCATTAAGGACTCAACTGCTCATTATTGGTGTGATCACCAATGTTACTAAGAAATGTTCATTCTACTACTGTACAAAATTTTTGCTTTGGGATAATTTTCCATGTATTAAAAATTTTTGTTTCTTAACAGCGAAATTCGTCCCGACCCGAGCCTACTTCGACAACCTCGCAGTAGTATACACTACGCCGCTCGGATCGCTTTAATGGTCAAACTAATTGTATGAGACACTTAAAAAATATACCAATTTAAAGATGAATAAATATGCAACAACGTTTAATTCAAGCGATTTCCACGTTGGGCTCTTTAAGTTTATGTAAGATGTATTTATATTTCCTTAAAATTGAATGAAAGTGAATTCGTTAACTTTCATGATTTAAAAGGTATATTCTATAGAAACATGTTAAAACTTTGTGCTTTTTATCACTATCCTCAGATAGGGCAATGTTTCTAGATTATTTTGGGTTCCATACTGACGGTCTACTCCATAAAGTGCATTTGCAATATCCATTATTGTGGATCGTTGCAAAAAATTGTCATTTTGGACTTAACTGCCCGTTTTTGGTGTGACGCACAAGGTTTGCGGCAGTACTTAAACTTTTGACGTGTTACTAAGAAATTTTCATTCTACTACTGTACAAATTTTCGGCTTTGGGATAATTTTTCATGTATTAAAAACCTTTGTTTCTTCACAGCGAAATTTGTCCCGACCCGAGCCTACTTCGGCAACCTCGCAGTAGTATACACTACGCGGCTCGGATCGCTTTAGTGGTCAGACACATTGTACCAGGCTCTCAACAAATAAACTAATTTAAAATTTAAGAACTAAATCGTGATCGTAAAATGGCCGCCATGGTGATTTGCGAATGTATGGAGAAATAAAAATAGTTAAAATCTTATGTAGTTTCCAAGAGACATTATTACATCACCAATCATCTAAAGTAACAGGTTTACAAAATTTCAACATATTCAGTAACTAGTCAGTTTTTTTTTTCAAATGTGTTAGTATTAACAATCTGGACCATATCTAGTCTGTGAGGTCTGTATTGTTACAGACTATCTGTATTCCGGTATTTGGATTTTGAAGCTACTTAATGATTCGCTTTCAATGTCTATTAAAATATACCTAATGCTAATTGCAGGAATATTTCTACTCGATTTCAAAGTTATAATTCCTGAACATTTGTAGCAGACACATTTCAATGTAACACTTACTGATTTTCGAGTTGTGTTGAGGTTTCACATGCGTGGCCCCTGCTCTGGTAACAATGAGTCATCACAACCGGTGCCGTCTGTACGAGCGTCTTCACAAGTTATCCTGAAATATGTTCTTAAATATTAATTCAAGTGAATTCTTAAAATCCTACACACCTTATCTTAAGTGTCGTAAATGAATCGTTATATTTTATAAATCCATATAATATAGGAGCCATAATGGCGCGAAGCAATGGACGCGATACAAATAATATTTTTTTTTTTTTTTACCAACCACTACATCAGTAAATATTTTTGGTTTCCATTCGCTATGAATTCAAGCATGTAACATGTGTACTGCTTCTTCAATTCGGCCACAGTTAAATGGGAGGCTCTGAATCACTGAAAATTCCTCAACAAAATCAACGATGAATCACAGGCATTACAACAAACAGTTGTCACAAGTCAAGTAGCCAATGAGCAGGTGACATTTTTCGAGTTCGTAGAGGATTGTTGAGACTATCCTACAGGTCAATGGCAACGCGCCCTTACGCGCATGGTTAATACCCCGCATGAGTAGAGTGTAAAGGCGTAAGCCTGAGACACATCTAGGTCCTCATCTAACCGCGCACACTTAGATTTAACTCAGGATAGGGTGAAAAATATTTACTAATTTTGCAGTCCTAACAGTCACCAACGAATAGCCAGCATAATAAATAAATAAGCTCACGAATATTGTTCGTGAATGAAGGCGAAGCTGATACTTTGGAAACGTTACCAGCAGATATTAAATAATTTTTAACTATTATTTACGTAGCTTACTTCTTAAAACTGCATTCATGTAAACTGATTTTGTGTGATACTATGTTGAGTGTTTTCTGCTACACGTAGTTTTCTGAAAAAAGTCTATTGTGGCTTAATAAACTTGTTAACATTGGTGCCTGTCATAAAAAAAAACTCAAACGTAATTATACGGATACATGTTGAGTATAGTTAATGAATGGTTCACGCATTGCTGAAAAAACAAAAAAAAAACATGTTTAAAATTTTACACATCTTTTTGTTGTCGCATCGCGTCCATCGCGTTGTACATACGCAACTCTGAAAAATAAATATATGGTAAAAAAAGCTATAATAAAATAATCTCGTATCTTTCTTTATTCTTTTTTCTAAGCGCTCTAATGGCTTTCGATAGCTTTGTTCTTTTGTGTACGCTGCTTGGTGGAGGTTTCTTCTGCATTTTATTCCTGAATAAATCTCACGCTTACAACAAAAAACATCTAGCTAAATCACTGTGCTAAATAATAACAGAGAATAACCATTCAATTATACGCCGAGCTATACCAAACACGTTATCTTATCTACTGAAAATGAGTACGTTGACCTTCATATCAGTTTCCCGCGAAATCCCGTCTCCCCTTCGTAAACAGCAGACAGCTGTGGCTGGGTGGGAACGAGCTGCAAAAAGTTTGGAAAACTGTCGCAAGGTGTCACTACTGTCCAGCGCGCTCCATAATTCCTCGTATCCGAGCTTGCACGCTGCTCAAATTTCTACAGCTACATTTTTACTTTAGGTCCGACTGCAATAAGCTAAAGACTAAAATAAAGTCAATCATTCAGCCGACATATATGTAGGCGTTTGAATTACAAATGAAAACGCGAATGTTATTAAATTCGCAAATGAATATCACGTAATTTCGTAGCAGCTTATTTATTAAAATTCAAATTATAGATACGTTAAATTAATAATGATTACAGATAAAATAATGGTCACAGTCATATCTCCCGTGTCTGAAAATTTATCTGCGAATGTTTTACCACTGAATTCTTTATAGTTTTTTAATAAAGCTCGAATTTAAAACAATTCCCGAAAATCAGCAATAACTTAATTAAAATAAAAAAATAAAAAAATAAATTTTACACCAGAATGGTTCAAATCTTCTCTAGCAGCTGAATCATTAACAAATATATTGTTTTTTTTAATACGATGCTGGTGCACCAATCCCCTTAAAGTCGCGAGGGGAGAGGGGTAATGTTCACATAGCTGCGAGCTGGAGTAGCGGAGTGGGAGAGACGTCCCGGGGCGCGTGAAGAGCGGGGCGACAGGAAGCGCTGCGCCCGCGTGCGTGCGTAGGGGCGACCCACGCCTCGCATTGTGCCGTCAAGTGGCTCCAATTAGCGGCCTGCCCCGTCCCTTTACCCTCCATCCTCCTCCTCCCGCGTCACCGGCACGTCCCTCGCTCAATGTCAGAACCATCGTCGGCCCCCTGGGTCCGGCGGGGAGAGTGGCCGGACCTTCTGCGGTGCGCGGAGCTGCGAGTTGGCGGGCTGTGACGTATGGGCTTCTCTCCCCGCCCCTTTCCCTCTTACACTATTCCCTGCTCGTGCTTGCAAAATAGTGCCTCTGTAAATACAGATCGTCAAAACTGTTTTTTTTGACGTGACAACATCTAATAAATCGATGAACGCCGGCTGCACGCACGCACGAAAAAAGTGTCCCGTTACGCACATCGTCCCGTTACGCTGTGTCCCGTTACGCTCATTGTACGCTTGCGCCGCATCTATTCTCTCTTCCACTCGATTGGAACAACAATCGATTTGACTTTTTCGAGGCACATTCAACATGAAACACTCCCATTCGTTTCTTCCTACTTTTCCTATCATCGTCCTATCCTCAACAGAATAACACAGATTGGAAGAAGTTAAATAGCAAACATGTATAAAAGTTATAGTTAAAATAATCTGTTCGTTAAAGTAATAAACATATTTGAATTAATGAGTGCAAATAAAAGTAAATTTATCAATTAAATTGTAGATTTCATTTCACTCCTTCTTTGTGTCCATACAAAATAGTGATAATTCAATAAAAATGATTCAATTTTATTCATAAAAGTATGCAATCATTTCACCAATGTTTTGTTATGACGTTGTCACGTTAAACTATCGTCCGTAAACCGACTTTACAGACAACCAATTTTTTTTTAATGGAAGACTTTCTGTATATTTTTAATATGTTTCTGCATATAAGCCGGAATATGGACGGTATACAACGTATAAGCACACATCCAGTAATGACTTGCGTCTGTTAAAACCCACGTTGCAAAACTCTTGGCCCTCCCCCACTCCTCCTTCCAGAAAATTTCCACGGGGTCTCCTTGAGAATCCTAAAGATTTGCGCCCCTGCCGTGACGTATGCAGTTCCGCCCAAAAATAGAGGTTTTTTTTTTTTCAGGAACCAATACACGTCCAGATACGTAACTACGGAGTGTTACGTGTTTATTAAGATAGCAGAGAAAAAAAATCAGCGTTTCTTACTATAAGATATCTGCCATGAAGCTCTTGTGATAAAATGTACTCAACATAAATATGGAAACTCTTTGAAGCTTTTTTTAATTATTAAAAAAGTAATTTTTTTAATTACTTGGAAGATGGGTTATCTCGTTACTGTATGGAAGCAGTGTTAATTATTTTTATGTAGAATATAGTTATCTCGCGTAAAACGTTCGTAGTGATTGTTTTTTCGGGTGTTGAATTGCATGCGCGAATTTGATTACTGACAGGTGCCTCTGGGAAGTTGGCAGTGCTGCGTTCGGTTCAAGCCACTTCCTACCTAACCGTCGCCCTATCGCATCGCCCAAGACGGTACGGCAATGGTGCTTGTACCGCTACTGACGCCTACCCGGGCACACACACACACACGCGGTGTGCAGAGCTTCCAGAAGAAACCACTCGATTTGAAAGAGCGCTCTAGATATCCGAGTGGCGTCTGTTCCCGTGTTTCTTTTCCAAGCTGTGTTTCTACAGGAGTGAAACAACTGGCACAGATTCTTCAAAGCACTCAAGGGACTTGCATTACACCTTAAATCTTCATTTCTCCGCCGCATAATGTTACAGTCACCGCTCATACGCACGAAGAGAGAAGACTGCGCGCCAGTTCAGAGGCGACACCAGCGCTAGAAGCACCAGCGAGCGTCGCGCTTATCACTCCGCTTCACTGATAAAAATACACCTCTAATTTCGAACTAGGCGGACCCCTTGATAAGCGACCACGGTCATAGCGGAAGTATTGATTTTGCCGGACTTTCGAACGTCGATGTAATATCAACGGGAATACCAAATAAATTTTTTTACATTGGAATGGTATTTCAAACAGGTTATGTGCATAGTAAACTGGTCAGTATAAGAGCGTTGGTCTTCTTAAAAATAATAATAAAAACTAAAAAATTGGTTGTCTGTAAAGTCGGTTTACGGACGATAGTATAACGTTACAACGTCATAACAAAACATTGATGAAATGATTGATCCAGAAGAAAATGAAATATCATATTCGGTCTGAGACTGAGCCGTAATAGTTTTTTGCAACCAAATCATTTAGGCATTAAAAATATTATATTCTTTGAGGAAGAATTTTTTTTAATTTTTATATATTTTTTATGAAAAAATCTACCTCTGCATACTTTTATGAATAAAATTGAATCATTTTGATTGAATTATCACTATTTTGTATGGATACAAAGAAGGAGTGAAATTAAATCTACAATTTAATTAATAAATTTACTTTTATTTGCATTCATTAATTCAAATATATTTATTACTTTTGAAGTGTCGCGCGCGTCGTATTTATTTTTACAAGTACAAAAAAAAATATTGCAGCAGCCAGGATTCGATGGTAATTAGCGATGCTAACCGCACGGCCACGAGGCCATATTGGAAATAATTGTTTCAGATGTTATATATATATATAAATTTTGTTTTGTGTTGTGGAAGTTTTAAAACGTATTTGAATATTCAACATTACTTTTAAATAACCGTACCGATTGTGCTGAAAATCGGTGGAAGATCGTTAAATTACATATTATTAATAATTCAAACGACGAAAATATGATTGAAAAGTCAAATCGATGGTTGTTCCAATTGAGTGGAAGAGAGATGCCACGCATGCGTACAATGGGCATGAAGAGAAATGCCACGCATGCGTACAATAAGCATAACAGGACACATCCTTAGTGGGACAATGTGCGTTACGGGACACTTTTCCGTGCGTGCAGCCGACGTTCATCGATTTATTAGATGTCACGTCAAAAATAAAAATAAAATAAAATCTCGGAAATGTATATCCCGTGAAATGTGATCCCATAGAAAACAGGAATCACACTGTTAAATATGTACCTACACTTTAAATTTACGAAGAACTCTGGTTACGGCTATTTTCGTAAATTCACGGGTAATTTTTTCACCTGCATTGAGCAAGAATTCATAATAATTAATCTCGGTACACAACAAACAAAAACATTCAAAAACTTGTTAAGCAAAAAAATGAACGCCTTTCTTTGTTACACTTGCCTGTTTACCTTGTTCACAGTAGATCACGGGATTCGTAACTTGGAATACGACGTAGTTTTTTTGACGTGACAACGTCTATTAAATCGATGAACGCCGGCTGCACGCACGAAAAAGGATGACTCATTGTACCGTTACGCACATTTTTCCGTTACGCTTTGTCCCGTTACGCTCATTGTACGCTTGCGCTGCATCTATCTCTCTTCCACTCGATTGGAACAACCATCGATTTGACTTTTTCGAGGCATATTAAACTTGAAACACTCCCATTCGTTTGCTACTTTTCCTATCATCGTCCTATCCTTAACAGAATAACACAGATTGGAAGAAGTTAAATACCAAATATGTATAAAAGTTATAGTTAAAATAATCTCTTCGTTAAAGTAATAAACATATTTGAATTAATGAGTGCAAATAAAAGTAAATTTCTCAATTAAATTGTAGATTTCATTTCACTCCTTCTTTGTATCCATACGAAATAGTGATAATTTAATAAAAATGATTCAATTTTATTCATAAAAGTATGCAATCATTTCATAAATGTTTTGTTATCACGTTGTCACGTTAAACTATCGTCCGTAAACCGACTTTACAGACAACCAATTTTTTTTACGAAGATCACTTCGTTTATTTCAGGCGATTTCTCCGTTAAATAAAATCCGTAAATTTACTGTATTTATCAACAGTGCACTACTGAAATTAAAACCAACAGTAACAATAAACGCTGAGGGAACACAAAATAATTCTAGCAGTGCAGTAACGTGATATGACGGCCAAGGTAAAACAGCTGGAATCCACAAAAAAAAATTATCTGAATGCGAGCGGCTCTATTTGATGCCGAATCACAGAATGCACAGAATAATAGTATGCCGGATTGAATACCTCTAACTTTACTAGAAATTCGTTGCTAAACGCAGTCACTGCCACGAAACACAGTCCTCTAAACTTGTTCCTCAATGCAAAAACCACTCTTCGTCCAGTGTTTCAGGGGTCTGCATGCTGTCCGTTAGACATACAGCGGCTTCACGCAATGGCCGTCTAGTAATGCGGGTATGCCCACCTGCTAACTAAATTAATTTCGTTTATCGTTTATCAATTTTTTAATTAACATTTTTTATTTAACGAAATAAGTTTAAAAAATAAGCCACATTGGTTTTTTACCTTTGTAACTTAAAATATATATATATATATATCTCGCCTGAAAGGGAAGTGTTTTCTGATTGGCTGCAGCTGCGGACCAAAAAAAAAAAAGAACCTCAGACATTAACTGCTACTCTGAAGGATGCCAGGTAACTGGAAAGTCGTTGTAATGTTTGACTTGGGACGCGGCTAGAACCCAGTAGCCCAGCAAATACATACAGACAATGGCCGCGATAAAGCCTGCGATTTTTTATTAACTGAATGAAGAACCGTATACTTATCAAAGAATTTGTTTATAAAATCACGAACGGAAATACGGCATTGCAGAAGGAAAATAGCTTTTCGGGTACTACTGTCTCGCGACCGGAAATAATCCGCGATACTCCTGGGCAGCGGTGTAGCCAGGATTTGTGTATGGGGGGGTGTTAAGAAGCATGGCTTCCCCCCCCCCCCGTATCAAAGCGAGGGGTCCGGGGGTCCTCCCCCGGGGAAAATTTGGATTTTAAGGTGTAAAATAGTGCTATTTTTAGCAGTTTTCGGTACTTAAATTTAAATATTGTAATGGTAAATTTTTTTATTAATTTTAATATGAAATTTGTTTGAGTGATGAATAGGAAATTAATTAAAGATTCGGTGCTAATGGGGGGGGGGGGTTGAACCCCTAAACCCCCCCCCCCCCCCCCCCTGGCTATGCCCCTGCTAGCAACTACAGACAATGGCCGCGATAAAGCCTGCGATCTTTTATTAACTGAATAAAGAACCGTACTTATCAAATAATTTGTTTTAAAATCACGAACAGAAATACGGAAATTGCAGAAGGTAAATAGCTTCGGGTACGTACTACTGTCTCGCGACCGGAAATAATCCGCGATACTCCTGGGTCCGCGGAGGTGAGATCTCCTCAGGACTCGCGCAGTAGGGAGAACAGAGAGGTTGTTGGGGACGTACAGACGATCAGAAGTAGCGGGCAGCGAAGATGACGACGGAGCTTTTCGGCGGGCCACAAACATCGCGGCGCTGGCGGGCCCGCCGTGCGACCTCTCTAGGGGCGAGGGTCAATGACCCCGTGGCCCTGCGGCCTCCTTCCCTCTCTCTCTCTCTCTCTCTTTCTCCCAAGCCTCTTCCTTCTACTCCACCCCTTCCTCGTCTTACCACCTGCCTGGGCCGTGACGGGGGGGCTACGCGGAGACACGTAGTACGTCTTTTACCGCCACGCCCGTTCATACAATGTTTTTTTTTTGTAGTTATCCGTTGTTGCTTCGTCGCCGCAAGCCCGTTACTCGCTTGATGGTAAGAGTGCTTCTACTCCCCCTCTCTGTGTAGCCGCGCGGTTATGCGCCTTCGAGACTACGGCGGGTGCCGAAGAACCACTCGGGGAGACGTGGAGTCGGGGATCTTCAGACGACGGCACGGTGTGACGTAGTTTGGAGTCACTTTTTATGTGTAAGCAACCACGGCGCTGCCATCTGCGGCGGAAGGCGCGAGTCAAATTTGACGGAAAAAAAAGAAGAAAAAAGGAAACTTTTAAAGTATTATCTGATTAGTGAAGTTCAACAAGATGGGAGCATTCGAGTAAAATGCCTCGTTGAAAATCAGTTCCAAAGCCGGGCTTTAGTATTTCATCAATTTTTTGACGTGACAACGTCTAATAAATCGATGAACGCCGGCTGCACGCACGAAAAAGGATGACTCATTTTTGCCGTTACGAACATTTTTCCGTTACGCTTTGTCCCGTTACGCTCATTGTACGCTTGCGCCGCATCTATCTCTCTTCCACTCGATTGGAACAACCATCGATTTGACGTTTCGAGGCACATTAAACTTGAAACACTCCCATTCGTTTGCTACTTTTCCTATCATCGTCATATCCGTAACAGAATAACACAGATTGGAAGAAGTTAAATACCAAATATGTATAAAAGTTATAGTTAAAATAAAAGTAAATTTCTCAATTAAATTGTAGATTTCATTTCACTCCTTCTTTGTATCCATACAAAATAGTGATAATTCAATAAAAATAATTAAATTTATCCATAAAAGTATGCAATCATTTCATCAATGTTTTGTTATGACGTTGTCACGTTAAACTATCGTCCGTAAACCGACTTTACAGACAACCAATTTTTTTTTTGCTTTTATATTTATATATACCGGTGATATTCAGCAGGAACGCCGAATCCAGCAGTTTTATTTGGGAACCCGTGAGTTTTTCGCCGCACACTCTAAATTTTGAAATACTCCAAATAAAATGATTCTGACAGTTCAATGAGTAAAATCATGCTAAATAATGTAATGACTAGATTGTTGACTCTACTAATTTTACTGTTCATACCTACGATTACGCATTACGTTTTGCAGCCTCAACCGACGATTCTCCGATAATTCAACTGTCTTTACAGTCAGCATTAATGTTTTAGCTTAAGGTTTAGTTTAGTTAACGCCTCCCAACATGGCGTTCTGGCAAAGTGGGAAACGAAAGTGACGTCATCCTTCAGCCGACGGGTGTTTTTCTCGGGGTGCTCCCGTTTCCCACGCCCAAACATTCCACCGGTGTTCCATCCACATCACTTCATGCATGGTCGTTGAGGGGGACGCACCACAACGCCGAACGTACAATAACGCCGAATGCCAAATTGACTACAACGCCGCGACAGCCATAAAACTGCTGTGTACTTACCAACAACGCCGAAATACATTAACGCCGAAAAATGTCATTGCAGGACCGCCACAAAGGTTAGGTTAGGTAAGGTAAGGTTAGGTTAGGTTGTGGTATTTCGGCGTTTAGATACATTTAAGAAACACACACAGATTCATTCAAGTTGTTTTTCATTTTGCTCCGGTGCTTCCCACCCCCCCTCCCCCCCCCCTCCCCCGGCAGCAACATTTTTCGGCGTTACTGTATTTCGGCGTTGTGGTACATAGCAGTTTTCTAGCTGTCGGCGTTGCGGTCAATTTGGCATTCGGCGTTATTGTAGGTTCGGCGTTGTGCGGTAACGACCCGTCGTCGAGCACTATAACGGCAGCGCGCGTGACCCTGTCCCCAGGCACCGGCAGTACGACGACGACAGCGAGTGGGCGTGCTCCAACTGGTTCGAGTACATGCTCGTGGTGGTGCTCGCGAGCCTGCTGCTGCTGGGCTCGCTCACGCTCACGCTCTTCTGGGTGCTGTACTACCGCAAGGGCTTCGCGTGGACCGAGAAGCCGGAGCTGCAGTTCAACCTGCACCCGGTGCTCATGGTCGCCGGCTTCGTCACCTTCAGCGGCTTCTGTGAGTGCTGCACCCGCCCCCGGTCCTCCCGCGTGCGCTCTGACCAGTCGGATTTAGGCAGTGGCGTAGCCGGGATGGGGGTGTTGAGAAGCAATTTTCCCCCACCCCCACCCCCCGTATTGAAGCGTGGGGGGTCCGGGGATCGTCCTCCCCCGGGAAAAATTAGGATTTTAAGGTGTAAAATAGTGCTATTTTAGCTAAAATAGTGCTATTTTAGCAGTTTTCGGTACCTACATAAATTTAAATATTGTAATGGTAAAATATTTTTTTATTAATTTTAATATGAAAATTTGTTTGAGTGATGAATAAGTAAATTAATTAAAGATTTGGTGCTAAAGGGGGGGTGGGGGGAGTTTGAACCCTTACCCCCCCCCCTCCCCCTGGTTACGCCTCTGGATTTAGGGAGCACACGCAAGGCAAATCTTAAAATACTTTTAAGACATTAAGAAAGAACGCTTTTTGAGAAAATAATAATATATATATATATATATATATATATATATATATATTAGACAGGAATTACTGGCTCAAATAAATACACTTGTAATTGTGTGTAATTTGTCTTCAATGCATGCGGATACGTCAGCGCCAATTACAAACCAAAGGTTTTCCGTTATTATAGGCGTTACGTAATGGAAAGAGTAGGTAGCTGAAATGAATCAGGGAAGTGCCCAGTAACTATGCAACGTGTACACCGTAGGAGCCTTCCAAGGCTGCTTGCCTCACGTTGTCATATCAACGACATTCACCCAGCTAAACGACATGATTAGAAACCTAAGCTTCACTGACCCCGAGTCAGACGCTCGATATCAGCTTATGTTGGCTTTTTATCCGCTTGTTTATTTGTTAATTTTTGTTGTCGATTATTAATTAAACTTCGTTTCTCCCTACTGATCTCACGAATGAAAAAATAATGTGCGTGTGTCTTTCACTACTCGCCTCAGATGTGTAACATCTAGCCACGGTAACGAGCAAACTCACGTGTTTTCATGTTGCAAGGCTCCATCCCAGCATATGCTTGGAGTGATTTGGAAGAGAAAAAAAATATAGTAAAACCAAATCAGTATCTGGGACTCGAACCCGGGTCCTCTATGAGAGTCCATTGTGCTGGTACGCCGCTAGTAGTGTATTTCAGAGAGCTCCTGGCAATGTGTTTGCCGGATGTGCTGGATCGAAGATTCTCGGGTTCCTCCACCTTGAATGATGGCGAAGCCTTAGTACTGGGTCAGGGTCAAGGTCAAAGGTCACCTGCTACGGCGGTAACGACGTCGGTATGGACCCCCGACCATCTTCAACCCACACTCCGTCGAGCCCATTGCCAGGGACCCCCCAAAAATATAAACACTTATCACCGTATACTGATTTTGTGTCGTGAATGTGCTGACATTTGAATGAATATAAGCCGTGGATTGCTCTTTGAAGCAGTTGTTTCTCTTGGAGCCCCCACGACATGTTTATTTTTATTTTTATTTATTCGTCTTATTTTTTACATGTGGTGAAGTTAAGAGGCGGACACAGCATTGCCTTAACACTTAACCTCAGATTTAAAAAAATAAAAAATAAAAAACTTTTAGAAATAAAAATTAAACATTCAATTTTAAAAAAAAACAACAAAGAAGTGATCACTTAAAAAATGTCTAAACCAATAAAATAGCTCACACTTAAACTACGGAAAAAAAGTATAATTTATCTTTTTTTATCAATATGTGGTCTTACATGTTGTTCTGGCAAGGTTAAACACGATACTTGTATGGGAGTGTATATAAATAATTTATACATTTATTTTATTTATTGCCTTATTTTTAAGTGGCGAAGTCTTACACCTAACCACATACATCTTTACTAAGTAGGTACATGCAAAGTAAACCTGATAAATATTATATAGCTTAGACATACCAAAAATTGTCGCATTACTAGGGGCAGGCATTTTTCGCGAGAAGATCTGAACACTTATTAGAATGCAACAAGGTATACCCGCACCTGTGGTTTCTTCCTTGTGATTGGCGGTCGTCTGCGAGAGAAGTCGTTGCCATTGTTTGACCGAGCCACTCGGGACGCGTTTGCTTACGCATTGAATTACTGTTATTGGTGTTGTTTGCAATCGATATGTACCTGGGAGAAAGTCACCCAATCACGACACACGGACGATGCTGTAGTGTTTTAACTTTAATCTAGTCTCGAAATCTTTTCGCGAAATCTGCATGCCCCTACGACATTACTAGAGACCTGCAAAATTCGCGGATTCAATGACCTCCAGGATAGACTCTACTACACTCTACACACTCGGGAAAACGCCACCTGTTCATTGGCTGCTGACTTGTGATTCGACACTTCTTTGAGCGAGGGTCTCTAATTGGCCGTCATTACTCTATATTTAACAGTGAACCAATTGCAGAAGCAGCGCTAAGGTATGATTATTTGAATTGTAGCATATCACGAAATGAATCCGCGAATTTTGCAGGTCTATGGACATTACTAAAGAAACAAAACAATAAGAACGTACACAGCGGACGGAGGCCCTGAGAGGTGCGGCGGGGGTGACGGGAAGGGGGGTGTGCGTGTCGTCCCGCAGCGCTGCTGCTGTACCGCATCTGCCGCTGCTGCCGGCGGATCTACGTGAAGCTGTTCCACACCATCTTCCACGCGCTGGCCATCCCGTGCGTGGTGGTGGGCTTCATCGCCGTGCTGGACTCGCACAACCTCGCCAACCCGCCCATCGCCAACTTCTACTCGCTGCACAGCTGGATGGGGCTCGTCACCATGGGCCTGTTCGCGCTGCAGGTGAACCAGACCATCTGCTTTGCGATTGCACGAGGGGAAGCCTTCATTTCACTGACGAGAGAGGGAGCCACGCCCGAAGTTCCCCGAAGTTCACGCTCGCTTCCCCCCCCCCCCCCCCCCATCCCCCGGTTCTATCTCATTGGTAATAATTGTTAGGGACCGGAAAAATTCGCGGGTTCAATGACCTCCAGGATGAACTCCATAGTTCTACTTACACTCGGTCGAATCTCACCCTCTCATTGGCTGCTGTCTTGTGAAGGTGTCCCAACGTATCGGCCTGTGATTCGATACAGCCTTCGGTCGGGTGTTTCTCACTGACCCAGAGTCATCCAGGTGAGTTGTGAGCCAATAGCAGAGGCAGCACTGAGGTATAACTATTTGAATTTCAGGCTGTCGTGAAATGAATCCGCGAATTTTTCCGGTCTCTAGTAATTGTATAAACCGGTGTGGCATTAAATTTTGCGGTCGATTAGGATAGGTTAGCTACATTATAAATACATAATTTAAAACCTCGTGGATGGTTGGTTATATTAAGTAAGTATAGCTACGTTAAAAATACTGTACAATCACTTTATGG
Source organism: Bacillus rossius redtenbacheri (assembly GCF_032445375.1). NCBI lineage: Eukaryota > Metazoa > Arthropoda > Insecta > Phasmatodea > Bacillidae > Bacillus > Bacillus rossius. Next base: position 39,716,064 of record NC_086338.1, read on the forward strand.
TTGCTTAGCAAATAACCTTTTAATATGTAGCTATCCAGGGCTAGGAAACCGTTTACATGATTTCACAGTATCTTTAATGTAGCTATCCTAACCAATTCAACCGTCCACAGTGTTCTAAAGTATTTATAATGTAGCTAACCTAACCTAATTGACCATTAGTTATCATGAGTTACAATGAACAAAAAAGAAAAACCCGAAGATGCGCGATCGGACGTTTGGCTTTCTCGTCTGTGAAATAAGGCTTCCCTTACATGAGGGTAGTAACAATAAGTAGTCAGGTGCGTGGTGGGGGAACCGGTAGAGGAGGAGAGTGCGTCAACGGCGACGCCGCTACAACGCATGCGCCAGCGGTCGTATGGGATAGGTACGTAGCGCAGCATGCTATATGCTAGTCAGGGTCGCAACAACTAAATTTCCAAAGGGGGGCAATATACCTTTTTATAAAGAATCATCGATCCCCCCTATTGAAGCAGGGGGTCCTCCCCCGGGAAAATGTGTATTTAAAGGTGGAAAATTGTGCTATTTAAGCAGTTTTATTATCTAAAAATTGATTACACAGCACTTTCATTGCCCCAGTTTGCCCCCACTTCAAGGTTTCAGAGGAGGGGCAAAATTCCCTTGCCCCTCCATCCCTGTTGTTACGCCCCTGATGCTAGTTGTAACGATCAAAAGGGGATACGGCAGAGGAGAGGTAGAAATGACGCTACGGAATTCTCGTAACGCTGCTCGTGTTTGTCTACTCCTCAGTTTTTTTTTTGTTCATTTTAAATCATACTTGCATCCCCACCAATCACAAATTAATATCTGTTGTTGAATATAAAATACTAATAACATTCAAAAACTGGTTCAGTCTAAGAAAAGAACACTTCTTTCTTCCGCGTGTTTACCTTTGTTTAGAACGAAACATACAACTCGGAAGTCGAAATAAGGCGTAGTTTCTATGAAGATTTAGGTAATAAAAAATTACAAAGAACTATTTGTTTATTTGAGTTCAATTCCTCGTTGAAAATTCAGTAAATTGACTGTAAATTTCTAACAGTGCTCAAAGGCGGAAGTTGGTGGAAGTTTGTTCAATAGCTTGAGAGGAATAATCGTAAAAATTCCGTCATAAAGTGAGTGTTTTTAGACGAACATTATAACACATCAGCATCAAATTAGCGTTAAAATCTTGATTCACCCACACAATTTTGTTTTATTCAGAGAAGATGTAATCCTCATTTGTACCTCAAATTGTTAACATGACAGAGATCTCTCCCTTACTCCTTAACTTCACGGAGTAAAGTACAAGAGTCACCAGGACTATACCTGTCCACGGTACAGCTCAGCCTACATTCGTGATAGCACGCTAACAGAATTTAAACAACACAGGTTAACACCCACAGCAAAGGAGCCTACATCCAGGCTACATTAGGGCAACCTTGTCATCAAGATGCACGATGCCAATATTTAATTTTAAAAAAAAATCTGAATTTCGGACTAATTTTTGACTAACTAAACATAATTTACCAACGTGAACTCAAAATAAAGCGCCTGATTTGTAATGATAATTTTTCTGTTATTAAGCACCTAAAATTAAGTACTTGTACAATATTAAAAGTAAAACAATGTTACTTGTATATTTTGAGTGTAATTTTTTTATTTTTTAAACTTTTTTTTGTTTCTTTTTCAATTTTAAGGCCATTTCCACGAACTGAAGAACCTAACATTTGGTTTTTTGTTTGTTATTTTTTTGTTGATAAGCATGACAATGCACATATTTTGGGCCTTATTATAATTGGATACTCAAAAAATTGTTGTTTATTTTTGTCCCACCTTTATGCACAGACAAGAGAATTCATATGAAAGCTAATTGAATTAATGAGAACTCATCTGAGTTATTAATTACATTTAAAATTTTCCCCATTTTTTCTTTAGCTATGCCAGCTTTAACTTTTTTTATTTTAATATTTTTTATTACATAGTGTAATTTGATGGAGTCAAATGTTTTTTGAGACACTGATAATAAGTTAATAAAATGTGTTAACAACCAAACCAGACGACGTATATCATGCCGAATATTCTTAGCCAAGCGCGTATCCAGGGCCCCATTTCATCCTCCTTTCGAAGTGGAGTGTGGTTTTGGGGGGAGGGGAGGGGAAAGAAATTTTTTTAAAAATAAATACTGAAAAAAAAAGTAGTACGTTTGTCTCAACTTTTCGAAAGAAACTAATAACGAAACAGAGACACCAAGTCATCTGCGAGAAGTGTTAAAGTCATTAGCTGAAGAGGGTAATGTAGTCAACATATTGAAAGAGGTTCAGTTGTAAAAAAAAAAATTCTCTACTTGTAGCTAGATACGCCCTTGTTCTCAGCTGCCGAAATGTTCACCCATTTGATATGTAAATTATTGTTTTAGAAAATGAAATAGGTACAATTCCACAATATGGATTTCAAAATGTACAATTTTTTAAATATCTTTAACTTCTAAAACAATTTTATATCAGCTCCATCAAAATACTAGCTGTTTGACGTATTGCTGGTGGTCATTAGACATTAGTTCAATCGAACCTGGTTGCTTTCAACGCCGAAAAACATTGTCTTTACTTTTACAAAAGATGCCTTTGGAAAAGAAATAGTTTGTAATACTACAAGAAATATATAGTAACTTAGTACAACACACAGCTATTGTTATTTCTTGCTAATATGAAATACGTTTTTCGAGATAATGCTGCATATTTCTTAAATAATATTTAATTGATGTTTCATTCAAATGTTTTTTTTTAACTATGGACATGATAATCGAAAATTCAATAATTTGGACTTTATTTTGTTTTATTATGCTTATTAATGTACGCAGTCAATACTGGAAAGCTAAACAGGGAACGGTTTACAAATAAGTTTAACCATCGGAGGTACTGGGACAACATATTATAGCATAAATGCCCCGGTGGGGATCCGAACCCAGTATTACAGCGAACACTTATTTTGTAGTGATGTAGTTGTTATTGTGTACAAATTTACAAATATCTGTAATTTTACATGAATATATCTGTTCCATTTACAAGGCTGCTTGCCTCACGTTGTCGGACATCAAAGACATTCATTCACCAGCCGAATGTTAAGGCCTGCGACATTGTTATAGAAACCTAGGATTCACTGACCCCGAGTCAGACGCTCCATATCAGCTGATGTTGGCTTTTTATCCGCGTGTTTGTGTGTTCATTTCTGTTGTCCATTGTTGATAAAAAAAAAGAAACGACAAGTGTAGGTTCTTGCAGCGCTGCTCGTGGTCGTGGGTGTCGCTCGCCCGAATTCCGGCTCTGGATGGGACGGGGTCCGTGCTCCTTGTTTGCAGTTATCTTTGAAAGATTTGTGCAATGGGAGTGCATGACTTGATGAGTCGCACCTGTGTTTCCGTACCATGTGCATCTCTGCCTGAGGACGGGAGTAGATAGCAGTTCCCGAAACGTCGCTTATTTCTGTTTTGGTAATTTACAACAGCAATTTTTTGCTTACTTTTGTGTTTTTTGTCTTTTTTGGGTTTTATTTATTTATTTCTTTATATTTTCTTTATTTTTTAGTTTTTCTTCAACAGAAAAAGTTCTTAGCAATGGAGTATGTCCAAAAACTTACATCAAGTCCTTGTTCGCAGTTCGTGGTGGGCTTCTTCAGCTTCCTGATCCTGCTGTGCTGCGAGAGCGCCACCGCCGCCTTCAGGGCCGCGCTGGTGCCCATCCACGCGACCTTCGGCATCACCACCTTCATGATGGCCATCGCCACCTGCCTCACGGGCCTCACCGAGAAGGTGTTCTTCACTCTCGGGTGAGCGGGGTGCCGCAGTCCCCGGACGGACTTGCCGTGACGGTGGACTGATCATTAGAGACCCGTGAATTTCGCGGATTCAATGACCTCCAGGATAGACTCCAATATCCTCTACACACTCGGGCAAATGCCAACTGTTCATTGGCGCTTGACTTGTGAGTCGTCTCGACTGGGTGTCTGTGATTCGACACTTCTATGAGTGAGGGTCTCTAATTGGCCCTCAGTCCTCCAGATTAACAGTGAACCAATGACAGAAGCAGCACTAAGGTATAATTATTTGAATTTTAGCATAACACGAAATGAATCCGCGATATTCACTGGTCTCTACTGATCATTCATTAAACTCGTGGATTGTGGCTTCCCATCAGATCGACCTGCGGGCTCGAGAGCCCTCGGTCCGAACAGCTTCTTGCCAGTCAAAAAAAAAAAAGTATCAGTCCATCAGCTGGGTGTCTTAGTTTATACTGTTTGTTTACTGTGCTGCCATTATTCTCCCTTTTCTAACCTAAAGTGCAACTGCAAATCTGCAACATCCAAAGTTTCTACAACATTCTGCAATCAAACGATACACCCAACGGCAACAGCAAACACAAGACTGATAGTGTGTGAGGAGGGCCTCAGTTCAATTCAAACAAAACTGTCAGTTCAGGCTGAGCCTGGTCCGAATTGTGAGCGGGACTGATCGTGTGTGTAGGAGGGTTGGGGGGGGGGGGGGGGCTTTAAGGGCCCCCATCACGCACAGTTCGGCCTCTTCCGATCGGCCTGACAGGCGGAACTGGCGTGTTTGGTAAAGGAGGGGGGGGGGGGGGGTATTGCATTACCTAGGGCTGGGTCTTCATTCAGTTCACGTATACCTACACACGTGCAAAGGAAAAACATTGTCGCAATCTGCTAACTTGTCGCATGCTTCTCGCGGAGCGATTCAAATTTGTAACTTTGCAGGTTTTTTCGTTTCCGGACATAATGTTCCTCAACAAAATTTGCATGTTGTGGCATTTCCTGCCACTTTTTTGTAATATATGCCCCGCGATTTGCAAACACCCTGTTAAAGTGTTCCCATGTGGAATAAGTATTAGCAGGGATGTGTTAAAGATTAATATTGTGTTCTTGTGGCCGTAATTATGGAAAGCGTTCAGAAGTTATTTTGAAACGTTAAGATTAGCTGGGACATACTATAAAAGCTGTGGCCAACATATATTCCAGGTCCAAGTCGTGTGCTACCGTCTAAAATGACTTAGCTGTCGATGAAAAGTCTATGCCTAAATAAAAAAAAAAATATATGTGTCACCCATTGCCAATCCAATGAGAAGTGTTATGCCCGAAGGCATAGTCCCTGGTTCCCATGAAAGGTTATTTTTACATTGGTTTCAAGTTGACTTCCATGGTATAAGGCTGGAAGGACTACAAAATCTCCTATTCTGGATCATGAAATACAATTAAAAGAAAAATATACTCAAAATTCTGTGCACGAAAGAACAAAACCAGGCATTACAAGGGGAAATGGGATGGGTAACCCAAGTTTATGATACACCATTATTTCTTATCTTTTAATAAATATTCTCTTTTCTTTGGCACGCTTCATCATGGTCACTGACCTTTGATTGAGTGATTAGGATTGAAGTCCGACATAATTCCATCACCAACTCTTGAGAGTATCATCATACCATCACACATCTCTCACTATCACTATTTTGATTCGGTTGTAGTGGAAGTTTTAACACTGCATTCATAAACCACCTTCAGAAGTTTTAAATTTAAAATTATTTCTGGAACACTCAAAGAATATATCTTGTGTAGATAGATTTTTGAATTTAAATTGCATTCCTGTGCACGAAATACTAAAGTAAAATGTAAATACCATTCTTAAGTTTAGGTATAGTAATTTTTTGAGTTTAAAAAAATGAGTGTCTCGTATTCATGCACTAATGCAACAAGTTCTTCACTACAGCAACATTGTTATACCTTATTAAAAATTTAGCTTAACATGAAGCATGAATGGTATATGTTGATTCTCGCTTTAGATAGTTGCGGCCAACGTCAGTCGACGGGCCCAGAATCTAATTGTGAAATTAATCTGAGAGTTCCTGCTATTGGAAAACACCTGTGCATGTGATTCTCTGTAGTTGTATGTCAGATAGCACCATGTTTTTTTTTTATGCATACACACAGGTGGGGCTGAAAGTTGGCGAGTCATGTAGCTTATTTTTAATGCTTGGATGTGACAGTGACTGCTTTTAATTGCAAGTTGGTGTTTTTTTTTTACAGCCTGCTTGTTTATGTCTTTGATTTTTAGTGTCAGCAGGCTTAACCTTTCAGTCTGTGTCCACTGAAGTGGACAATTGTATGTCTCAATGATACGTGGAGCTTGTCAAGCCTTGAATTTTTGAGTTAAGGTGCACCTAAATTCCAGTGGACATCATTCTTCATGTCTATGAAATAAGTAAAGTTTTATTTTACTTTAATTTAATAAACTAATTATATGTTAATATTATAACTATAGCATAAGATTATTACCACACAAAAAAAACGGAGTGAGTTGTATCGCTACATTATCTTTTTTTTTTTGCGTGAAAACATTTCTCGTGAACCATCAGGTATAATTTAAGAGTAATGAAATGAAACTAGCCTTTTTTATGAATGTATTTATTTATATATTTTCGGTTAATCTTAAAATTATATATTTACATTTATAAATTGGAAATAAATATATACTTTACTTTTAGATTTAATACATTTAAAACGGGGTAGTGAAGTGAGAAGTACGACACGTATGGTTAGCGAACCAAATGCAAGACAAGCGCGTAGGTAAGATCCAAGACAGGTCCCGGCGAGGGAAGTCTGTTCACGTGGGTCGTTCTTTAAGCTCAGGCCTGAATTGTTTATCAAAATTCTAGAAAATGTTTTGTAAACTGTCACCCGGCACAACTTTCCACTCGACAACTATTTTTTCTTCTGCTTAGCTAACTTTTTTTTTTAGAGCACCTCAACATCCACACGACGACACACAAATAACTGTCGTGTAGCCTTTTTCCATTACGGAGTTATGACCAAGTCTTTGGTCGCGCAGAGTGAATCTTGAGGCTCTTTTTCAATTTTTTCCACCACATTTTTTTTCCCCCTTCTCGATGATGTAGGTGCACAATGGCGTAAGTAAGAGCACTAACAGGTAACGTACAGTGGACTACATTCATGTAATCTATATTTGTCATTTAATCACATCCAACGTGTTTTATTTATTAGTTACTGTAGAAAAAATGACATATTTTTAATTTTTGTAAAAAATAAATTCTGTATTCATTTGTGTGTGTCTGGTCCCTCAGATTATTTGCCAAAATGTTGGACTTGACTCTCAGAAAGAGTCAAGTCGGCCTCACTGCCTTAAGTGAAGCAGTATTCCCCCAATGCGATGATCGTTCGAAGAACTGGGTCCTTGAGTGTTTTGTCGGGCTCCCTTCCCCGGGGCGCGGATTCCAGCAAGGGCTACTCCGCGCTGCCCGACGAGGCGTTCCTGGTGAACTCGCTGGCGATGCTGCTGACGGGCTGCGCCATCGTGGTGGGCTACATCGTGATGCGCGAGGACCTGCGCTACCGCGGCCACGCGCTGGTGCCCGCGCACGGCGACTGACGCGGCTATCCGTGCCGTGCCGTGCCGTGCCGAGTGTGCGAGGAGGGACTGGGAGGCTCGCGCCAGAGAGCGTCCAGTGCTGTTAAGGTCGGGCCCCAATCAACGTGGCATCAACACACACGTGGTGGACAGTTTCACAGCATTTAGGCACTTCCGCAACGCACGTCTGGCACGGCTGGCTACGACGAACGTGAACTCGAACCCCCGTCCCCTTTGGTTCTTTCCTTTGTTCGGTTGTTAATGTTGCTGTAGTCGGCAGCACGTTTTCATAAGGAAAAATAAAAATATATATATTATTAACAGAATATATGGACGGTCCCCGGGTAGAAGGTAACTAGTTGCATTTTGGCGATTTTAGTTGATTTGAGCAATAAACTCTTTAAGTATACTTAGAATATTTAATGCATTTTTAATCATTGGCAACCATGTCGGTAAATAAAAGAATAATGCAAGACAAATTTAAGTTTTTTAAATTCAATTTTTATCTAAGAGTTTTTTTTTGTTTCTCCTGCAAAAAAGTGAATTCTTGACTTGTTACCTATTACCCGGAGACCGTCCATATATTTTAGCACCCAAATTGAAAAAAATTAAAAACAGAAGTAAATTTATCCTCCTAAGGAAATTTGACCGCTGTGTTCGTAGTTTTATCACGTTGGCACGGCAGATTCAAACAATCTAATCAATACACACATTTTCTTATTTATTACTCAATTTTTTTTCAAAATGACAGCGAAGTAGGAACATTCGGAGATCCTAATTGGCCAAAATCATATCACAGTTTCAGTAATAACGTGGTACTAAGCAAGTGTTATAAAACGTTTAGTAAACTCTACTTAGTACTAACACCGGGCTTGTGTAAAGCTTATCGCAATGTACAATTGTAGCCAGTCGGGTTGAATTACATGGAGTTCAACTATTATGTGGAAAGCTTATGTTGATTGTGGCCGGGCCTTTAGCATTTGAATGCGAGTGGCCGCAGTGTGAATATTTTTTTATGGCAGGAAAAATTGTGTGTTTACTTATGAACACATGTCAGAAGTTATACTTCTTTGGCATGATTAAATAAAGATAACATCAAAAGGAACAGTTTGCACAACATTTGTCATATTAAGGAGAACCAACAAAGGGATAAATAGCATTGATGCCATGATGGTTTTAACACTATTTTCTCAAATAATTATAAGTAAACTTGAAAAAAAAACAGTTTTTGCTTGTTTCATCATTTTAAAAAATTATTTGCTAGTTATTGTAGCTATTAGTTAATTATAAAAATGTATATGAGCATGTGCAGTTCAGTTTTTACATAATCTATTTTTTATTCGTTTGAAAATAAAACGCATACCACATTGTACATCTTATGTTTGAATACAGCTGTACAAAATGTACATGTGCATTAGACTTCATCCTGTTACATTTTAATTTAATTTTGCACACACATTTCATTACGCACCAAAATTTCACCTTCAACATGCCTAAAGGAGTTAACTTCGAAAAAACAAGATTTTATGGCTTTTGACATTAATTTTTTAAAAACTGTTTGTTGATATTAGCCTAATATTTAATGGTTTGCAATATGTACACTGATAGGGATCACAAGATGTACAAATTACTAGTTATTGTTATGAAAACATTTATAATACATCTCATCATAAAGAATATATTCGGCCATGTTCCAGTTGGTCTATTTGTATACAAAATGGTCATGTGACCCAGTTTTGTCGCCAAAATCTGTGATACATTTTCATGATTTGAATTTTGCATTCTGTCTACTTCAAAGCTTACAAATTACCAAATAATAAAATACGAATTACTATATCACAGCTATATTAGTTTAAAAACTTACAGTGCTAAATACATAAATAAATAAAGTTAACAGTGTAAAAAAGAATTGTCATCTATCAGCTATTTTATACCTAAGGTATAATAATAATAATAATAATAATAATAATAATAATAATTAAATAATGTAATATTGTTATAAAATTAATTATTGATTTAAATTTAACATTGTTACCTATTTTATTTATTATTAGGGACAAATTATGTGGTGAATTGTGATCAAACCAAAATAACACATAAAAGCAAACACTGCATAACACCAAAATGCAACTTAATCCTCCATATAGCACCGAAATTCATGTGATATCATGGAATTAAATAGCATTGAACTAAAACTTAATTCAAACCATAAAAAAGTAATATTTTAATGTTTGAAATTCAAGTATTGTCCTTTTTTCCAGACAAAAAAAAATACTAAAGTGCATGGCTTAGAAAAATTAATTTAATTTGTTTTACTGTGCATTTCGTCATGAATCACTTTTAAAACACAAATGTTCACTTATTTATTTATTTTTGTTATGAATGTATATGTGTTAGACCAATTAATTACAAATTATTTTATCTTAAAAATGCAGCATATAAATATTACCTCTGTTTTGGTTGAGTAAGTATTACAAAACGGTTATAGTAAAAAATAAAAACATTAACATCGAAATCCTGTGTTTTAAAAACGAATTTGGACTTAAAATAAAAACCATAAAATCTTGCTCTATTTATCAGTAATTATTAGTTTACATTTGTATGGAACATAGGTTGTGCTTTCTGACCACCAATGCCAAATGCAAACAAGTCACAATTACAGTGGTGTACACAATGAAAATTACCATTTAAAATTGCCAAACCAGTCGGAACATGGCCTGTCTTTCGTCGGAACAAAATGAGAGGCTGTTGATGTGATGGTCATGTTTCATATGCAGTTTCTTGAATGATTTTTCTTGGATGTAAGTGTGTACGTGATTGGTGGAAAACCTTTGGGCACGTACCACTGCCGAGTGATCTTTTGTACTAAATATCGCACAAAACTCATCAGGTTGGACTTTGACGTAAAATAACACGGAAACAAAAAAAAAATCCTTGGGTCATAAGATATAGTTTGTAAAAAAATTAACCAAGAGAACTGAACTGAAGGACTCGAGTATGTAAGCATGAAAAAACAACAGAATAAGAGAATATAGCTGACGAACAAGGACAATTTATTGAAAAATCACCAAATATAGCATACAAGGTTTTGCATCTGCAATGACAAAACCGAAATTTGCTCTATATTTTTTGTATGGTTGTTTCTCATTCTATTTTTAATTTGTTTTGTATGTGAAGGTTTTTTTTAAATGTTGTTTGCTCATATCTTTTGATAACAGTGAATCTTTAATTGCTTCCTGTGTTTTGCTATTTTATGTAAAATATTAAATTATTGTGCAGTGACATCTTCCTAGAAATTTTCATCTTGCCCACATTACGAAGCCAAGAGAAATGGGTAGTAGATACTGTACTCATTATGGTGGTAATGAAAAACCCAGCAATGGGTGTGTATAATGAATGCATTGTTTTTAAAGGTGCAACAAGTTTTTGCATGAGTGAATACAGTAGGTAACTTATGTAGCTATAGGTACATACATATCTTAATTGCATATATATATTTTGTTATAAGGTTTTAATATTTATGAAAGTAGCTCGTTCAAACAGTGCTAAATGAACAATGTAATTTTTAAACATGTTTTAAATTATAACTGATTAAATTTTTTTGGTCAGTACAAATGTTATCAGTGAAGTTGGACTAAATGTATTGTTCTAAAGCTATAGATTATACAATATTTTAATATTTTAATCATTAAAGTATGATTTGTATTTTTTGATGATTTTTTTATAAGTTTGGTTTGATACTGGATCATAGTTTATTTTCAGCAATAAAAATTTGTGTGCTACGGATCAGTTTTTTTTTTTTTCCATTATTTATCATTTTATTTTTGTTTTCATGTAGTAACATAATCAATTGATTATTGGACTTAAAAAAATTATGCAACTTGGTTTTAGAACTGAATGAATGAGTGAGCTTAGCACAATTTCTAAATCAAGGTCATTAGAGACAATGAGGGGTGATTAAATGAGAATGAATCATTAGCAGAAGAAACAGACTACCCCAAGAAAATCCACTAGCCCACGATTATGTTAAACTCGTTTCACACTTGTGAAAATTTCGGAGTTGGTCCCCACCTGAAATCAAACCCAGACCACGTTTATCTGAACTCAGAGTAAAAGTAACTTTGTGTGAAATGTGCACTGTATTAATACTGTTTCTGCATAATGCTGCCAACTATAACATAGCTCCAAACCAGGGTGTCTACAAATAGTATGTCTTGAAGCAATTTCAGGACTTTTTCAGGACCTTTTAATAAAATTTTCTTACAACTGTTAGGTATAACAGCAAATAAAGCAAATAAAATGTAGTACAAAATAGATCTAGGCTACTATTTGCAGGAAACGTGCTGATTTTTATGTCATAAAACTAAAACATTTTTAGGGATCATTGCCACATAATTGGATGTTCTCTATCTATTTATACTTAATGTGTAACTATGAAGTAGAACCAAACGTCAAATAATATGTACAAATTATCGAAAGGCTGCTGGAAATTAAAGTTTTGTGGCTTCCAGCACCATTAACATTTATTTCGGCACATTATGTGACTACTCCTTCAGTTTCGTTACTTTTAGTGACTTTTGTGACCTTTAGGCAACCTCCAAGTAGCTTGTTGAGGATAAGATACTTTATATCCACACCTGGACAGACCCATGACAATGCAAGAAGTAATGAATGATTCCAGGAGTGCTGAGAATGAGTGAAAGAAGAAAGAAGCCTGTATTTTTGGAAAGAAGCAAATAATTTTATAACTTATGTCACAGGAGTCGAACTTTTGTAACTTTCCGAATTAATGAATCTTTGACAAAGTTTATTTTTTCAGATTTTGTATCCGAATTGCAGGCTGCCAAAAGCTTAAATGATAGCTTTTCAAGCTTTTTTTTTTTAATCTGCTATATTTATTGTTTTTTATTGTTCATGACTTAAGACAGCCAAGAGAATAATTTACTGACTATTTTATTTAGGTGACTTAAAATCTATTACAGTAGAGTCTCTACTAACCAAGTTAATGTGGACCGAAAAGAGCCTTGGATATGATAAATCTCGGATAGCACGAATGGAATAAGAAAATGGTTGTGGTTTTAAGCTGGCCTAGTGGTATCATTTTTCGGGGTGATGTTTTTTCCCAGCTTTTATCCAGTGTGGATTCTTGCACGTCACACCATGATTCGCCCAACCAGTAAATGGCATCTTTGAGTTAAATTTTCTTTAGGCTTTCAACAGCAGTTGGATCATTTTCTAGGTCAGAGGTTCGCAAAGTGTGCTGCGGCACCCTGGGGCGCTGTGGAGGGTAAACAGAGGTGCCGCGAGGCGCTCCTGTTTTCTCTTCTCCGGAAACTTTACTTATATTCGCAATAAACCATTTAAATCGCGCGCACTGCATGCACCACTTGCTGCGTTTGCCAGTACTCACACTCGAGGTGTATTCGGAAATGAGATCACCAAGCTCACACGTCACATTGATTAACTTTCCATTGAAGTTTTTAGTATTTTCTTTAATAATATATTCTTGTGTGTCAGTTATAATATATGGACCTGTGTGAACCTCAGTTTGTGGTATGTGAGCCTCAGATTGTAGTTGTTTTCAATTCTGTGCTAATGTGTCATAAAAAATAACTTTATTATCTTTTTTTGTCATTGTACACATATTTTGACTAGGTAGGGCGCCGCGACAAAATACTAAACCTGTAAGTGCGTCACAAACTGAAAAAGTTTGGGAACCCCTAGGTACTCAAGCAAACGTTTCTACAGTCTTTGCTGGTAATTGCGTTTCAAATCAGCTAGATAACATGGAACCTCGGTTAATCGAGAGTCTACTGTATTTTATTTCAGTTACACTATAGCCCCTACAGGGTGGCATTCAAGATATGAGTGCTTAAAATGTTTTTATTTTTTAATGTATTGAAAGTGAAGATTTAAGTGGCATGGTTGTTTGCAGGATAGCTTAAGTTGACGGGACCTTCCAATTACCCTGGAGATCCCAAACAACTTGCTTCCCAACTTAGCGATTTTCAAATGTGTAGAAAAGTGTAACTGCGTCTGATTACAACACAGCAGATGCTCCTGAGAATGCAGAGACTTCATCCACAGGCAGGAGGTTAAACATGAGCTGAGCATCCACTGGAAAAAACCAAGATAATGCAAAATTTTGGTTTACTGCTTTTTGAATTACTAAATCAAACATGCATGCTACAGCTCACACAGATAACTCAATATTAACTGAATAATATTCTCTTTTATTTATTTCTATTTTTTTTCACAAACTATAACTTATTATTTTGTGTTATCTATAGGTTTATCATCCAAGCATTCATTTCGTCTTGCTAAACATATTATTTTGAGAGAAACAAAGATAAAGATGCTTTATCTTAGACTACTATTTTACTAAAACCTGCCTGTGTACTTCTGCATTAGTCTGTAGAATGAGGATTAGTGATGCATTGCATGTGATGTACATAGTGCATGTGTTTTAATTTCTTATAGCTGATTTTCATTTCTAATAGTACTGTGTAAATACTTATTACATAATCACTAATCAGTTTGAAATGTTTTCAACCATTAGAAAAGTGAAACCTTCTGTTATCGTTGCTTGTTTCTTTTTTTTTTACCCTTACAGCAAATGTTGTTTTATCTTGAAGTCAAGGAAACCATTAGATTCATTTATTTAAAAAAAAACAAATGTCATTCTTACATAAGCTACCTGTGATATGACGTTTGACTGGAACCTCCAGCTATCCATACTGGAATGCTTATGAATACATAACCCTACACTCATTAGCATACGGAGATTTTCATTTTAGTTTTTTTTTGTTGGAAGGGGGCAGGGGGGATGATACACCCCTGCCTGTATGTACTTGCCTGCTGTAAGGGAAATGTCTGAAGTGATGACCGTACCATCGGGTGGGCAGCAGTAACTCCTGGTTTCACAACAGCACGGTGACCCAAGCGTCCTGACTTCTGGAGAGGTGTGTGACTGTGTGTGGCGAGGGGCGCATCTCAGGCGCGCCACTAACCTTGTCCCCCTGTGTCTTGGTGTGCTTGCAGTGACTACGCCACCATGCCCGAGGAGGGGATAGTTGTGAATGCTCTGGCGATGGTGTTGGTTGCTTTGGGGATTCTGCTCTCGTACGCCGTCAGGCGGGATGCTTTCCGCACGCACGTTAAGAGCTTCGTCACGGAGAGGCTGTAAGCCGGGGCCACCCCTCTCCCCTCCCACCCGCCCCGCACCGTTCACTGGGGTCCAAAAACAAAACATAAAAAAGATTGAGAAAAAAAAAATTAACTTTCATCATATAGCGTAGCTGTTACTATGAAAATCTTCACTGTTCATGCTGCACCTGTCTTCTTGTGCGTGATTGATTCATGATGACCTGCACCACAAAGAAGAAGAAGGAAGGAAGGAAAACGGGAACATCTTTCGATACCTCTCTCGTGAGCAGCAGTTCTGAAGAGGAATAGAGAGATCCCTGTGCTTACGTCTGCAATCTCTATGGGCTGTGCTTGGGGAAAACAGCCGTCATCTTGCTGCCATCACACGCTGATCTCGCCTCGCCCGACAGTGTAAACTTTCGCCTCCTGCCCGGCGCGAGCTCTTGACGCCCGACACAAGGCCCAGCGCTCAAGCGGGTTTGATCCCTGCCACCCGGCACGACTCAACTGTATGTGCATCACGTCGGTGTCCCTGGTGGTTCGAAGCGGCGGTCTTGGGAGGTCCTGTCGCCTTAATCCTCCGTGCATGATGGGCTAATGTTAAACCCTATAAATATTAAACCAATTTTTAAGTGGGCCATAACACTTATGTGTTATGAACATCGTGTATAAATATTTGTTGTGTAAAAAAAAAAATCCCTTGAAGTGAGCATAGCTGTTTCTTCATTAATTTGCAGTTTTTGCTCGTGATGAGCACTATCAGAATTATTAATTTCACTTGGTTCAACACTTATAGTACCCACAAATAGTGCAAACAATCATAAGTTTTATTTGTCTGCATTTTTTTAGAGTTGTTTTTCACTTTCTATAATTTTAAATGCTGTTGTGAACAAGGGAACAAGACTCACGATTGTAGAGGAATGAGGTAGTAATATGTTTTTTTTTTGTTCGAAAATCAAATATTGTTTACACTGTCTGCTCAGGCAAGGAAGCAATTGCAGTCCGTTCTAACCGATCTGGTCTCCAGACTTCCCAAACCAGTGCAATACGTTGTCCTTGTGGAGACTTTCAACGTGCCGTTTGAAAGACACTTGCATATTACTTTACGGTGACTTTTAGACCTTGGTGTTTTGTGGTTGACGTCTGCGGCATGATCACTGGAAATATGGATGTCAATGTGGAGTTTTGCGTTGGGCTTTGGTTGTGTAAATATGTTAGGTGTTATTATATAAATTGCATGATGTTATATATCTTGTTAAGAGGTCAAGCCTTTCACCACACAGTTCGTTTGCACTTGCGTGAACGTGCCGTGTCACGCATCGCCAAACCGGGAAGTCTGAGAGTCCGTGTTCGCTGCGTGTTTCATTCAATCCTAAAAGTGTGTAGTAACTGAATGTGTTCACTTTTGTAAGTGTTTTTTGGCTAGCATAGCTGCTCTCGTGATTCAAAGAATGCAGTTGGTGGACCAATAGCATCTTTGTGTTTCGATGCTACGACTTTTTCCGTCACCGTGGCACCATGATGTGCAGGTGACAAGTACGGTGAGCTTGGAGACTGGTTTGTGGTGACGGAGTTGTTTGCTGCTGTAAATAGTTTACAAATGTGTTTCTAGCATGAAAGCTTCATATACAATGTATGTGCCATGATATTTATTACCAGTTTTTCTATTTTACAAATCTGACTGCGGTGAAGGTCTTCACTCAATAGCAGCGTTGAAAGAAATATGTATGTATGAATATTTAGCAGTGGAAAATATTTGGGGGAGGTTTGAATGGGATTTGCAGCAGAAGCAATTTTCATGGGGTTGGTTTACCCCTCAACATATGAACAGTTTTAATTATCAATACGTATACTTTTCTCACATAACAGTTTCAATTCTTTTGAAGTTCACGGACGCTTACCACCAAGAGAAACAAAATATATTGAAATAAAGTATATAATGTGAAAACAGAAACTATCAGGAAATAATAATTTTGATGAGGCAGAACTCATAAAAAAAATGCTAAGGAACCGTCACAGTTATTATGTTAGACTTGCCATTCAGTTTGCTCAATTTTCTTGCTAGGAACTCATAGTCAATAATGTTGTCACAAAGATGATTCTGTCATACAATAATATCATTGTGAATCTGAAACTGTCTTGTGATAAAAATAAATTAAAAAAAACATCAAATTTGGCATTGAAGTAATTAAATTCGAAAGAAAAAAGTCTGAAAATACAGATCATCCACTGTTGAATTTGGTTGTGTTATAAAAACGTGTACATACATGAAAGTCTGCTTTTGAAAATGTGCATATTGTAAACCAATACAATTTATTAATTTTCTTAATCAAAATGTATGAAGCATGCCTGTTAAATGTGATTTTAAAAAATATATTATGCTTATATAAAGAACTTTTTTGAGAAAAAACAATTTTTGATGGCAAAACATTTTTACAAATCATTCCATGTTTCTGTAGAAGTAATGTAGATGTTGCATATAAACTACATATTGTTTAAACAGTGTTTCTGGTGGACGGAACAGCTGTTTTTGAAGGTTCAATTAGTAGTTAAGTGTTGGAAGAGGAAAAATGTAGCAGTTACTTGGGTAAATTATATGTATCTATTTATTCTTCCCGATAACTGAGATATTGGTCTTTACTTTTGTTTAGTTTCTGTCATCACAAGGAACATTGCGCTTATTTTTATTCACTCGCACTGTATTGTCTATTTTATGTATTACTTGTTTAGCAAAATTTCTTGTATTTAAATATTCCTACTGTTCTAATGATATGTTTAAAAGATATTTTTATATTTTGTCTAATGGTGGTGCGACATGTCAACAATCTGAACAATTTTTTTTCCCCAGTGTAGCTAGCGGATCTTATTGGGTCCAGCAGTCCATTTTCAAACTGTTGCATCCGTGCCGTACCTTCAGAAATGATGGAGACATTGCATTGTTTACTTTTTCAGTTTTTAATGTAAATTTTTTTTTTTTTTTTTTTTCTGGTTTGTGTCTCCATCAACAAGTTGCTCAATTGTAATACAGAGGAAAACATTGTAGGTTATTCAGTTTAGCTGTTTGAAGAAATGTTTGGAAAAAAAATAAAGGTACCTAGTTCAATTTATGAATTTATGGGTGTGATTAACATTTTTTTTGCTATGGGTCAGGAAATATCTTCTTTGCAGAAAATTCAAAGGCTGCTTACACGAAGCAAAATTTGTGACATAATGGTTCAGCTGCTGATTTTCTGAAAAACACTTTGATTTATTGTTTCTATATTTTTTTTAAAGCATATTTTTAATTTAACATAATTCTGTGAAATAGCTGATCTCTGAATCAACTACAAGTGTGTTAATACTTGCAACATTTTGAGTTCTGCGATATTGTTGCAATACATCTTCAGTTACTTTAAGAGAAATATTTAGACTTTTATCATTTCCAAATTATTAATAAAAAATGTTTTATTAGTGCCTACAATCTATTTTACTTAGTGCAGTAAATGTTTAAATTACTTTTTTAATTTGATTTCAAAGCAGCCACCTACTTCAGAAAAACAAATTCTTGTAAAAGTACTTGCTAAAAGATTTTATGGATGCAATATCTGATGCCCGATACCAAGTGTATCTTTGCATTTTGTGGAAGGTGACGAAACAACTTTTATTTTGTGTATGTGAAACATACTTGCAGCTGAATCTAAGCAGAACATTTTTTGCCTCAAATGTGTGATCCCGTGTTTAATTTTAATTTCTGAAAAGCTCAAATGAGACATAAGTTGTTATTGCACGAGAAGATGTCATCCCTTTGGGACCACTCGTGCAAAAAATTGCAAATATTGGATGCCGTGCCACAAGGATCGCGGTGACATCTTGAATACACTAATTAAATGTAATTGATTTTAAAATTAAAGTATTTTATACATCTTGAGAGTCTTTGATTCTGTTTTTTGCCCCCGTGGTACCAATATTGCTGTAGATGACATGAAGTGTCAAGTGTTAATGACCCAGACTTTTGAAGGAGGAAAACGTTAATTGATAATAAGTCACACACACATATATGTCAATCTTAATTTTGTGAAAATGTCATTTAATCACAATAATTTTGGAAAGCAGGCTCCAGGCCTGTAGTTTGAATGTCTACATGGTACAGGATAGAAACCCCTCCCCTTCATCACCCATTCTTCCAGAAACAATATGGAAATACATACTGAAAAGCTCTTTAAAGACATAGCTGGGTGATTACATAATTCTTGCTGTGTATGTTTTAAAGACTCTGCAAATGTTTTGTTTTTGAATTCAAAATTCAAACGTAACAGAAGTTATTTTGCGACAGGCAGTGGTGTAACATGTAGCATGTTTTGTTTTTGAATTCAAAATTCAAACGTAACAGAAGTTATTTTGCGACAGGCAGTGGTGTAACATGTAGCACTATCATCATGGAACCACCTGCCCTGTCTTATTCTCATCCACGACCTTCTCCCCCCAAATAAAATCGTAGTTTCAGCACTGATGATCAGTCATCTAGATCTATTCCAATGGAAACTGTCTCTCTTTATAAACTTTTTTGATAAAAGTTCCATATCATGTAGGTATCCAATCTCTTCATCCTGACGGCATGATACTGAATGCATTGAGCCTATGTCGCCCAGTGTAACTGAGCCTTGGGTAAACTCGTTAAACTTGAACACGTCCAGTGAGCTTGTGTTAGGAATAAACTGCCTAGTTTGCCCCCTTACGAAGTAGTATAATGTGCACAGAAACTATACCACTAGTGGGACTAATGTAAAATAGGTATAGAATAGCATTAGTTTTTACCATATTTATTCTTTGGCATTTGTATGAGTAAATTCTAAGCTCAATTTAAATTTTTTTTCTTGAGTGCAAAAATGATGTAGACAGTTGAGAAACTGCCTCACTTTTAAATATTGTATTTTTTATCAAGCTTTTTGTTCCCGTAACAATAGTACGATTCATATTTAGTGTCTTTAGTAAAGTATTTGTTTTTTGTTCGGTTTAATAAATGATTATATGTAGGGTATTTGGCACGCATGTAATTTGTAACAAAAATTAATTTTTCATAAATGATTTTCGATGTTGGGCTGAGGTATGACATAAGCTCACTGTTATTGTACAGCGATTGTGATGATTTGGCTTAACGATTTCTTTTGGGAGCATAATAAAATGCTTTATAATTTTATGCCTGTATTTATATTTATGGCTGCGATCACCTACTCGCGACATAAAAAAATTTGGAACATAATTTTTCCTTGAGGATTGTTTATATTGTGTATTGCTCACACACTAAGACTCGAAAGTCAGGAGTGGTTAATGTACCCATTTCTTTGTGCATTTTTGACAATCTGTGGCAGTTATATAGGAGAGACGCAACCCTGGCAGTGTGTGGGAACGTGCCCCACGACCCAGTGTAGTGGGTTGTGAGCCACAACATACAGTTAGCTAAATGTAAGGCAAAATGGTATAATCATTTTTATTGTACACATCTGTACATTTTTATGATACATCAAATGTTACACTGTAACAAGACTACAAATGTCTTGCATTTACATTGTACATTGCAGCAGCTGCAGATAGTGGCCATCCAGTTTCAGGTAGTTGAACTAAGGTAGTGTGTGCCCTCCAGTGGCGTAGCCAGGATTTGTGTATGGGGGGTGTTAAGAAGCATGGCCCCCCCGAATTAAAGCGGGGGGTCCTCCCCGGGAAAATTTGGATTTTAAGGTGTAAAATAGTGCTTTTTTTAGCAGTTTTCGGTACTTAAATTTAAATATTGTAATGGTAAAAATTTTATTAATTTTAATATGAAAATTGTTTGAGTGATGAATAAGAAATTAATTAAAGATTTGGTGCTAAGGGGGGGGGGGGGGGTTGAACCCCTGAACCCTCCCCCCCCTGGCTACGCCCCTGGTGCCCTCGAAACGGCAGGGAATGCATTTTAGAAGATTTGAACTTTTTTTTTTTTACGGGTAAGGAGAGAGAGTCCACAATAATAAACAATAACAAAAGGAAATACATCGTTTAACAGAAAAAAAAATTTTTTTGAACAATAGGATGCTAGGATTTGTCACACATTTTCTATCTACAGGTCCAACAGGAGACTCAGTTTGTGTTGTGATATGTTAAACGGAAATTTGTTGCCACAGTGCAACGGAAGTGGCAACTTTTGCACCCGCGAGAAAAAATAATCTCCAGAAGACAAAGCTGTGAATCTGTGGTTGTAAACATTTTTGAGGAATTTTTAAAACAAATAATATTCTGGCCGACGAACGAACACTTATGTCAATCCTGCCCAAACAAATCAACTGTTTGCGAAAGTTAAGCATTAGGAATTCCAAAAATCCAACATGTTTGCAAAAAAAAATCTTGAAGACTTGTGCTTACAAAATTCCGCTGCTGCATTAAAATTAAACCGAACGAGAGACAAAAAGCTGCGTGATTATTTTATGAACTCATACAGTCACTCATTTATAGCTTTGCGTTCTGGATGGTTTTCTTGTGGATCGAAACGTTGCCACTTTCATTGCACTGCGACCACCAATTTCAGTTCAGCCTACTGCAATATAAACTGTTGAGCTTTTTGTGGAATGAACCACGTGTTGCCACGGGCCACCCCACACTAGTCTCACAGCCCATATATGTGTTTTAAACCTCACGGTTACACAAGGTCACTGTCTGTGGCGATACATGAAAAACATTACAGATACTGAGAACATAAATAACATCCAGCACCGTAAAGATAGGGCTGCAACAATTAACACTTTCAACTGTGGACATGATTCAGAATACATGGCAGGCGACTGAATATCATCTAGACTTTTACCATAGCCAAAATTGTGTTGATAACAATGTGTACTCAGCTAATTGTAATACTTTATTCTTTTCTGAACATTTTAACACTGGAATCCCGGCAATCATTCTCGATAACCTGTATATCGAAATTTAAGTTTTTTGAGTGTATTAGCACTGGCCTGTATTGTATGTTAAGGCAGGGCCGGAACTAAGGGGGGGCATGGGGGGCATGTGCCCCGGGCGGCAAATATCAGGGGGCGGCAAAATATTAAAAGTGGTTCACTAAAACAACTTGATTCTAGTCATTAAAAAAAGTTTTGAAAGTGTACATATCGCAACCAATATGTTAGCCAAGGAATTAAGAAATTCTATTTAACTTGATTATGCATAATTTGTAAATATATTCGTACTCCAAATGCGTTACTTCACTCTAAGAAACAAGTATTACCATAATTCGTGGTCTGGAGTGAGTAAAACCACTGCGATGAGAGCTGGTATCTCAAGGACCCGTTTCGCGGGTGATCACTTGGCTGAGCAAGATGTAGCCCTTTCTCTGATAAATACCCTCATTTTACCATCCCCTACTCAGTCGCTACTGTGTTTTCGTACCATGTGCGTCTCTGCCTGAGGACGGGAGCAGATAGCAGTTCCCGAAACGTCGCTTGTTTCTGTTTTGGAAAAACTATTGTGTTTGTTTCGTCTTTTCGTTTTGTCGTGTTTTTGTCTCGTTTCAACCATTGTGCTGAATTTTTTTTGGGTTCAATATTTTTGTGTCATGATGATTTGTGGTTATTTTTTTCGTTCTCTTAGTACATTTTTCTTTGTTTTTCTTTGTTTGTTGACCATATTCCTGTTACGGAATATTTTGTGGTGTTTATATTCTGTTGACAACAGCAATTTTTTTGCTTAATTTGTGCTTTTTGTCTTTTGGTTATTTTTACTTATTTATTTATTTATTTTATTTTTTAGTTTTCTTACAGAAAAAGTGCTTAGCAATGGCGTATGTCCAAATGTAATGTTGAAAGTCATTGACAGATTAATTATGGAACTGAGTAACAGGTTTAAGGCTTTGGAGAACATTAACAATAAGTTTGGATTTTTTAGTGGTGTTCAAATTCATAAAATGGAAGTAGAAGATTTAAAAGTCAAAGCAGCAGAATTAGGAAACACAGGGCCGATCTTAACAAAGAAGAATTCGTATTTGAAATTGAAAGTATTAAGCACCATGCATTAACAGTAGACTATGAATTAAAAGATGCTACAGCATCAACAATGTTGAGCCTTATCTACAAAATTAAATTGGAGGAGGCACATCCTAACATTACTACTGCTCTGAGAATGTTTTTCACCCTTCCAGTTACAATTGCGTCAGGTGAAAGAAGATTTAGTAAACTTAAACTTATTAAAAGCTATTTGAGAAGCACGATGGGCCAGCAGAGATTAACAAATCTAAGTATTATTTATATCTATTGAACACAAACGAGCTGCTTTGATCAATTTTGATGATATTATTAACACTTTTGCAGCTAATCATGCTCGAAAAATTAAATTTTGAACTGAATTTCTTTGTATGGTTATCAATACAATATTATACTTAATTCAGAAGCACATGTTCCTTATGTAATTTGAGTACTTAATAAACTTATTGGTAAGACATTAATTTTCACTGTTGTGCAAACAATAAACAATAGTTTGATAACAGTCTACTTCATTATAATAAAAATGTAATTGTATTAGTTTTCCAATTAGTATACTTGATAAATAAAAGTTCTCAATTATGTATAAGTGAATGGTATCATTTCAACCACCGCTTCTAACGAAAAAGGGTATTTTATAATGTTGGTAAGAAGGGGGCGGCAAATTAAGCTTTGCCCCCCCCTAACGAATCTCCTAGTTACGGCCCTGTGACAGTCTACTATTTTCACTGTTTTACTATGTACACATCATATTATCAGGCAAATCAGACGCTAAAATTCATCCAGCCGACAGTGTCAACGGTAACGTTTACAAATCGGTCCGTTGGACAAGGTCATTTCTCCTCCAAACAATATTTCTCCGGAGAACAAAAAGAAAAGAATTTCTCGGGAGATGTCACAGTCTCAAATGAAAGAAATTTAATGTGGCTAATGCATGTTTGAAGGGGGTAGAAGTGATATATAAATGACCTTATCACAGGGAACATATTAGTCTTCATCACCATTCATACAATAAAGCGAGACAGTAAAGTAAAATGGAGATGTGGTGTTTTCCAACAGGCCTATTCAAATGGCGTGGTAGGTACTGCCCAGAAGCTACGACCCCATCAGTACATTGTTGAAAATTATCACCTCAGTTTGACGAATAATGCTTTGGTTGCAAATTATCCAGGGTTCTTCCGTCAACCTAACTGTCATTTTCTTAAATTAACGGCTAACGATTTCACTCACATTGAACACGAATCCACAAAGAGTGGTCTTGGTATGTCTACCTTCTTCCTTGCGCTTCCTTGTTTACAGTAGTGGAGCGCGGAACTCGGAAGTTTGGAGCACGGGTTGTTCGTTTATCTCAGGGAAGGTCTTGGTTACAAAGTCCGTAAATGTACTGTATTTTCTAACAGTGTGGAGATGAGACAGAGCCTAGTGGGGAAAGGGGGGAGAAGGACCCGTGAACAGCACCGCGGGAAGCACGCCTTCAGAAGGCCCAGCCCTCTCGAGGCGGTCCCGTGCAGGACGCGACGGTGCCGTCGCCCCAGCTCCACTGGTTCCAGCCGCGGCCGCCGGCTGGTTGGCAGCACTGCTGCTGCTGCTGCTGTTGCTGCTGGTAGACCGGCTGGCCGCGGGGGGTCCCAACTGCTCGGCAGTGCGCGCAGACTGTCGCCCTGCAAGTTACGGGACCGACGACCACATTATTGGTACGTTAAGTGAGGAACGTGACGCATCGCGCGCGGTGGAGGGGGAAGCGCCGCCATTTTGAGGTCATTTTGCTGCGTTTCGAGATTTCCATTTAGTATATCTTTTGACTCGGAGAAGCTACGACGTTCTTTTGAGTTTCAATCGTCAACTCTCGTCAAAATCTATCGATTGCAGATATAAAACACTAGTGTAAAATAGTTAAAGTTTGTAAATTATAACTTTGTAAAACATTATGTAAGTTGTCTTAAGTTATTTTTATTTGTCAATTGTTACACATTTTAAAAATAGTCAAAATACCACATGTGGGTTAAAGTGACTAGACGCACTCACACAAAAGCTTTGCTTTTGTGAGTGCTAAATATTCCTGTTTAATTTAGTGAAATGAGGTAATTATTACTATTAAGAGGCACGAGCCTTCAAATAGTATGAATGGCGGGAGAAGAAGGTAAGTGACCCGGGAAACAGCGTCGCTTCACCGCCTGACCTGGCCGCTGGCGAGGAGGTTGGCCGTGGCCTGGCTGAGGCCACGCGATAGCAGCGCCGCCAGGCGGCCGCCGTCCAAGGGCCGGCCCTCCGACAGAGTGAGCGACAGCGCTGCGATGTAGTTGCACGCCAGCCGTAGCGTCTCGATCTTGGAGAGCTTCTGCTGGCCGACGCTGCTGGCGCTGCCGGCGGCGCGTCCCGGCTGCAGCGGGATGCACCTACGGCGACCACAGATATCATCACCAGGGGGGGGGGGGGGGTTATGTATCCAGAGGGGAAGCCTACAACTCACGTAGTTTCGGTTCCCTGCAAGAATTTCCGAAGATTTCCGAAGTTTTGCGTTTTGGTATTAACGACACTTCAGCCGCTAGATCAGAAGTTCAAGCATGTTGTGACTGACCTAACCTAACCTAAGCCTTCGATTTTTTTTTAATTTCAATTTTTGAGAGAAATCCGAAGTTGCACGAACATGGTAAGAACCGAAACTACGTGAGTTGTAGGCTACCGGTATCCAGTGATTAGGAGAGGATACAGATGGAGCATTAGCCGTGAAGCCTATTTTTTTTAATTTTCCCATACAAATATGGCGGACGTTTGTTTATATTTGTATCAGCTTTTCAAGCCTGCTTTTATTAATGACTGTATTTGAGCTGTTCGGGAAAAAAATATTACTGGTTAAAAGTCCAAAACGAATCTTCATAACACAAATATGAGTTGACATTTTTCTCCAATTTAACCTCCAATAAACTAACGGCCGCCATATTGGTATGTGTAGTACACCTAAATCCTCCTCCCCTTTTGGCTTCACACCCCCTCGTTTAGGATCGAACCTTGTGCTCCATCTGTGTGTTTCACGTCTGCATGAGTACACAGTAACCGGGCGAGGCAGTTCATATTCTGCGCCATGTTGGTTATACGTCCAAACCATGGGTTGAAGTGTAGTATTCGCATTGTGGAAATAGTTTTAAAGTGACTTTACTTCATGGATGTGACTGGCTTTAACCACGGAGATTTTAATTCATACTTACTAACCATCACCAGAGGTGGTCAAGCACCAATTCCGCAATGTGTTGTGGAAAATGATATGGCTGTGCCGTTGTTAAAAATAAAAGTGATTTCAATAACGTCACAGCACGCCATCGCCTTACGATTCCTAACTCCAAGTGTGAATTCACAATCAGAAAAACACTGCCAAGTACCCACCTGATACACTGTCAAACTGTCGAAGCGAAACTTACGTACAGCGATAAGTAACTTACTTACAGGATAATGCGAAGCGGTGACTGATCAGACATGACAATAAATAATGCAACGCTTATTTGTGGTGCTCTCGATGGCATAGAGGAGAAAGGGTAAAAAACGAATAAAGTAGAGTCAGGAAACTGTCTGCACAATGTGTGTCCTTTTTTTTTTTTTTGACGAATTTCCTTTATTGTCCCTACTACAGCATTTGGTTACAGTCGCAAATTTGAATTTGGCGGGCTTCAGGGGCCTCGCTCCACTCCGGGGGAAGCAGGGGGGAAGCTGGAAGAAAGATGCTCTGAGTTAGTAACCACTAACCAGCAGTGCACAGCCGCAGTGGGTAGTTGGTAGTGTTACGCTTACACGTATGGCCTTGGGCGATTAGCGCAGTGTTGAAATGTTAGTGGGTAAGATGCAGCGGTTACAGATTTGACAAACACCAACATCACGGCAGACTTACTTGCAAAAATGGTCGATACGTAATGGTGTATGGTCAGGCGAAAACAAATATGTATATATATATATATATATATATAAATGTGTTTAATTATATGCACCAGTATTCAATATCAAACACTCAATTATATACTCAAGTAGTATGATTAAAAAGCACAAATATAATTGTCATTTGTGTGTAGCCTTTTTTTTTTTTGCATCCGGTAAATTTTTGTTGCATGTTGCGCGCGTATCATAAAAATTAATTCTCATTACTTTTTCATAACACGCCTAAAAAAAAGTATAACTTAACCTCACTTATAAAAATATACTTGAAAAAGTTTATAAACACAATATCTATCACTAATATTCATAATAAATAAATGTTTTTTTTAATGATATGAACTAATATGTCAATATCAATCACTAAAGTATAATATTTAAAAGCACATATAATTTTTATTTTTATGTAATCTTTTTTTCATCCTGTGAAAATTTCGCTGCATGCTGCGTGTGCATCGCAAAAACAAAATTCACTCTCGTCATTTTTTTTCGAACCTGCCTATTTAGAAACTTTCCGGAAGTCACACGCGACCGTAGTAAAACAGGTTTTTCTTCGAAATTCACCCAACGACACAGCTGTGACCACCGAAAAGTCAATGCCGGGAAGTCACGTGACCAAAATGGCCCGTCTACAATAGCAATGTCCTAAACTGTGTCCGAAGGACACTCGTCGCTGATTGGTCCACGTGACCCTCTGACGTCATGCGTCAAGTGGGCGAAGGTCCGAACCTACCTGGTCCGAAGACATTCGTCGTCAATTTGAACTTTTTGTCCCAACCTGTGTACTTCGGACACAGAAAAAGAACAGAACACTCACGATATTTGAAATTCCGGTTCCCGTTTGAAAACGTGGTGTTTGTTTTTGTTATTGAAGGAAATTGAAGATGTTGTAAGTCACTTATAACTTACATAACTTTCATAAGTTCAATCTCAAACTACAAAGCATCAAAACAATAAACAAAAACATTTGGTTTGGCACATTTATTGCGCTCTGGTGATAACTTTAGAAATCAATACAATCGGACATCGCAATTGTGGACAGGGCAGTTTTCGGTGAGACGATGTGACGTCACTCGCATTCGGTTAAGGACACGGACCACGCACAGGTTCGGACTATTGTAGACGGGCTCAAAGTTTTGAATCGCGCGGAAGGCTTCTTCCAGCCCCCAGGGACGTCGGAACGTTTTCATGAGTGGGGCGGGGGGGGGGGGGGGGGGGGCGAATGATGTATCACACTTACCTCAGTCCTAGAGCGGGTGGTCCGGGGGCCCTCCCCCGGGAAAAATTTGGAATTTTAGATGCAAAATTGTGCTATTTAATGAGTTTCCGAACCAAAATATTAAATATACCATTCCAAGAATCTGATGACGTAGTATGTACCTATTAAATACTACTCTGACAGTAGATGCAGTACAATTTAAATAATATACCATCTAGGAATTTGCAATCATTTTACAGTATATTGACAATCATAAATTTGATTTTCTAATCAATGTGATCACCAATGCAAAGTTTGTAACTACATGGTTGAGAAAAAATACTACTAGGACCAAACAATTTATTCTGGGAAAAGGAGGGGGGGGGGGCGAAATGCTACTTTCGCCCGCCCCCCCCCCCCCCCCTGTTCCGAAGTCCCTGCCAGCCCCACACTCGTGCCTTACTTCCTGAGTCTGTCCAGCGCTGCGTTGAGCCCGTGCATCCGGTGTCGCTCCCTCGCGTTGGCCTTGTGTCTGCGGTGCCGGCCGTCCTGCGCGCGACTCGCCCTGGACTTCATCTGCGCAGCCGAGCAGAACACAGCCGGTGCAACTGTGCCGGCGGAACAGAACTGCTGGGAAACAGCGCTTTCACGCCAACGAAGGAAAAATACAAATGAGCGCGTGTAACTCAATACACGTGATAGAAGCAAGGGCGAAGCCAGGGGGGGGGGGGGGGGGTTTAAGAGTTTAACCCCCCCCGCCCCTTCCTTAGCACCAAATCTTTTATTAATTTCTTATTCATCACTCAAAGAAATTTCATATTCGAATTAATAAAATTTTTACCATTACAATATTTAAATTTAAGTACAGAAAACTGCTAAAATAGCACTATTATACACCTTAAAATCCAAATTTTCCCGGGGGAGGACCCCCGGACCCCCCCGCTTTAATCCGGGGGGGGGGGGGGGGCATGCTTCTTAACACCCCCCATACACAGATCCTGGCTACGCCACTGGATAGAAGTGAAACTTTTTCGACAATTCGAAACTTGACTCGTAAGTACATATATTGTATAAGGGGTAAAATGGCAGAGAGAGAGAGAGAGAGTGAGAGAGAAAGTGAGGGGGGGGGGGGAGGAGAGAAAGATAAAGAGAGAAGATAAATTTTCTAAAAATAACACATCGTAGAGATTTTTGGCTTTCATTTTTTTTTCTCTCAAGTATTTAAGAATCTTAACTTTTTTTTTGTATTTATTAGAAATTCGATTAAAATTAGAATATAAAACAATTAATATTCCACGCACGGGATTTGTTTAAACTTTTATTTTTAACTAGCATATTCTTAGTTCGACTATTTACACGCTCGTGGGCTTATAATTAAAATACGATGTGAGTTTTTTTTTTAAAATCAAATAATAATTCGTGAAAAATAATTACCCTGTCTGAAGCGTGAAAAATTTTTTTATCAGAAAAAGGAGATAACAAATTAAAAAAAAATATCTCACGAAAAAGTTGCGTCGAAATCCGGCCATGAAATTTTACTCGTGCCTTGTAAAGAACGATCACTATAATAGGCTACGCTATTTCGGATAAGCCTATGATTGCTGATACATCATAATTTTTTTTTTGTAGTTTTCTTCCTGTATTTCAAAGATTTTTGGTCTACATGTCAGCAAAATATCTTAAAGTAATGGTAAAGCATGTCAGTTATTGCCTGTACTACAGGCCTGACAGAAATGTGTAACAGGTATTTTTCGTATGCGTAAAACATGAAGGTAACTTCACACAGCAGGGCCTTCTGCTTTGGGGACTCTCAAACTGTAGGCTTGCCATTGGCTTTTATTTTTGCTTGGGCATATTGCACACTAAGTATTTACAAAGAATACCTCGTGGTTGGGAGACATATGTTTTATAAATATATGGTTTTTGTCGTATATGGTCCTGCAGTATACATAAATATTTGTATTCTTATAACTTCGTTATTGCCCTTTTAGTATGTCATATTGTGTGTAATGCATGCTTTATATTTCTGTAAAGTACGCGCAAAATATATATCGAGCACTGTATCAGTAGATTAGTGAGTACCACAATGAAATAATTTCGCTGAATCCATTCATAGTCTTTTAAAAAGTATATATTGCGTAATTTAGTTGGTAAGAATGTGCGATGTATTTTTTTTATTAGTGACCTCATCTGAAAATGAAGCCAGGATTTTAATCATTTTTTTTGGCTACTTTTGTAAATAATTATTTTATAAAAAATTGATTTAATTTAATTTTCGTTAATATGTATTATGATAACTAAATGCACTCATAAGAAATTTAAAACGAGGACTTAACTCGATCTTGGACGGATTTCAGACAGTTATTTATATACAAAAAAATTAATGCACATTTTAATATAAACAATAGACATTAAATTTTTTTAATAATTCCAACAAAAAAAGGTTAAGATATCATACAATATGGTAGAATTAGAATTTCTAATGCACTTTTGGAATTACGAGTGCCGAAAGATTATTACGTTATACATGTAGCTCTTCAAAGACATAACAATGGATCAGTGAATCTTGGTTACATAAAATTATTCATCGAGTATGAACACTATATATCGAATATCATTAGTGAATATTCATTTTATTGCCCGTAGTTTTGGTGTTGTAATTAGTAGAACTTTTACAGCGTGATTGTGTACATCTTATAGTATTCGCTAAGCTCGTCAGGTTATAACCATACTGCAAACCTAACAGTCCGGAGACACTCGTCCTGAATTCTTGTAGTAAGTTATTTATTTTAGCATCGTAAAACACGTTGAGTAATTTCGAACAGGAAACCTCGTGGTTCGGAGACGCTTGGGCTATCTCGTGTCATTGTATTTTACTTGGACGTATTGCTAAGTATTTACAACGCAGGCCTCGTTGTTCGGAGACGTTTAGCCTAAATACTTGACGTACTATTGAAAAAGAAAGCCGCAATTGCTTGATCTAAAATCTTGTCGTTGGTATTGTATGTAGTTGTCTTTAACTTAAAGCTATGTTATACCTATTCAAAGGTTATACTGCCTCCATGATAGGCGTAATGACACTGAGTAACAAATTTGTTTAGCTGGACAGCTTTTCTGTATAGAGTCCTTGCCCGTATTGCATTTTATTAATACTGTATACTTGTCAAAAACGGAAATATAACGTTTTTATCGTTGTTAGATTTCTACCTCTAGGACTCCGACTTCTTATGCAGGAATTGAAACGAGTACTACGAAGACATATGAAATTAGCACTAGTATACGAGGCAGAATCCAACAGGGTCCCGGAAAGGGTGCATGGATGCGAATATATAGCCTCTCCGCACCAAAGACACTCACCACGTCCACGTGGTACGAAGGGTGTTCACCAGAGTGAGCTCTGCCGGGGATTCCTCGTCCCTCAACATCCTCAATTGTTGGAAAAATTTAACTTTTGAGGAGTAAAATCCTTCTCTGCTGGCAACGGCAGAAGGTTTGGAAACTTTACCTGGGAGATCAGCACTGCTGGGTCCCAAAGACTTGAGTGACTCCTCGTGAAGAACTGATGTCTTAACGGCAAAGGACCAGAAACATGTTATCAGGCAATTTTTGGATGCATGACATATCAGTCCTGTTTCCCAGCACGAGTGCCTTTCGATGGACCTGGGTACCAACCACTCATTCTGACAGACCAGATATTGTTAGAGAGACCGTGAAACGGCATTACTGGTTAGGCACTCGGGTTATCTTCCATAGGCGTCAAAGAGTACCCCCGACGGGGCGTTCTCGTGTGAGAAGGAGCGATCCTTTGGGGAGGAACCTCCAGGCCACGCCCACTCACTGTACTGCAGCCCTTGCACCCTACTCGGGTCGGCTGCACCTTTCCGGACCCCTGTTTCAAGTCTCACGCAGAGTCCTAGATCGGACGTGGGAACTGCAACCAGCAGGTACATTCCTTCCGATCACAGTCGGGGAAAGCCGATAGAACCTCAACTGCGGCGAGAGGCTGAGGCCACCCATCCTAGCATAGTCACCACCGGGCATCCCCTGGCTCGCTCGGCTAGTCAGACAGTTGACTGCGACCTGAACCCCCACAGTCACAGAACTGCTACCACTGCTTACCACCGCCCGGACGCCCAGTTTCGACCTCCTGGTGCCGGCAGCCACGCGGGTCCCACCATGACATCCCCGACCGCCTCCGGACACTGGGGGGCGGAAATAACCGCAGTTGGAGGCCGCGCGACGTTATCTCCGCCCCCTCTGTTTGCCGCCCCACTCTGGGCCCATTTCGCGCTGTTTGCGCCGCGGTTCCTCGGCTATTAATCCGCATTATCGTTGGTGGCGAGCTCGCGGGCCGTGTCACACGATGCGAAACCCCGGGCGTCCCTCCCGTGGCCCGTCCACAACGGTCCGAACACGCGGGCGGTCCGTGTCCTTGTAAAAATGTGTTGTCACGCGGGAAACTGCCCTGTCCACAATTGCGATGTCCGATGTCCGAATCCACTGATTTATAAAGTAGTCGCGGAGCGCAGTATATATAAAACCCCAAAATAAATGTTTTTTTCTTCGGTAGTCTTTGTTTATCGTTTTCATGCACGCAGCCAAGTTTTCAATATCTATTTAACTGTAATCAAAAAGTAAATACTTATAAATGATTTCGTGTGTTCAGCCCATGAAAACGCCGGTTGCAAACAGAGACCACTGATCCATACTTTGTCTCGGTCTTCTTGTTTTCCCACCACAACGTCCGTTATTTTGCGTTTCATCTTTTTTAAAAAGGGAACCAGAAACCGTAAATCTCAAGAGTGTTCTTCTATTCTACCAAAGGGCACATATTGGGACAAAATGTTAAGTTGATCAATGTTTTTGGACCAGAGGAATTCGGACCCTCGCCCGCACCCTCCATGACGTCAAGGTCACGTGGACCAATCAGCGATCAGTGTCTGTCGGACCTGAGCTTTAATGGTGCAGCTCACCATTAGTAAAGGGCGAGTTGGGTAAGGTGTTATTTATTCATAATTAACTTCTCACAAAACTAAATTATTTATATTATTCAGTGAAGGTAGGTTTTCGCACATCTAGGTGGAAGTAACTAAAATTAAAGTTCATAGAAACTAATTGGTTACTTTGGTTTTCACAAAAATCTTAAACAGAAACTAAAATGGTGTACACAAAATAAAAATGTAGATGATGAAAGTTTTAAATAACTTTTTGCTTAAATTTTTGACCAATGGATGTTTCTAGATTATTCAAAAAGAGTTATAATTTTTTACAAATTCCATAATTGCAAGTTGAAATTCTTAATCCAAACCGAAATATTATGTCTGAAGCATCAAAAATGGTAATAAAACGTATATAATAAAATTTGTATCACTGATTGAACGTCTAGTAAATAGAAAATGCAAATTAAATCTACATAGGAATGTAGCATATTTAAAAGGAATTTAAAAGCCTGAAATTATAAAATATTAATTAAAGAATTTTTTTCTGCATACAATTCTAGTACAATCGAAATTAGTTATTTAATTCCAAATAATGACACAATATTCTACTTCATAGCTAATCAAATTG
Source organism: Bacillus rossius redtenbacheri (assembly GCF_032445375.1). Classification (NCBI taxonomy): domain Eukaryota; kingdom Metazoa; phylum Arthropoda; class Insecta; order Phasmatodea; family Bacillidae; genus Bacillus; species Bacillus rossius. Next base: position 39,749,278 of record NC_086338.1, read on the forward strand.
AAGAACAAAGTATACAATCAGGTATTATGCAGAGAAAGTTATAAATTTAATAATACCTAAGATCTTCAAGTGCAACTAATAATATTATCTACATGTTGGTGAAAAATAAAAACTCGAAGGTATTAAAAGTGGACACTACGTTTAATGTCATTTCTTACTAAATTTTATACAATAAATTCTATCGTAATTCAGAGACGTTTGTTAAATTGAAAACCAGATTTGGACAGCTGAAATAACTTGCTGAATAGTTTTACAAACATATTTCACTATTTTCATCAGTATATTTTTTTGATCAATTCTGATAACAGTTGTAATATCGTGTATTAAATATTAAAGAGTAATTTAGATAAACTACTACTTTGCGGAACACCTAATAGGTACCATGAAATTGCATTTGCAAATTTGACTGCAACCGTCTACTGTATTTGTAAGATAATTAAAACAAATATATAACACGCATTGTTTGACAAGGCCTACAATTCATAATTTTTTATAATAAAATTGGGTTGGAAAGTATCCAAGGCTTTGCTCATGTTGAAATAAATATCTGGATGTTATACTGGCGCGCTAGCGCGCACACACAAACACACATATACACATAATACTGTGTGCGTTAAAGACGATCTTCCTGATTGAAAACTATGTGGTTTTTCAGAAATAATAGTTTTAGGAATAAAATTCATGTGCCTATAAATATTTTTTTTCGTCAAAAACGTCTACTACATAACATCACAAATTCCTGACTAAAATTTAATTGTCAATAATACTTCAAGAAAATGTATACCGATAAATGATTGAACACCTCACATATTCAAAGGTGAAGGTCGCCGTCGTCAGCTGCCGGGCCCACCGACCACTGGGACGCCTTCGTCTTCGTCGTCCCGATCGTCACGCGAGTGGTCAGAGCTGAACAGCGGTCGCTCGCGATGTGGGGGGGGGCGTCGGGATCGGTGGGTTGTCACCGCGGCGACACCGTCGGAGAAAATTATTTTATCATTCATTTTATTGTTTGCATTTTCTTGGCTTCTGGGCGTAGGCCGCGTCGGGTAATCATCTCGCGACGATTCGGCAGTCATTGCAGCAGCCATCATCAGGTAGACCAAGGCTGCATCCGAATACTGGCCTAATGGATCCCTTAGCTAAGGGATCCACTGAAAGTGCATCGTAGTGGACGCGGCCATCTTTGTGTTGAATCCGAATCATCACAAGGGATGCCGATGCATCCCTTCATGCATCCACTAATTCGAGATTTCTAGGGATGCGACACTCGCATCCACTAACGCGTCCCTACATCCGTTAGCTTCGGAATCGGGTTTTATTTTGTTTGTGTATAGTATTACTTCAGATTTTCAGCATAAGATTTGTTTAAAACATTATAAGCGAAAGTGATAACTTAAACAGAGACAAATGAAGACGTTAATAAATATAATCAAAATACGAATTTAAACTTAAAGGATAATTCAAAACTCATAAGTATTTTTTAAGTTTACAATTTATAAAATGTATTTTATTTGGATCGCTAACATGAATAACATACACGTTACATTATTTTTTAATTGGTAGGTATTTATTATTTACGTTTTGCTGAATATTCGTAGATATCCCTACACAAAATGACTGCGTGAGCATTAGTACGACTGACAGTCAACAGGTGGTGCTAGCAGTAAAAGTATTCGGATACTATCCATCCATTAGAAATGCGTCCTCTACATTGTGGCTGCATTTGCTAAGGGATGTAGGGATGTGTGTGCTAAGGACGCATCCCTATGTATTCGGATACAGCCTAAGTCTGACTGACTGGTGCAGAGAGGATGCAGGTCCTTTTATACCCTGGTGTCTGGGTGGCTGTTAACTGACACTGCCTACACCCAGAAGCCAAGAAAATGCAGACAATGGCTGTGAAAGCCTGCTATCTTTAACATTTTATTTATTTATTTTATTCTGGTGCGAGCGCGCCTACTCGGCGCCGCTCGTTGGCAGCATTGATTATAAATGGCAGTCAATTTTTTTTCCTAACCTAACTAAAACTAAGTGTGTTTGGGAGGGGTCTGGGTTAGGGAGGGACCTAAGTGCGTCTCAGGCCGAAGCCTATCACGCCTTAGTCATGCTGGGTTTAGCCATGCAGGGAGAGGGTCGCATGCATCATGTGCTAGGAGGGGATTGGCCAGCCATGGCAGCGATTGTTGCCATGACTAACTCCCCTCACTCTTATCTCTAGTCTAAACTACTAGTTAAGTTGGGCCCAGGTAAAACCTGCATAGACACAGGGAAAACCCTGGGCACTTTCATGCGGGATGCAAGTTGGCATGCATTAAGTGTAGGAAAGTACAGGAGACAGAGGATGGTCTGGATGAAGTGTTGGACAGAGTAGAAAAGAGTCTACCATGCGGGGGTTGGGCACTTGGACTCTCAAGGTCCGCTTTGTTGTCTTCTCCGGGACTGGAATTTGATGGCCAGGGATGCAAGTGCCCCTGTCGATGAGTGTAAACACGAACCACTCACATCCGCTCCAGACAGCAGCACCTATAACTAGAAGGAAGAAAATTAAACATCCTACAAACTAAGCTTATTACAATAAATGCATGTTGCGCGGGCGAGGCCGTGCTAACATGCCTTAGAGGTACTTTAAATAATCATAATTAAAACTATGTTTTTTTATTATTTTTTAATATTATTTATTTATTTTTACTATATTATATAGGTTAATGTTAAGGTATTAAGATCTACTCGCTTAATTATAGTGGAAGAACTGTCGGTGTATAGGTTGACAGGCGAATGAAGGAGCATTCGTATTTTATTATTTTTATTAATTGGGGTTTATAGTAGTGCCACTTCCGGAGGACGCCGCTTATTAGCAACAGCATGCCACTCGTATCGTTACTCGATCGGTGTTTATTTGCACTGTATGGCAGTCCAGCTGGCTTGTAACCCAAAAGTGTCCATAGTCAATCTCTCCTGCGATCTCGCGGTTGCTACCCAAACTTACACTGGTTAACAAGGTTTCTTTTTTGGTCGTTAGATAGCAGATTCACAAATACAAGTAAGTGAATATACATGGTTTTTTTAATTTAAGTGTTTGTTTTAAAGTCATTGAGTTAAAATATCTTTGAAATTTTTTTGCATTTTTATAACGTAGTTTAAATTGAACAAGTGCACTAACCAAACAATGACACTATCTATATTGAAATATTATTTGCGGAAGAAAATATTGTGAGATTATATATACATTCGTAGATGATTTAATCTCGTGAGGTATTTATGGAATTGCATCATATTATTTAAACAGGACAATAACCTCTGATAATGAAATAAGTTCAAATAAGAAAAACCGTAGAGAATTTCGTTTCAGGGATTTCACGTGGAGAACTAAACGGTTTATTGATGGAATACTACGCTTTCGCTCGGCTGCCTGTCAGCCTCAATTACACGAACGTTCTACGCAATTTCTTTTACGTCGGGATTTAAATTGGGTTTTAAATCTAGCACGCTATTGCGGGGACAAGCTAGGGAGATATTCTATAATGTAGCAACACATTTCAGTGAACAAAAAAAAAACTTGTTTAAAATGACGTACAATTTCTCAAACCATATTTATTTCAGCAGTTGGACAAATTATAGCAGAGGGTAAGAGGCAATACAAAGTAAGAGTAAGGCCAATTTGAATTTTTTGACACCGACGGGTAAGAAAACAAGAGCAACGGAAAATAATTGAAGTAGACGATTTTACATGTGGTGCTATGCAGCGAAAATTCACGATTGCAAGAAAATCGGTTCCCTCATTAAATAAGTTTGATCACGCTTTGCAAGGAGACGGAGTTTTGAAGTGTAGCAGGGAATACTTGCGAAACTCGTTGAAGAAGCTAGAATTCCGCTGGAAAACTGTCAATCAAAAAGAAAGATTTTGATTGAAAAGCCAGAAATACCTGCTTGGAGAGGGCGCTATCGTGAACAAATACGCGAGTTTCGTAAAGCTGGCAGAACCGTTGTTTGTGTACATGCTACTCACAGTAAGTTGTTGTTACCAGTCAGATACGGAAACGGGCGATATAGAATCTATTGGGAAGGGTCCACGATTAATTAATGTGCATGCGAATGGATAATAAGGCTTTGTTCCTAATGCTTTACTTATTTTAAATTGAAAACAGATATCGGGAGATTACCACGATATTAATTCTGAAAACTTTTCAATGTGGGTGAAAAGTAAATTACTGCAAAATTTACCGGAAAAAATGTGTTGTAATACTGGACAATGCCAGTTTTCATAATGTTACGAACGTGAGCAAGGCCGCGACACGTGCAGGTGCAGAGCTGGCTTGCGATCGCCGCAACATGAGACGCGCCACGCGCACCTGGAAGATTACAAGGATTGTCGCTTCCCCCCCCCCCCCCCCCAATCCCACCGCTCATCCCGCGGCGCTGTTAGCTAAGACACATGACACCTCACAGCTGCGGAGTTACGCGAGCCACCGACACGTGTTTCGAGAGATTTCTGCCGTCGGGTCGGCGCGGAATGACGCGACTGGCCCCGGCCACGCTGGTGAATTCGAGAAGCGGCGCCTGTGATACATAAGCCCGGGACGCCGGCCTCCGAGAGCAATGGAGAGTTCAGGAGAGAGAGAGTTCAGCCGAGAGTTTTCCCGCGGCGGAGTTTCCGGGGCGATAGTGCTGCGGGTGCGGCAGAGTGGCGAAGTCCTTGGACGAAGGTTCCAGGGCCGAGAGTGAGTCAGTTCAGTGGAGTCGGGAGTTTTCCCGCGGCGGACTTTCCGGGCGATAAAGCGACGAAGTCCCTGGACGAAGGTTCCAGGGCAGAGAGTTCAGTTCCGGGCGATAGTGTCGCGGGCGCGGCGGAGTCCTGAGCTAAGTTCCAAGCGAGGCGTCGAGCGGATCCGGTGAAGGCGGCGGAGTGCGGCGGCGGCGGCGGAGTGCGGCGACGGAGTCCCGCGGCGGAGACCCCCGAGTGGTGCTGCGGCGAGAGTTGCGTCATAGGTGCGGCCCAGCGTGGTGTGTGGAACGAGTGACTTGGGAAGCAACATTATTTTTAAGTGCAATTCATTATTTGCCATTATAGAAGATTATTTGTAAGTGACATAAGTAGTGGCCATCAATAAAACTGTGTGTGTTAAAAATCTATAAAAGGGCTATCCTTTACGAACCTGGTAAATCGCAACAATAATATACAGCTAAACAAAAAAAAACCTAGAGCATTAGTCCTGAAACAAGACATCCTTAACTGGGTGACAGACAACTATTTCATTCTCTTCAACAATGACGAAAGCAAGTCTTTTGCTTTTAGTAAAAATGGGCCAGTAACAAAACAGTTTAAAATAGACGCGTCAATCACAGAATTTCTTCATGATGTCATTCACCTGCCTCCATACCATGCTGATTTGAACCCTATTGAGCTGGTATGGGCAGAAATCAAAAACAAAATCCGGGAAGGAATCGCTTCATCGCTAGATGAGAAAAGAAAATCGCGCGAGGCGTTGTTCAGCAGCTATTCTGTGAACAAATGGAAAGGGTGTTGCAAGTACATGAAAAATATTGAAGGGTACAATGTAAAACGTGATGGGATAATTGGCATTGTAGTGATTAAATAATAACAACTTTCGTATGTTCAAGTGACAGGGATACTACAAGTGATACAGACAGTGGGGAAATCAGTCTTTGTGAATCGGAATACGGTGAGTATTTTAATTGTTTGTTACCTCCCCCCCCCCCCCCCCTTTTCCAACTCATCTTGTTTACACAAAGTGGTAATTTTCTATGCCTGTTTCAATGTTTTGAAGCGGGACATTCATGTACAATGGATTCTAAATCACTTCGGTATAATCTCGGCGCAAATATAATTTCTTAGCTATTTAAGCCGTAAATTAGACTCGGGTGCATCCAAGTTTCTTCAGCCATGCATTTGAACGAGCCTTAAAATTAAGATATATATTAAAAACTTAGAATACTTGTGGTTCAAACAACGAATCGATACATAGATTTTCAATCAAAAGACCATCATAATATTAAACAAAATAATTAAAACTAGTCGACCCGTGCGGAATACCGCAGTGCGCACCAAATCGTTTTGTGTGGCATTCCATTCTTTAATTATTATTTTTTGGTTAAGTCGAAGTATACTGAAACCATCTTAAACTGCTAAACAATAACAATAATATTGTAACAGAGATGTTGTTCTCAGTGCAGTAGTATGGACAGGAAGATGTCTACCAACAGACCATACTGAATTATGAATTACGTTTGTAGGTTATATAAAATGGCGAAATTTTGTCAAATAATAAAATTCTGTCAGTAGTATGTAAATGACGGTCCGAGATCAGGCTTCAGGCTGTGGTGCCGGTGCCGGTGTCCGCCATCTTGGATTGTGACGTCACGGCGGCCATCTTGGATGGTTGTGACCTTGACCTTTGACCTTGACCTTGAATTTGATCCTCAAAAATCGCCAAAATCCGCCAAAATTGGGCAAAATTTGCCCAAAATTCCTCAAAAATCGCCATAATTTCCATTTCTGTGGAAAAAAGTTCCGCCAAAAAATCTCAAAAAATTCCACAAATTAAAAATTTCTCATTTCGAGGGAAAAATTTCCCGTTTCGAGGGAAAAATTCCCGTTTTTAGCCCTTAAAAATCCCAGCGGCTGAAAATTCCTAAAACTGGCTTAAGCATCCTTAACTCAAGCCTCAGTTAAGCCATTTCTAGGAATAAGGATACCATGACCGCCATCTTGAATTATGACGTCATCGTTGCAATTTCCGTTACGGCCGCCATCTTTAAATTTATTTTCCGATTTTAATGAAAAAAAATTTAAAATTCATAAAACAAATTAAATAATAAAATTTTTAATAAAATATTTAAAAAACAAACATTTACGACACGGAGCTCGGAGTCCTCGGTTCGAACCCGACGAGTGCAAAAAAAATAAAAATGGCGACCGATCCTTCCCCCGAGGTGGCTGCAGGCATACTGACTCCCACCACTTTTTATCATCATCTAGTATGACGTCATGGCCGCCATCTTGTCTTCGATGCTGGAAGCCATCATCATTGTATCGTCGGCTAGAGTGCGCCGATGACATGTTAGTTTAATTCGTATCCGCAAGAGTGCAGTAATCATTTATTACTGTGACATCCGCCATCTTGTCATTTGGCCGCCATCTTGAAAATCCGTAATTATTTAGCTAGAAATTCGGGAAAAGTTCCAAAATTCATTAAATAAATCACTCATTAATTTACATATTGATTCGATCGATTCCCGTCCTCGGTTCGATACCCGATCGTTGCAATAATGTTTAATCTTATGTAAAAAAAATAATTTAAATAAACCATGTTCAACATTCTTAAAGAGACTTTAAATCCTCTACTACCACCATCCTATCAGACATCAAGACCACCATATTGGAAATGTGTAATTTTAATGCTAGAGATCCGGGAAAAAGTTCAGAAATCATTAAATAAATTTCCGATCAATATACTGATTAATTAGATCGACTAAGATCCTTGGTACGATCTAGGATGATGCAAAAAAAATTAAATATATCATCAATTTAACATAATAGTAACAGGTTCGAGGAATTAAACACCGCAAGTTCTTTTACAAACATAATATTTATTACATAATTTCTATTCTACTACAGGATCACTAACGAAAGCCAACAATCTTATAATCATTTAGTTCCGCAGCGGTGTGAAATGACTAATTCTTAGCTCCAATCAGTTTATACTAGACAGAGTCCAGCCAGAACCTTTACAGACATAGTCCACCTCTTCTTGACAGAGTTTCTGGATACCGTTTTTAACAGTTTGCTTCACATCGTTAGAACTGTAAATTACTGCAGCAGATGTCTTGAATGCACACTTCTTCACTTCGTCATCGAACGGATATGGCTTTCCATATATACAGTCCAACCACAAGTTATATTTCAAAGGTCCGTTTGTTGCTACATCATCAGTAAGCTGATTGATTATCTTCTGTCTGATATCGTCAAGAAAATTACAAATGTCCTTCGACTCACCGAACGTATTTAGATAATAGTAGTCTTTCAAAGTTCCACGAAATGCAGACTGCGCCAAGTAGAAGCCATTATCGTTCACTTGTAATGCTACGAACACAGTCTTAGGTTTAGTTCCATGTTCAGACGTCATAACAATCGGTTGCTGGGCATCTGTTTTTTTGGTTGTACGCTTTCGTGTCTCCAATCTAAAGCGAGGAGTCGAAATGTCGGCAGGTAGTTCAGCAGTAGGAGCACAGACTCCACCTTTACATTTTTTCGCATGATGTCGCAAACTGTCAATTCGAGTAAACCATTTAAGGCACTCATCACATCGAAACTTCATGCGAGAAGGATTCTTCGCGCATTTGCTCCGCTCATGTCTTCGTGCATCATGGTAAAATGCGAACGACGTATCACAGTAGCTGCAAGGATACCGTGGTGATGAAGACGATCCTTTCAGACCCGATCCAGATACAGGCGTTGCAACAGTAGTACCATTTCCAGGCATTCTCTTATGCACATCGATGCATCGTTGTTGCGCCGAAACCTTTACTTTCTGCCGCACAGCAGGACCTTTGCATGCCTTCATGTGCGTTTTCATATTATCTTTTCTGGCAAACTGCTTATGACATTTCTCACAAACAAACATTTTACGATATAGGTTCTTGGCACATTCGCTCCTCTCGTGTCGCCAAGCATTGCTGTTGTTTGAGAAAATCTTGTCACAGTAACAGCACCGATGTTCGCTAGTTGTCAAATCAGCATCCATTGAAGTCTCCATCGAGGTCGTATCGTCGATCGTCGTGGTTTCCTGCACATCCAGCTCAGTAGTCATTAAGCTATCTTCTGCTGGTGGTATCACATCTGTTGAAATCTCCTCCAATGTTGACATCGTCGTCGTTGCCAACGGGATCTGCTCCACCATTGTCGTCGCTGTCGTCAAGGTTCCCGTAGACGATGATACAACGTCCATCGAGTTCGGCGTTAAAGTCGGTAAATATGCCATCGAGTTCTCAAGAACAGGTAATTACGCGACTTATTCACCAGATGAAATAATCTAGGTGATCCTTACACCGTCGACGACAGTAACAAACTGAGCGACCTGCTGTCTAGGACTCGCTTATATACATGCACCGGATGGAATAATACGCAAGTCAAATCAAGAACCACTTACTATAATACCAGAGTCAAAACAACATTAAAAATAGAAGGACCATCAACGAAAAGGCAGCACATTTGGAAGCACCGACAACGAAAAGGCAGCACCGACAACGAAAAGGCAGCACATTTGGAAGCACCGACAACGAAAAGGCAGCACCGACAACGAAAAGGCAGCACCGACAACGAAAAGGCAGCACCGACAACGAAAAGGCAGCACATTTGGAAGCACCGACAACGAAAAGGCAGCACCGACAACGAAAAGGCAGCACATTTGGAAGCACCGACAACGAAAAGGCAGCACATTTGGAAGCACCGACAAAGAAAAGGCAGCACCGCCAACGAAAAGGAAGCACATTTGGAAGCACCGACAAAGAAAAGACAGCACCGCCAACGAAAAGGAAGCACATTTGGAAGCACCGACAACGAAAAGGCAGCACCGCCAAAAGAAAAGACAGCACATTTGGAAGCACCGACAACGAAAAGGAAGCACCATCAACGAAAAGGCCGCACCGCCAACGAAAAGGAAGCACATTTGGAAGCACCGGCAAAGAAAAGGCAGCACCGCCCACGAAAAGGAAGCACATTTGGAAGCACCGACAAAGAAAAGGCAGCACCGCCAACGAAAAGGAAGCACATTTGGAAGCACCGACAACGAAAAGGCAGCACCATCGACGAAAAGGAAGCACATTAATTTGTCATTGACTGCAATATTCATTGGTTCCAATATTCATTGGCTCCAATATTCATTGGCTCCAATATTCAATGGCTCCAATATTCATTGACTCCAATATTCATTGGCTCCATCAGTCATTGACACCTACAGTCTTTTGGTTCCAAAAGTCTTTTGGCCCCAAATATATTAGGCTAGAATTCTTCGAGTCTAAGAGACTATGAGACCACATGGCTACGAGTCTAAAATGATCTAGCTGGTTACGAGTTATACATGGCTTGCGAGGCTACAGAGCTACGAAGTTTCTAGTACACAGGTT